>NW_028296651.1:305000-605000 GCF_055471065.1 Atractosteus spatula
AGAAACTCCGGGGTGCCTAGAGCTCACGGTGCACCACGCGACAGTTGTATTCCAAAACTGAGTCACTCAGATCACACGAGTACCCAAGCATGCTTGAAACTCATTCAAATGCAAGTGCTTCTATCTGTTGTCTTGATTGTTTCCCACTCATTCCTTTTGGTTTGGGTAACATGTCAAAATCCCATGCTCAGAGAACTTCAAGTAGAGTTCGCGGAAATGCTCAGTGGACAACCCAGGCAGGGTAAGGATCAGTATTTCCACACTACTCAGAGAATATTTCATTTCAGGGATGGATTTTTAGCCCAATTCAAGTTGATGAAAAGTGGTTTCGTGAAAATGGCAGAAAATTTTTTTTCAGAAACTCCGGGGTGCCTGGAGGTCGCGGTGCACCACGCGACAGTTGTATTCCAAAACTGAGTCACTCAGATGACACGAGTACCCAAGCATGCTTGAAACTCATTCAAATGCAAGTGCTTCTATCTGTTGTCTTGATTGTTTCCCACTCATTCCTTTTGGTTTGGGGAACATGTCAAAATCCCATGCCCAGAGAACTTCAGGTAGAGCTCGCGGAAATGCTCAGTGGACACCCCAGGTTGGGTAAGGATCAGCATTTCCACACTACTCAGAGAATATTTATTTTCAGGGATGGATTTTTAGCCCAATTCAAGTTGATGAAAAGTGGTTTCGTGAAAATCGCAGAAAATTTTTTTTCAGAAACTCCGGGGTGCCTTGAGGTCGCGATGCACCACGCGACAGTTGTTTTCCAAAACTGAGTCACTCAGATCACACGAGTACCCAAGCATGCTTGAAACTCATTCAAATGTAAGTCCTTCTATCTGTTTTCTTGATTGTTTCCAACTCATTCCTTTTGGTTTGGGGAACATGTCAAAATCCCATGCCCAGAGAACTTCAGGTAGAGTTCGGGGAAATGCTCAGTGGACAACCCAGGCAGGGTAAGGATCAGCATTTACACACTACTCAGAGAATTTTTATTTTCAGGGATGGATTTTTAGCCCAATTCAAGTTGAAAAAAAGTGGTTTCGTGAAAATCGCAGAAAATTTTTTTTCAGAAACTCCGGGGTGCCTGGAGGTCGCGGTGCACCACGTGACAGTTGTATTCCAAAACTGAGTCACTCAGATCACACGAGTACCCAAGCATGCTTGAAAGTCATTCAAATGCAAGTGCTTCTATCTGTTGTCTTGATTGTTTCCCACTCATTCCTTTTGGTTTGGGTAACATGTCAAAATCCCATGCCCAGAGAACTTCAAGTAGAGTTCGCGGAAATGCTCAGTGGACAACCCAGGCAGGGTATGGATCAGTATTTCCACACTACTCAGAGAATATTTCTTTTCAGGGATGGATTTTTAGCCCAATTCAAGTTGATGAAAAGTGGTTTCGTGAAAATCGCAGAAAATTTTTTTTCAGAAACTCCGGGATGCCTGGAGGTCGCGGTGCACCACGCGACAGTTGTATTCAAAAACTGAGTCACTCAGTTCACACGAGTACCCAAGCATGCTTGAAACTCATTCAAATGCAAGTGCTTCTATCTGTTGTCTTGATTGTTTCCCACTCATTCCTTTTGGTTTGGGGAACATGTCAAAATCCCATGCCCAGAGAACTTCAGGTAGAGCTCGCGGAAATGCTCAGTGGACAACCCAGGCAGGGTAAGGATCAGTATTTCCATACTACTCAGAGAATTTTTATTTTCAGTGATGGATTTTTAGCCCAATTCAAGTTGAAGAAAAGTGGTTTCGTGAAAATCGCAGAAAAATTTTTTTCAGAAACTCCGGGGTGCCTGGAGGTCGCGGTGCACCACGCGACAGTTGTATTCGAGAACTGAGTCACTCAGATCCCACGAGTACCCAAGCATGCTTGAAACTCATTCAAATGCAAGTGCTTCTATCTGTTGTCTTGATTGTTTCCCACTTATTCCTTTTGGTTTGGGGAACATGTCAAAATCTCATGCCCAGAGAACTTCAGGTAGAGTTCGGGGAAATGCTCAGTGGACACCCCAGGTAGGGTAAGGATCAGCATTTCCACACTACTCAGAGAATATTTATTTTCAGGGATGGATTTTTAGCCCAATTCAAGTTGATGAAAAGTGGTTTCGTGAAAATTGCAGAAAATTTTTTTTCAAAAACTCCGGGATGCCTTGAGGTCGCGATGCACCACGCGACAGTTGTATTAAAAAACTGAGTCTCTCAGATCACACGAGAACCCAAGCATGCTTGAAACTCATTCAAATGCAAGTGCTTCTATCTGTTGTCTTGATTGTTTCCCACTCATTCCTTTTGGTTTGGGGAACATGTGAAAATCCCATGCCAAGAGAACTTCAGGTAGAGTTCGGGGAAATGCTCAGTGGACAACCCAGGCAGGGTAAGGATCAGCATTTACACACTACTCAGAGAATTTTTATTTTCAGGGATGGATTTTTAGCCCAATTCATGTTGAAGAAAAGTGGTTTCGTGAAAATCGCAGAAAATTTTTTTTCAGAAACTCCGGGGGTGCCTGGAGGTCGCGGTGCACCACGCGACAGTTGTATTCCAAAACTGAGTCACTCAGATCACACGAGTACCCAAGCATGCTTGAAACTCATTCAAATGCAAGTGCTTCTATCTGTTGTCTTGATTGTTTCCCACTCATTCCTTTTGGTTTGGGGAACATGTCAAAATCACATGCCCAGAAAACTTCAGGTTGAATAAGCGGAAATGCTCAGTGGACAACCCAGGCAGGGTAAGGATCAGTATTTCCACACTACTCAGAGAATTTTTATTTTCAGTGATGGATTTTTAGCCCAATTCAAGTTGAAGAAAAGTGGTTTCGTGAAAATCGCAGAAATTTTTTTTTCAGAAACTCCGGGGTGCCTGGAGGTCGCGGTGCACCACGCGACAGTTGTATTCGAAAACTGAGTCACTCAGATCACACGAGTACCCAAGCATGCTTGAAACTCATTCAAATGCAAGTGCTTCTATCTGTTGTCTTGATTGTTTCCCACTCATTCCTTTTGGTTTGGGGAACATGTCAAAATCCCATGCCCAGAGAACTTCAGGTAGAGTTCGCGGAAATGCTCAGTGGACACCCCAGGTAGGGTAAGGATCAGCATTTCCACACTACTCAGAGAATATTTATTTTCAGGGATGGATTTTTAGCCCAATTCAAGTTGATGAAAAGTGGTTTCGTGAAAATCGCAGAAAATTTTTTTTCAGAAACTCCGGGGTGCCTTGAGGTCGCGATGCACCACGCGACAGATGTTTTCCAAAACTGAGTCACTCAGATCACACGAGTACCCAAGCATGCTTGAAACTCATTCAAATGCAAGTCCTTCTATCTGTTTTCTTGATTGTTTCCAACTCATTCCTTTTGGTTTGGGGAACATGTCAAAATCCCATGCCAAGAGAACTTCAGGTAGAGTTCGGGGAAATGCTCAGTGGACAACCCAGGCAGGGTAAGGATCAGCATTTACACACTACTCAGAGAATTTTTATTTTCAGGGATGGATTTTTAGCCCAATTCAAGTTGAAAAAAAGTGGTTTCGTGAAAATCGCAGAAAATTTTTTTTCAGAAACTCCGGGGTGCCTGGAGGTCGCGGTGCACCACGCGACAGTTGTATTCCAAAACTGAGTCACTCAGATCACACGAGAACCCAAGCATGCTTGAAACTCATTCAAATGCAAGTGCTTTTATCTGTTGTCTTGATTGTTTCCCACTCATTCCTTTTGGTTTGGGAAAATGTCAAAATCCCATGCCCAGAGAACTTCAGGTAGAGTTCGGGGAAATGCTCAGTGGACAACCCAGGTAGGGTAAGGATCAGCATTTCCACACTACTCAGAGAATATTTATTTTCAGGGATGGATTTTTAGCCCAATTCAAGTTGATGAAAAGTGGTTTCGTGAAAATTGCAGAAAATTTTTTTTCAAAAACTCCGGGATGCCTTGAGGTCGCGATGCACCACGCGACAGTTGTATTAAAAAACTGAGTCTCTCAGATCACACGAGAACCCAAGCATGCTTGAAACTCATTCAAATGCAAGTGCTTCTATCTGTTGTCTTGATTGTTTCCCACTCATTCCTTTTGGTTTGGGGAACATGTGAAAATCCCATGCCCAGAGAACTTCAGGTAGAGTTCGGGGAAATGCTCAGTGGACACCCCAGGTAGGGTAAGGATCAGCATTTCCACACTACTCAGAGAATATTTATTTTCAGGGATGGATTTTTAGCCCAATTCAAGTTGATGAAAAGTGGTTTCGTGAAAATTGCAGAAAATTTTTTTCAAAAACTTCGGGATGCCTTGAGGTCGCGATGCACCACGCGACAGTTGTATTAAAAAACTGAGTCACTCAGATCACACGAGAACCCAAGCATGCTTGAAACTCATTCAAATGCAAGTGCTTCTATCTGTTGTCTTGATTGTTTCCCACTCATTCCTTTTGGTTTGGGGAACATGTGAAAATCCCATGCCAAGAGAACTTCAGGTAGAGTTCGGGGAAATGCTCAGTGGACAACCCAGGCAGGGTAAGGATCAGCATTTACACACTACTCAGAGAATTTTTATTTTCAGGGATGGATTTTTAGCCCAATTCATGTTGAAGAAAAGTGGTTTCGTGAAAATCGCAGAAAATTTTTTTTCAGAAACTCCGGGGGTGCCTGGAGGTCGCGGTGCACCACGCGACAGTTGTATTCCAAAACTGAGTCACTCAGATCACACGAGTACCCAAGCATGCTTGAAACTCATTCAAATGCAAGTGCTTCTATCTGTTGTCTTGATTGTTTCCCACTCATTCCTTTTGGTTTGGGGAACATGTCAAAATCACATGCCCAGAAAACTTCAGGTTGAATAAGCGGAAATGCTCAGTGGACAACCCAGGCAGGGTAAGGATCAGTATTTCCACACTACTCAGAGAATTTTTATTTTCAGTGATGGATTTTTAGCCCAATTCAAGTTGAAGAAAAGTGGTTTCGTGAAAATCGCAGAAATTTTTTTTTCAGAAACTCCGGGGTGCCTGGAGGTCGCGGTGCACCACGCGACAGTTGTATTCGAAAACTGAGTCACTCAGATCACACGAGTACCCAAGCATGCTTGAAACTCATTCAAATGCAAGTGCTTCTATCTGTTGTCTTGATTGTTTCCCACTCATTCCTTTTGGTTTGGGGAACATGTCAAAATCCCATGCCCAGAGAACTTCAGGTAGAGTTCGCGGAAATGCTCAGTGGACACCCCAGGTAGGGTAAGGATCAGCATTTCCACACTACTCAGAGAATATTTATTTTCAGGGATGGATTTTTAGCCCAATTCAAGTTGATGAAAAGTGGTTTCGTGAAAATCGCAGAAAATTTTTTTTCAGAAACTCCGGGGTGCCTTGAGGTCGCGATGCACCACGCGACAGATGTTTTCCAAAACTGAGTCACTCAGATCACACGAGTACCCAAGCATGCTTGAAACTCATTCAAATGCAAGTCCTTCTATCTGTTTTCTTGATTGTTTCCAACTCATTCCTTTTGGTTTGGGGAATATGTCAAAATCCCATGCCAAGAGAACTTCAGGTAGAGTTCGGGGAAATGCTCAGTGGACAACCCAGGCAGGGTAAGGATCAGCATTTACACACTACTCAGAGAATTTTTATTTTCAGGGATGGATTTTTAGCCCAATTCAAGTTGAAAAAAAGTGGTTTCGTGAAAATCGCAGAAAATTTTTTTTCAGAAACTCCGGGGTGCCTGGAGGTCGCGGTGCACCACGCGACAGTTGTATTCCAAAACTGAGTCACTCAGATCACACGAGAACCCAAGCATGCTTGAAACTCATTCAAATGCAAGTGCTTTTATCTGTTGTCTTGATTGTTTCCCACTCATTCCTTTTGGTTTGGGAAAATGTCAAAATCCCATGCCCAGAGAACTTCAGGTAGAGTTCGGGGAAATGCTCAGTGGACAACCCAGGCAGGGTAAGGATCAGCATTTACACACTACTCAGAGAATTTTTATTTTCAGGGATGGATTTTTAGCCCAATTCAAGTTGAAGAAAAGTGGTTTCGTGAAAATCGCAGAAAATTTTTTTTCAGAAACTCCGGGGTGCCTGGAGGTCGCGGTGCACCACGCGACAGTTGTATTCGAGAACTGAGTCATTCAGATCACACGAGTACCCAAGCATGCTTGAAACTCATTCAAATGCAAGTGCTTCTATTTGTTGTCTTGATTGTTTCCCACTCATTCCTTTTGGTTTGGGGAACATGTCAAAATCCCATGCCCAGAGAACTTCAGGTAGAGTTCGGGGAAATGCTCAGTGGACACCCCAGGTAGGGTAAGGATCAGCATTTCCACACTACTCAGAGAATATTTATTTTCAGGGATGGATTTTTAGCCCAATTCAAGTTGAAGAAAAGTGGTTTCGTGAAAATCGCAGAAAATTTTTTTTCAGAAACTCCGGGGTGCCTGGAGCTCACGGTGCACCACGCGACAGTTGTATTCCAAAACTGAGTCATTCAGATCACACGAGTACCCAAGCATGCTTGAAACTCATTCAAATGCAAGTGCTTCTATCTGTTGTCTTGATTGTTTCCCACTCATTCCTTTTGGTTTGGGTAACGTCAAAATCCCATGCCCAGAGAACTTCAAGTAGAGTTCGCGGAAATGCTCAGTGGACAACCCAGGCAGGGTAAGGATCAGTATTTCCACACTACTCATAGAATATTTCTTTTCAGGGATGGATTTTTAGCCCAATTCAAGTTGAAGAAAAGTGGTTTCGTGAAAATCGCAGAAAATTTTTTTTCAGAAACTCCGGGGTGCCTAGAGCTCACGGTGCACCACGCGAAAGTTGTATTCCAAAACTGAGTCACTCAGATCACACGAGTACCCAAGCATGCTTGAAACTCATTCAAATGCAAGTGCTTCTATCTGTTGTCTTGATTCTTTCCCACTCATTCCTTTTGGTTTGGGGAACATGTCAAAATCCCATGCCCAGAGAACTTCAGGTAGAGTTCGCGGAAATGCTCAGTGGACAACCCAGGCAGGGTAAGGATCAGTATTTCCACACTACTCAGAGAATATTTCTTTTAAGGGATGGATTTTTAGCCCAATTCAAGTTGATGAAAAGTGGTTTCGTGAAAATCGCAGAAATTTTTTTTTCAGAAACTCCGGGGTGCCTGGAGGTCGCGGTGCACCACGCGACAGTTGTATTCCAAAACTGAGTCACTCAGATCACACGAGTACCCAAGCATGCTTGAAACTCATTCAAATGCAAGTGCTTCTATCTGTTGTCTTGATTGTTTCCCACTCATTCCTTTTGGTTTGGGGAACATGTCAAAATCCCATGCCCAGAGAACTTCAGGTAGAGTTCGGGGAAATGCTCAGTGGACACCCCAGGTAGGGTAAGGATCAGCATTTCCACACTACTCAGAGAATATTTATTTTCAGGGATGGATTTTTAGCCCAATTCAAGTTGAAGAAAAGTGGTTTCGTGAAAATCGCAGAAAATTTTTTTTCAGAAACTCCGGGGTGCCTGGAGCTCACGGTGCACCACGCGACAGTTGTATTCCAAAACTGAGTCATTCAGATCACACGAGTACCCAAGCATGCTTGAAACTCATTCAAATGCAAGTGCTTCTATCTGTTGTCTTGATTGTTTCCCACTCATTCCTTTTGGTTTGGGTAACGTCAAAATCCCATGCCCAGAGAACTTCAAGTAGAGTTCGCGGAAATGCTCAGTGGACAACCCAGGCAGGGTAAGGATCAGTATTTCCACACTACTCAGAGAATATTTCTTTTAAGGGATGGATTTTTAGCCCAATTCAAGTTGATGAAAAGTGGTTTCGTGAAAATCGCAGAAATTTTTTTTTCAGAAACTCCGGGGTGCCTGGAGGTCGCGGTGCACCACGCGACAGTTGTATTCCAAAACTGAGTCACTCAGATCACACGAGTACCCAAGCATGCTTGAAACTCATTCAAATGCAAGTGCTTCTATCTGTTGTCTTGATTGTTTCCCACTCATTCCTTTTGGTTTGGGGATCATGTCAAAATCCCATGCCCAGAGAACTTCAGGTAGAGCTCGCGGAAATGCTCAGTGGACAACCCAGGCAGGGTAAGGATCAGTATTTCCATACTACTCAGAGAATTTTTATTTTCAGTGATGGATTTTTAGCCCAATTCAAGTTGAAGAAAAGTGGTTTCGTGAAAATCGCAGATAAATTTTTTTCAGAAACTCCGGGGTGCCTGAAGGTCGCGGTGCACCACGCGACAGTTGTATTCGAGAACTGAGTCACTCAGATCACACGAGTACCCAAGCATGCTTGAAACTCATTCAAATGCAAGTGCTTCTATCTGTTGTCTTGATTGTTTCCCACTCATTCCTTTTGGTTTGGAGAACATGTCAAAATCCCATGCCCAGAGAACTTCAGGTAGAGTTCGGGGAAATGCTCAGTGGACACCCCAGGTAGGGTAAGGATCAGCATTTCCACACTACTCAGAGAATATTTATTTTCAGGGATGGATTTTTAGCCCAATTCAAGTTGAAGAAAAGTGGTTTCGTGAAAATCGCAGAAAATTTTTTTTCAGAAACTCCGGGGTGCCTAGAGCTCACGGTGCACCACGCGACAGTTGTATTCCAAAACTGAGTCAATCAGATCACACAAGTACCCAAGCATGCTTGAAACTCATTCAAATGCAAGTGCTTCTATCTGTTGTCTTGATTGTTTCCCACTCATTACTTTTGGTTTGGGGAACATGTCAAAATCCCATGCCCAGATAACTTCAGGTAGAGTTCGGGGAAATGCTCTGTGGACAACCCAGGCAGGGTAAGGATCAGTATTTCCACACTACTCAGAGAATATTTCTTTTCAGGGATGGATTTTTAGCCCAATTCAAGTTGATGAAAAGTGGTTTCGTGAAAATCGCAGAAAATGTCTTTTCAGAAACTCCGGGGTGCCTGGAGGTCGCGGTGCACCACGCGACAGTTGTATTCCAAAACTGAGTCACTCAGATCACACGAGTACCCAAGCATGCTTGAAACTCATTCAAATGCAAGTGCTTCTATCTGTTGTCTTGATTGTATCCCACTCATTCCTTTTGGTTTGGGGAACATGTCAAAATCCCATGCCCAGAGAACTTCAGGTAGAGTTCGGGGAAATGCTCAGTGGACAACCCAGGCAGGGTAAGGATCAGCATTTACACACTACTCAGAGAATTTTTATTTTCAGGGATGGATTTTTAGCCCAATTCAAGTTGAAAAAAAGTGGTTTCGTGAAAATCGCAGAAAATTTTTTTTCAGAAACTCCGGGGTGCCTGGAGGTCGCGGTGCACCACGCAACAGTTGTATTCCAAAACTGAGTCACTCAGATCACACGAGTACCCAAGCATGCTTGAAACTCATTCAAATGCAAGTGCTTCTATCTGTTGTCTTGATTGTTTCCCACTCATTCCTTTTGGTTTGGGGAACATGTGAAAATCCCATGCCAAGAGAACTTCAGGTAGAGTTCGGGGAAATGCTCAGTGGACAACCCAGGCAGGGTAAGGATCAGCATTTACACACTACTCAGAGAATTTTTATTTTCAGGGATGGATTTTTAGCCCAATTCATGTTGAAGAAAAGTGGTTTCGTGAAAATCGCAGAAAATTTTTTTTCAGAAACTCCGGGGGTGCCTGGAGGTCGCGGTGCACCACGCGACAGTTGTATTCCAAAACTGAGTCACTCAGATCACACGAGTACCCAAGCATGCTTGAAACTCATTCAAATGAAAGTGCTTCTATCTGTTGTCTTGATTGTTTCCCACTCATTCCTTTTGGTTTGGGGAACATGTCAAAATCACATGCCCAGAAAACTTCAGGTTGAACTCGCGGAAATGCTCAGTGGACAACCCAGGCAGGGTAAGGATCAGTATTTCCACACTACTCAGAGAATTTTTATTTTCAGTGATGGATTTTTAGCCCAATTCAAGTTGAAGAAAAGTGGTTTCGTGAAAATCGCAGAAATTTTTTTTTCAGAAACTCCGGAGTGCCTGGAGGTCGCGGTGCACCACGCGACAGTTGTATTCGAAAACTGAGTCACTCAGATCACACGAGTACCCAAGCATGCTTGAAACTCATTCAAATGCAAGTGCTTCTATCTGTTGTCTTGATTGTTTCCCACTCATTCCTTTTGGTTTGGGAAAATGTCAAAATCCCATGCCCAGAGAACTTCAGGTAGAGTTCGGGGAAATGCTCAGTGGACAACCCAGGCAGGGTAAGGATCAGCATTTACACACTACTCAGAGAATTTTTATTTTCAGGGATGGATTTTTAGCCCAATTCAAGTTGAAGAAAAGTGGTTTCGTGAAAATCGCAGAAAATTTTTTTTCAGAAACTCCGGGGTGCCTGGAGGTCGCGGTGCACCACGCGACAGTTGTATTCGAGAACTGAGTCATTCAGATCACACGAGTACCCAAGCATGCTTGAAACTCATTCAAATGCAAGTGCTTCTATTTGTTGTCTTGATTGTTTCCCACTCATTCCTTTTGGTTTGGGGAACATGTCAAAATCCCATGCCCAGAGAACTTCAGGTAGAGTTCGGGGAAATGCTCAGTGGACACCCCAGGTAGGGTAAGGATCAGCATTTCCACACTACTCAGAGAATATTTATTTTCAGGGATGGATTTTTAGCCCAATTCAAGTTGAAGAAAAGTGGTTTCGTGAAAATCGCAGAATATTTTTTTTCAGAAACTCCGGGGTGCCTGGAGCTCACGGTGCACCACGCGACAGTTGTATTCCAAAACTGAGTCATTCAGATCACACGAGTACCCAAGCATGCTTGAAACTCATTCAAATG
This sequence comes from Atractosteus spatula, assembly GCF_055471065.1. Taxonomy (NCBI): domain Eukaryota; kingdom Metazoa; phylum Chordata; class Actinopteri; order Semionotiformes; family Lepisosteidae; genus Atractosteus; species Atractosteus spatula. The sequence goes on from NW_028296651.1 coordinate 315,787, forward strand.
CAAGTGCTTCTATCTGTTGTCTTGATTGTTTCCCACTCATTCCTTTTGGTTTGGGTAACGTCAAAATCCCATGCCCAGAGAACTTCAAGTAGAGTTCGCGGAAATGCTCAGTGGACAACCCAGGCAGGGTAAGGATCAGTATTTCCACACTACTCATAGAATATTTCTTTTCAGGGATGGATTTTTAGCCCAATTCAAGTTGAAGAAAAGTGGTTTCGTGAAAATCGCAGAAAATTTTTTTTCAGAAACTCCGGGGTGCCTAGAGCTCACGGTGCACCACGCGAAAGTTGTATTCCAAAACTGAGTCACTCAGATCACACGAGTACCCAAGCATGCTTGAAACTCATTCAAATGCAAGTGCTTCTATCTGTTGTCTTGATTCTTTCCCACTCATTCCTTTTGGTTTGGGGAACATGTCAAAATCCCATGCCCAGAGAACTTCAGGTAGAGTTCGCGGAAATGCTCAGTGGACAACCCAGGCAGGGTAAGGATCAGTATTTCCACACTACTCAGAGAATATTTCTTTTAAGGGATGGATTTTTAGCCCAATTCAAGTTGATGAAAAGTGGTTTCGTGAAAATCGCAGAAATTTTTTTTTCAGAAACTCCGGGGTGCCTGGAGGTCGCGGTGCACCACGCGACAGTTGTATTCCAAAACTGAGTCACTCAGATCACACGAGTACCCAAGCATGCTTGAAACTCATTCAAATGCAAGTGCTTCTATCTGTTGTCTTGATTGTTTCCCACTCATTCCTTTTGGTTTGGGGAACATGTCAAAATCCCATGCCCAGAGAACTTCAGGTAGAGTTCGGGGAAATGCTCAGTGGACACCCCAGGTAGGGTAAGGATCAGCATTTCCACACTACTCAGAGAATATTTATTTTCAGGGATGGATTTTTAGCCCAATTCAAGTTGAAGAAAAGTGGTTTCGTGAAAATCGCAGAAAATTTTTTTTCAGAAACTCCGGGGTGCCTGGAGCTCACGGTGCACCACGCGACAGTTGTATTCCAAAACTGAGTCATTCAGATCACACGAGTACCCAAGCATGCTTGAAACTCATTCAAATGCAAGTGCTTCTATCTGTTGTCTTGATTGTTTCCCACTCATTCCTTTTGGTTTGGGTAACGTCAAAATCCCATGCCCAGAGAACTTCAAGTAGAGTTCGCGGAAATGCTCAGTGGACAACCCAGGCAGGGTAAGGATCAGTATTTCCACACTACTCATAGAATATTTCTTTTCAGGGATGGATTTTTAGCCCAATTCAAGTTGAAGAAAAGTGGTTTCGTGAAAATCGCAGAAAATTTTTTTTCAGAAACTCCGGGGTGCCTAGAGCTCACGGTGCACCACGCGAAAGTTGTATTCCAAAACTGAGTCACTCAGATCACACGAGTACCCAAGCATGCTTGAAACTCATTCAAATGCAAGTGCTTCTATCTGTTGTCTTGATTCTTTCCCACTCATTCCTTTTGGTTTGGGGAACATGTCAAAATCCCATGCCCAGAGAACTTCAGGTAGAGTTCGCGGAAATGCTCAGTGGACAACCCAGGCAGGGTAAGGATCAGTATTTCCACACTACTCAGAGAATATTTCTTTTAAGGGATGGATTTTTAGCCCAATTCAAGTTGATGAAAAGTGGTTTCGTGAAAATCGCAGAAATTTTTTTTTCAGAAACTCCGGGGTGCCTGGAGGTCGCGGTGCACCACGCGACAGTTGTATTCCAAAACTGAGTCACTCAGATCACACGAGTACCCAAGCATGCTTGAAACTCATTCAAATGCAAGTGCTTCTATCTGTTGTCTTGATTGTTTCCCACTCATTCCTTTTGGTTTGGGGAACATGTCAAAATCCCATGCCCAGAGAACTTCAGGTAGAGCTCGCGGAAATGCTCAGTGGACAACCCAGGCAGGGTAAGGATCAGTATTTCCATACTACTCAGAGAATTTTTATTTTCAGTGATGGATTTTTAGCCCAATTCAAGTTGAAGAAAAGTGGTTTCGTGAAAATCGCAGAAAATTTTTTTTCAGAAACTCCGGGGTGCCTGGAGGTCGCGGTGCACCACGCGACAGTTGTATTCGAGAACTGAGTCATTCAGATCACACGAGTACCCAAGCATGCTTGAAACTCATTCAAATGCAAGTGCTTCTATTTGTTGTCTTGATTGTTTCCCACTCATTCCTTTTGGTTTGGGGAACATGTCAAAATCCCATGCCCAGAGAACTTCAGGTAGAGTTCGGGGAAATGCTCAGTGGACACCCCAGGTAGGGTAAGGATCAGCATTTCCACACTACTCAGAGAATATTTATTTTCAGGGATGGATTTTTAGCCCAATTCAAGTTGAAGAAAAGTGGTTTCGTGAAAATCGCAGAAAATTTTTTTTCAGAAACTCCGGGGTGCCTGGAGCTCACGGTGCACCACGCGACAGTTGTATTCCAAAACTGAGTCATTCAGATCACACGAGTACCCAAGCATGCTTGAAACTCATTCAAATGCAAGTGCTTCTATCTGTTGTCTTGATTGTTTCCCACTCATTCCTTTTGGTTTGGGTAACGTCAAAATCCCATGCCCAGAGAACTTCAAGTAGAGTTCGCGGAAATGCTCAGTGGACAACCCAGGCAGGGTAAGGATCAGTATTTCCACACTACTCATAGAATATTTCTTTTCAGGGATGGATTTTTAGCCCAATTCAAGTTGAAGAAAAGTGGTTTCGTGAAAATCGCAGAAAATTTTTTTTCAGAAACTCCGGGGTGCCTAGAGCTCACGGTGCACCACGCGAAAGTTGTATTCCAAAACTGAGTCACTCAGATCACACGAGTACCCAAGCATGCTTGAAACTCATTCAAATGCAAGTGCTTCTATCTGTTGTCTTGATTCTTTCCCACTCATTCCTTTTGGTTTGGGGAACATGTCAAAATCCCATGCCCAGAGAACTTCAGGTAGAGTTCGCGGAAATGCTCAGTGGACAACCCAGGCAGGGTAAGGATCAGTATTTCCACACTACTCAGAGAATATTTCTTTTAAGGGATGGATTTTTAGCCCAATTCAAGTTGATGAAAAGTGGTTTCGTGAAAATCGCAGAAATTTTTTTTTCAGAAACTCCGGGGTGCCTGGAGGTCGCGGTGCACCACGCGACAGTTGTATTCCAAAACTGAGTCACTCAGATCACACGAGTACCCAAGCATGCTTGAAACTCATTCAAATGCAAGTGCTTCTATCTGTTGTCTTGATTGTTTCCCACTCATTCCTTTTGGTTTGGGGAACATGTCAAAATCCCATGCCCAGAGAACTTCAGGTAGAGTTCGGGGAAATGCTCAGTGGACACCCCAGGTAGGGTAAGGATCAGCATTTCCACACTACTCAGAGAATATTTATTTTCAGGGATGGATTTTTAGCCCAATTCAAGTTGAAGAAAAGTGGTTTCGTGAAAATCGCAGAAAATTTTTTTTCAGAAACTCCGGGGTGCCTGGAGCTCACGGTGCACCACGCGACAGTTGTATTCCAAAACTGAGTCATTCAGATCACACGAGTACCCAAGCATGCTTGAAACTCATTCAAATGCAAGTGCTTCTATCTGTTGTCTTGATTGTTTCCCACTCATTCCTTTTGGTTTGGGTAACGTCAAAATCCCATGCCCAGAGAACTTCAAGTAGAGTTCGCGGAAATGCTCAGTGGACAACCCAGGCAGGGTAAGGATCAGTATTTCCACACTACTCATAGAATATTTCTTTTCAGGGATGGATTTTTAGCCCAATTCAAGTTGAAGAAAAGTGGTTTCGTGAAAATCGCAGAAAATTTTTTTTCAGAAACTCCGGGGTGCCTAGAGCTCACGGTGCACCACGCGAAAGTTGTATTCCAAAACTGAGTCACTCAGATCACACGAGTACCCAAGCATGCTTGAAACTCATTCAAATGCAAGTGCTTCTATCTGTTGTCTTGATTCTTTCCCACTCATTCCTTTTGGTTTGGGGAACATGTCAAAATCCCATGCCCAGAGAACTTCAGGTAGAGTTCGCGGAAATGCTCAGTGGACAACCCAGGCAGGGTAAGGATCAGTATTTCCACACTACTCAGAGAATATTTCTTTTAAGGGATGGATTTTTAGCCCAATTCAAGTTGATGAAAAGTGGTTTCGTGAAAATCGCAGAAATTTTTTTTTCAGAAACTCCGGGGTGCCTGGAGGTCGCGGTGCACCACGCGACAGTTGTATTCCAAAACTGAGTCACTCAGATCACACGAGTACCCAAGCATGCTTGAAACTCATTCAAATGCAAGTGCTTCTATCTGTTGTCTTGATTGTTTCCCACTCATTCCTTTTGGTTTGGGGAACATGTCAAAATCCCATGCCCAGAGAACTTCAGGTAGAGCTCGCGGAAATGCTCAGTGGACAACCCAGGCAGGGTAAGGATCAGTATTTCCATACTACTCAGAGAATTTTTATTTTCAGTGATGGATTTTTAGCCCAATTCAAGTTGAAGAAAAGTGGTTTCGTGAAAATCGCAGATAAATTTTTTTCAGAAACTCCGGGGTGCCTGAAGGTCGCGGTGCACCACGCGACAGTTGTATTCGAGAACTGAGTCACTCAGATCACACGAGTACCCAAGCATGCTTGAAACTCATTCAAATGCAAGTGCTTCTATCTGTTGTCTTGATTGTTTCCCACTCATTCCTTTTGGTTTGGAGAACATGTCAAAATCCCATGCCCAGAGAACTTCAGGTAGAGTTCGGGGAAATGCTCAGTGGACACCCCAGGTAGGGTAAGGATCAGCATTTCCACACTACTCAGAGAATATTTATTTTCAGGGATGGATTTTTAGCCCAATTCAAGTTGAAGAAAAGTGGTTTCGTGAAAATCGCAGAAAATTTTTTTTCAGAAACTCCGGGGTGCCTAGAGCTCACGGTGCACCACGCGACAGTTGTATTCCAAAACTGAGTCAATCAGATCACACAAGTACCCAAGCATGCTTGAAACTCATTCAAATGCAAGTGCTTCTATCTGTTGTCTTGATTGTTTCCCACTCATTACTTTTGGTTTGGGGAACATGTCAAAATCCCATGCCCAGATAACTTCAGGTAGAGTTCGGGGAAATGCTCTGTGGACAACCCAGGCAGGGTAAGGATCAGTATTTCCACACTACTCAGAGAATATTTCTTTTCAGGGATGGATTTTTAGCCCAATTCAAGTTGATGAAAAGTGGTTTCGTGAAAATCGCAGAAAATGTCTTTTCAGAAACTCCGGGGTGCCTGGAGGTCGCGGTGCACCACGCGACAGTTGTATTCCAAAACTGAGTCACTCAGATCACACGAGTACCCAAGCATGCTTGAAACTCATTCAAATGCAAGTGCTTCTATCTGTTGTCTTGATTGTATCCCACTCATTCCTTTTGGTTTGGGGAACATGTCAAAATCCCATGCCCAGAGAACTTCAGGTAGAGTTCGGGGAAATGCTCAGTGGACAACCCAGGCAGGGTAAGGATCAGCATTTACACACTACTCAGAGAATTTTTATTTTCAGGGATGGATTTTTAGCCCAATTCAAGTTGAAAAAAAGTGGTTTCGTGAAAATCGCAGAAAATTTTTTTTCAGAAACTCCGGGGTGCCTGGAGGTCGCGGTGCACCACGCAACAGTTGTATTCCAAAACTGAGTCACTCAGATCACACGAGTACCCAAGCATGCTTGAAACTCATTCAAATGCAAGTGCTTCTATCTGTTGTCTTGATTGTTTCCCACTCATTCCTTTTGGTTTGGGGAACATGTGAAAATCCCATGCCAAGAGAACTTCAGGTAGAGTTCGGGGAAATGCTCAGTGGACAACCCAGGCAGGGTAAGGATCAGCATTTACACACTACTCAGAGAATTTTTATTTTCAGGGATGGATTTTTAGCCCAATTCATGTTGAAGAAAAGTGGTTTCGTGAAAATCGCAGAAAATTTTTTTTCAGAAACTCCGGGGGTGCCTGGAGGTCGCGGTGCACCACGCGACAGTTGTATTCCAAAACTGAGTCACTCAGATCACACGAGTACCCAAGCATGCTTGAAACTCATTCAAATGAAAGTGCTTCTATCTGTTGTCTTGATTGTTTCCCACTCATTCCTTTTGGTTTGGGGAACATGTCAAAATCACATGCCCAGAAAACTTCAGGTTGAACTCGCGGAAATGCTCAGTGGACAACCCAGGCAGGGTAAGGATCAGTATTTCCACACTACTCAGAGAATTTTTATTTTCAGTGATGGATTTTTAGCCCAATTCAAGTTGAAGAAAAGTGGTTTCGTGAAAATCGCAGAAATTTTTTTTTCAGAAACTCCGGAGTGCCTGGAGGTCGCGGTGCACCACGCGACAGTTGTATTCGAAAACTGAGTCACTCAGATCACACGAGTACCCAAGCATGCTTGAAACTCATTCAAATGCAAGTGCTTCTATCTGTTGTCTTGATTGTTTCCCACTCATTCCTTTTGGTTTGGGGAACATGTCAAAATCCCATGCCCAGAGAACTTCAGGTAGAGTTCGCGGAAATGCTCAGTGGACACCCCAGGTAGGGTAAGGATCAGCATTTCCACACTACTCAGAGAATATTTATTTTCAGGGATGGATTTTTAGCCCAATTCAAGTTGATGAAAAGTGGTTTCGTGAAAATCGCAGAAAATTTTTTTTCAGAAACTCCGGGGTGCCTTGAGGTCGCGATGCACCACGCGACAGATGTTTTCCAAAACTGAGTCACTCAGATCACACGAGTACCCAAGCATGCTTGAAACTCATTCAAATGCAAGTCCTTCTATCTGTTTTCTTGATTGTTTCCAACTCATTCCTTTTGGTTTGGGGAACATGTCAAAATCCCATGCCAAGAGAACTTCAGGTAGAGTTCGGGGAAATGCTCAGTGGACAACCCAGGCAGGGTAAGGATCAGCATTTACACACTACTCAGAGAATTTTTATTTTCAGGGATGGATTTTTAGCCCAATTCAAGTTGAAAAAAAGTGGTTTCGTGAAAATCGCAGAAATTTTTTTTTCAGAAACTCCGGGGTGCCTGGAGGTCGCGGTGCACCACGCGACAGTTGTATTCCAAAACTGAGTCACTCAGATCACACGAGTACCCAAGCATGCTTGAAACTCATTCAAATGCAAGTGCTTCTATCTGTTGTCTTGATTGTTTCCCACTCATTCCTTTTGGTTTGGGGAACATGTCAAAATCCCATGCCCAGAGAACTTCAGGTAGAATTCGCGGAAATGCTCAGTGGACAACTCAGGCAGGGTAAGGATCAGTATTTCCACACTACTCAGAGAATATTTCTTTTCAGGGATGGATTTTTAGCCCAATTCAAGTTGATGAAAAGTGGTTTCGTGAAAATCGCAGAAAATTTTTTTTCAGAAACTCCGGGGTGCCTGGAGGTCGCGGTGCACCACGCAACAGTTGTATTCCAAAACTGAGTCATTCAGATCACACGAGTACCCAAGCATGCTTGAAACTCATTCAAATGCAAGTGCTTCTATCTGTTGTCTTGATTGTTTCCCACTCATTCCTTTTGGTTTGGGGAACATGTCAAAATCCCATGCCCAGAGAACTTCAGGTAGAGCTCGCGGAAATGCTCAGTGGACAACCCAGGCAGGGTAAGGATCAGTATTTCCATACTACTCAGAGAATTTTTATTTTCAGTGATGGATTTTTAGCCCAATTCAAGTTGAAGAAAAGTGGTTTCGTTAAAATCGCAGATAAATTTTTTTCAGAAACTCCGGGGTGCCTAGAGGTCGCGGTGCACCACGCGACAGTTGTATTCGAGAACTGAGTCACTCAGATCACACGAGAACCCAAGCATGCTTGAAACTCATTCAAATGCAAGTGCTTTTATCTGTTGTCTTGATTGTTTCCCACTCATTCCTTTTGGTTTGGGAAAATGTCAAAATCCCATGCCCAGAGAACTTCAGGTAGAGTTCGGGGAAATGCTCAGTGGACAACCCAGGCAGGGTAAGGATCAGCATTTACACACTACTCAGAGAATTTTTATTTTCAGGGATGGATTTTTAGCCCAATTCAAGTTGAAGAAAAGTGGTTTCGTGAAAATCGCAGAAAATTTTTTTTCAGAAACTCCGGGGTGCCTAGAGCTCACGGTGCACCACGCGAAAGTTGTATTCCAAAACTGAGTCACTCAGATCACACGAGTACCCAAGCATGCTTGAAACTCATTCAAATGCAAGTGCTTCTATCTGTTGTCTTGATTGTTTCCCACTCATTCCTTTTGGTTTGGGGAACATGTCAAAATCCCATGCCCAGAGAACTTCAGGTAGAGCTCGCGGAAATGCTCAGTGGACAACCCAGGCAGGGTAAGGATCAGTATTTCCATACTACTCAGAGAATTTTTATTTTCAGTGATGGATTTTTAGCCCAATTCAAGTTGAAGAAAAGTGGTTTCGTGAAAATCGCAGATAAATTTTTTTCAGAAACTCCGGGGTGCCTGGAGGTCGCGGTGCACCACGCGACAGTTGTATTCGAGAACTGAGTCACTCAGATCACACGAGTACCCAAGCATGCTTGAAACTCATTCAAATGCAAGTGCTTCTATCTGTTGTCTTGATTGTTTCCCACTCATTCCTTTTGGTTTGGAGAACATGTCAAAATCCCATGCCCAGAGAACTTCAGGTAGAGTTCGGGGAAATGCTCAGTGGACACCCCAGGTAGGGTAAGGATCAGCATTTCCACACTACTCAGAGAATATTTATTTTCAGGGATGGATTTTTAGCCCAATTCAAGTTGAAGAAAAGTGGTTTCGTGAAAATCGCAGAAAATTTTTTTTCAGAAACTCCGGGGTGCCTAGAGCTCACGGTGCACCACGCGACAGTTGTATTCCAAAACTGAGTCAATCAGATCACACAAGTACCCAAGCATGCTTGAAACTCATTCAAATGCAAGTGCTTCTATCTGTTGTCTTGATTGTTTCCCACTCATTCCTTTTGGTTTGGGTAACATGTCAAAATCCCATGCCCAGAGAACTTCAAGTAGAGTTCGCGGAAATGCTCAGTGGACAACCCAGGCAGGGTAAGGATCAGCATTTACACACTACTCAGAGAATTTTTATTTTCAGGGATGGATTTTTAGCCCAATTCATGTTGAAGAAAAGTGGTTTCGTGAAAATCGCAGAAAATTTTTTTTCAGAAACTCCGGGGGTGCCTGGAGGTCGCGGTGCACCACGCGACAGTTGTATTCCAAAACTGAGTCACTCAGATCACACGAGTACCCAAGCATGCTTGAAACTCATTCAAATGCAAGTGCTTCTATCTGTTGTCTTGATTGTTTCCCACTCATTCCTTTTGGTTTGGGGAACATGTCAAAATCACATGCCCAGAAAACTTCAGGTTGAACTCGCGGAAATGCTCAGTGGACAACCCAGGCAGGGTAAGGATCAGTATTTCCACACTACTCAGAGAATTTTTATTTTCAGTGATGGATTTTTAGCCCAATTCAAGTTGAAGAAAAGTGGTTTCGTGAAAATCGCAGAAATTTTTTTTTCAGAAACTCCGGGGTGCCTGGAGGTCGCGGTGCACCACGCGACAGTTGTATTCGAAAACTGAGTCACTCAGATCACACGAGTACCCAAGCATGCTTGAAACTCATTCAAATGCAAGTGCTTCTATCTGTTGTCTTGATTGTTTCCCACTCATTCCTTTTGGTTTGGGGAACATGTCAAAATCCCATGCCCAGAGAACTTCAGGTAGAGTTCGCGGAAATGCTCAGTGGACACCCCAGGTAGGGTAAGGATCAGCATTTCCACACTACTCAGAGAATATTTATTTTCAGGGATGGATTTTTAGCCCAATTCAAGTTGATGAAAAGTGGTTTCGTGAAAATCGCAGAAAATTTTTTTTCAGAAACTCCGGGGTGCCTTGAGGTCGCGATGCACCACGCGACAGATGTTTTCCAAAACTGAGTCACTCAGATCACACGAGTACCCAAGCATGCTTGAAACTCATTCAAATGCAAGTCCTTCTATCTGTTTTCTTGATTGTTTCCAACTCATTCCTTTTGGTTTGGGGAACATGTCAAAATCCCATGCCAAGAGAACTTCAGGTAGAGTTCGGGGAAATGCTCAGTGGACAACCCAGGCAGGGTAAGGATCAGCATTTACACACTACTCAGAGAATTTTTATTTTCAGGGATGGATTTTTAGCCCAATTCAAGTTGAAAAAAAGTGGTTTCGTGAAAATCGCAGAAAATTTTTTTTCAGAAACTCCGGGGTGCCTAGAGCTCACGGTGCACCACGCGAAAGTTGTATTCCAAAACTGAGTCACTCAGATCACACGAGTACCCAAGCATGCTTGAAACTCATTCAAATGCAAGTGCTTCTATCTGTTGTCTTGATTGTTTCCCACTCATTCCTTTTGGTTTGGGGAACATGTCAAAATCCCATGCCCAGAGAACTTCAGGTAGAGCTCGCGGAAATGCTCAGTGGACAACCCAGGCAGGGTAAGGATCAGTATTTCCATACTACTCAGAGAATATTTCTTTTCAGGGATGGATTTTTAGCCCAATTCAAGTTGAAGAAAAGTGGTTTCGTGAAAATCGCAGAAATTTTTTTTTCAGAAACTCCGGGGTGCCTGGAGGTCGCGGTGCACCACGCGACAGTTGTATTCCAAAACTGAGTCACTCAGATCACACGAGTACCTAAGCATGCTTGAAACTCATTCAAATGCAAGTGCTTCTATCTGTTGTCTTGATTGTATCCCACTCATTCCTTTTGGTTTGGGGAACATGTCAAAATCCCATGCCCAGAGAACTTCAGGTAGAGTTCGGGGAAATGCTCAGTGGACAACCCAGGCAGGGTAAGGATCAGCATTTACACACTACTCAGAGAATTTTTATTTTCAGGGATGGATTTTTAGCCCAATTCAAGTTGAAAAAAAGTGGTTTCGTGAAAATCGCAGAAAATTTTTTTTCAGAAAATCCGGGGTGCCTGGAGGTCGCGGTGCACCACGCAACAGTTGTATTCCAAAACTGAGTCAATCAGATCACACAAGTACCCAAGCATGCTTGAAACTCATTCAAATGCAAGTGCTTCTATCTGTTGTCTTGATTGTTTCCCACTCATTCCTTTTGGTTTGGGTAACATGTCAAAATCCCATGCCCAGAGAACTTCAAGTAGAGTTCGCGGAAATGCTCAGTGGACAACCCAGGCAGGGTAAGGATCAGTATTTCCACACTACTCAGAGAATATTTCTTTTCAGGGATGGATTTTTAGCCCAATTCAAGTTGAAGAAAAGTGGTTTTGTGAAAATCGCAGAAAATTTTTTTTCAGAAACTCCGGGGTGCCTGGAGGTCGCGGTGCACCACGCGACAGTTGTATTCCAAAACTGAGTCACTCAGATCACACGAGTACCCAAGCATGCTTGAAACTCATTCAAATGCAAGTGCTTCTATCTGTTGTCTTGATTCTTTCCCACTCATTCCTTTTGGTTTGGGGAACATGTCAAAATCCCATGCCCAGAGAACTTCAGGTAGAGTTCGCGGAAATGCTCAGCGGACAACCCAGGCAGGGTAAGGATCAGTATTTCCACACTACTCAGAGAATATTTCTTTTAAGGGATGGATTTTTAGCCCAATTCAAGTTGATGAAAAGTGGTTTCGTGAAAATCGCAGAAATTTTTTTTTCAGAAACTCCGGGGTGCCTGGAGGTCGCGGTGCACCACGCGACAGTTGTATTCCAAAACTGAGTCACTCAGATCACACGAGTACCCAAGCATGCTTGAAACTCATTCAAATGCAAGTGCTTCTATCTGTTGTCTTGATTGTATCCCACTCATTCCTTTTTGGTTTGGGGAACATGTCAAAATCCCATGCCCAGAGAACTTCAGGTAGAGTTCGGGGAAATGCTCAGTGGACAACCCAGGCAGGGTAAGGATCAGCATTTACACACTACTCAGAGAATTTTTATTTTCAGGGATGGATTTTTAGCCCAATTCAAGTTGAAAAAAAGTGGTTTCGTGAAAATCGCAGAAAATTTTTTTTCAGAAACTCCGGTGTGCCTGGAGGTCGCGGTGCACCACGCGACAGTTGTATTCCAAAACTGAGTCACTCAGATCACACGAGTACCCAAGCATGCTTGAAACTCATTCAAATGCAAGTGCTTCTATCTGTTGTCTTGATTGTTTCCCACTCATTCCTTTTGGTTTGGGGAACATGTCAAAATCCCATGCCCAGAGAACTTCAAGTAGAGTTCGCGGAAATGCTCAGTGGACAACCCAGGCAGGGTAAGAATCAGTATTTCCACACTACTCAGAGAATATTTCTTTTCAGGGATGGATTTTTAGCCCAATTCAAGTTGATGAAAAGTGGTTTCGTGAAAATCGCAGAAAATTTTTTTTCAGAAACTCCGGGGTGCCAGGAGGTCGGGGTGCACCACGCGACAGTTGTATTCCAAAACTGAGTCACTCAGATCACACGAGTACCCAAGCATGCTTGAAACTCATTCAAATGCAAGTGCTTCTATCTGTTGTCTTGATTGTTTCCCACTCATTCCTTTTTGTTTGGGGAACATGTCAAAATCCCATGCCCAGAGAACTTCAGGTAGAGCTCGCGGAAATGCTCAGTGGACAACCCAGGCAGGGTTAGGATCAGTATTTCCACACTACTCAGAGAATATTTCTTTTCAGGGATGGATTTTTAGCCCAATTCAAGTTGATGAAAAGTGGTTTCGTGAAAATCGCAGAAATTTTTTTTTCAGAAACTCCGGGGTGCCTGGAGGTCGCGGTGCACCACGCGACAGTTGTATTCGAAAACTGAGTCACTCAGATCACACGAGTACCCAAGCATGCTAGAAAATCATTCAAATGCAAGTGCTTCTATCTGTTGTCTTGATTGTTTCCCACTCATTACTTTTGGTTTGGGGAACATGACAAAATCCCATGCCCAGATAACTTCAGGTAGAGCTCACGGAAATGCTCAGTGGACAACCCAGGCAGGGTAAGGATCAGTATTTCCACACTACTCAGAGAATTTTTATTTTCAGTGATGGATTTTTAGCCCATTTCAAGTTGAAGAAAAGTGGTTTCGTGAAAATCGCAGAAAATTTTTTTTCAGAAACTCCGGGGTGCCTGGAGGTCGCGGTGCACCACGCGACAGTTGTATTCGAAAACTGAGTCACTCAGATCACACGAGTACCCAAGCATGCTTGAAACTCATTCAAATGCAAGTGCTTCTATCTGTTGTCTTGATTGTTTCCCACTCATTCCTTTTGGTTTGGGGAACATGTCAAAATCACATGCCCAGAGAACTTCAGATAGAGCTCTCGGAAATGCTCAGTGGACAACCCAGGCAGGGTAAGGATCAGTATTTCCACACTACTCAGAGAATTTTTATTTTCAGTGATGGATTTTTAGCCCAATTCAAGTTGAAGAAAAGTGGTTTCGTGAAAATCGCAGAAAATTTTTTTTCAGAAACTCTGGGGTGCCTGGAGGTCGCGGTGCACCACGCGACAGTTGTATTCGAAAACTGAGTCACTCAGATCACACGAGTACCCAAACATGATTGAAACTCATTCAAATGCAAGTGCTTCTATCTTTTGTCTTGATTGTTTCCCACTCATTCCTTTTGGATTGGGGAACATGTCAAAATCCCATGCCCAGAGAACTTCAGGTAGAGCTCGCGGAAATGCTCAGTGGACAACCCAGGCAGGGTAAGGATCAGTATTTTCACACTACTCAGAGAATATTTATTTTCAGGGATGGATTTTTAGCCCAATTCAAGTTGAAGAAAAGTGGTTTCGTGAAAATCGCAGAAATTTTTTTTTCAGAAACTCCGGGGTGCCTGGAGGTCGCGGTGCACCACGCGACAGTTGTATTCCAAAACTGAGTCACTCAGATCACACGATTAACCAAGCATGCTTGAAACTCATTCAAATGCAAGTGCTTCTATCTGTTGTCTTGATTGTTTCCCACTCATTCCTTTTGGTTTGGGGAACATGTCAAAATCCCATGCCCAGAGAACTTCAGGTAGAGTTCGCGGAAATGCTCAGTGGACACCCCAGGTAGGGTAAGGATCAGCATTTCCACACTACTCAGAGAATATTTATTTTCAGGGATGGATTTTTAGCCCAATTCAAGTTGATGAAAAGTGGTTTCGTGAAAATCGCAGAAAATTTTTTTTCAGAAACTCCGGGGTGCCTTGAGGTCGCGATGCACCACGCGACAGTTGTTTTCCAAAACTGAGTCACTCAGATCACACGAGTACCCAAGCATGCTTGAAACTCATTCAAATGCAAGTGCCTCTATCTCTTTTCTTAATTGTTTCCCACTTATTCCTTTTGGTTTGGGGAACATGTCAAAATCCCATGCCCAGAGAACTTCAGGTAGAGTTCGGGGAAATGCTCAGTGGACAACCCAGGCAGGGTAAGGATCAGCATTTCCACACTACTCAGAGAATTTTTATTTTCAGGAATGGATTTTTAGCCCAATTCAAGTTGAAGAAAAGTGGTTTCGTGAAAAACGCAGAAAATTTTTTTTCAGAAACTCCGGGGTGCCTGGAGGTCGCGGTGCACCACGCGACAGTTGTATTCCAAAACTGAGTCACTCAGATCACACGAGTACCCAAGCATGCTTGAAACTCATTCAAATGCAAGTGCTTCTATCTGTTGTCTTGATTGTTTCCCACTCATTCCTTTTGGTTTGGGGAACATGTAAAAATCCCATGCCCAGAGAACTTCAGGTAGAGTTCGGGGAAATGCTCAGTGGACAACCCAGGCAGGGTAAGGATCAGCATTTACACACTACTCAGAGAATTTTTATTTTCGGGGATGGATTTTTAGCCCAATTCAAGTTGAAGAAAAGTGGTTTCGTGAAAATCGCAGAAAATTTTTTTTCAGAAACTCCGGGGTGCCTGGAGGTCGCGGTGCACCACGCGACAGTTGTATTCCAAAACTGAGTCACTCAGATCACACGAGTACCCAAGCATGCTTGAAACTCATTCAAATGCAAGTGCTTCTATCTGTTGTCTTGAATGTTTCCCACTCATTCCTTTTAGTTTGGGTAATATGTCAAAATCCCATGCCCGGAGAACTTCAAGTAGAGTTCGCGGAAATGCTCAGTGGACACCCCAGGTAGGGTAAGGATCAGCATTTCCACACTACTCAGAGAATATTTATTTTCAGGGATGGATTTTTAGCCCAATTCAAGTTGATGAGAAGTGGTTTCGTGAAAATCGCAGAAAATTTTTTTTCAGAAGCTCCGGGGTGCCTGGAGGTCGCGGTGCACCACGCGACAGTTGTATGTGAAAACTGAGTCACTCAGATCACACGAGTACCCAAGCATGCTTGAAACTCATTCAAATGCAAGTGCCTCTATCTGTTGTCTTGATTGTTTCCCACTCATTCCTTTTAGTTTGGGTAATATGTCAAAATCCCATGCCCAGAGAACTTCAAGTAGAGCTCGCGGAAATGCTCAGTGGACAACCCAGGCAGGGTAAGGATCAGTATTTTCACACTACTCAGAGAATTTTTATTTTCAGGGATGGATTTTTAGCCCAATTCAAGTTGAAGAAAAGTGGTTTCGTGAAAATTGCAGAAATTTTTTTTTCAGAAACTCTGGGGTGCCTGGAGGTCGCGGTACACCACGCGACAGTTGTATTCCAAAACTGAGTCACTCAGATCACACGAGTACCCAAGCATGCTTGAAACTCATTCAAATGCAAGTGCTTCTATCTGTTGTCTTAATTGTTTCCCACTCATTCCTTTTGGTTTGGGGAACATGTCAAAATCCCATGCCCAGAGAACTGCAGGTAGAGCTCGCGGAAATGCTCAGTGGACAACCCAGGCAGGGTAAGGATCAGTATTTCCACACTACTCAGAGAATTTTTATTTTCAGTGATGGATTTTTAGCCCAATTCAAGTTGAAGAAAAGTGGTTTCGTGAAAATCGCAGAAAATTTTTTTTCAGAAACTCCGGGGTGTCTGGAGGTCGCGGTGCACCACGCGACAGTTGTATTCTAAAACTGAGTCACTCAGATCACACGAGTACCCAAGCATGCTAGAAACTCATTCAAATGCAAGTGCTTCTATCTGTTGTCTTGATTGTTTCCCACTCATTCCTTTTGGTTTGGGGAACATGTCAAAATCCCATGGCCAGAGAACTTCAGGTAGAGTTCGGGGAAATGCTCAGTGGACAACCCAGGTAGGGTAAGGATCAGCATTTCCACACTACTCAGAGAATTTTTATTTTCAGGGATGGATTTTTAGCCCAATTCAAGTTGAAGAAAAGTGGTTTCGTGAAAATCGCAGAAATTTTTTTTTCAGAAACTCCGGGGTGCCTGGAGGTCGCGGTGCACGACGCGACAGTTGTATTCCAAAACTGAGTCACTCAGATCACACGAGTACCCAAGCATGCTTGAAACTCATTCAAATGCAAGTGCTTCTATCTGTTGTCTTGATTGTTTCCCACTCATTCCTTTTGGTTTGGGGAACATGTCAAAATCTCATGCCCAGAGAACTTCAAGTAGAGTTCGCGGAAATGCTCAGTGGACACCCCAGGTAGGGTAAGGATCAGCATTTCCACACTACTCAGAGAATATTTATTTTCAGGGATGGATTTTTAGCCCAATTCAAGTTGATGAAAAGTGGTTTCGTGAAAATCGCAGAAAATTTTTTTTCAGAAACTCCGGGGTGCCTTGAGGTCGCGATGCACCACGCGACAGTTGTTTTCCAAAACTGAGTCACTCAGATCACACGAGTCCCCAAGCATGCTTGAAACTCATTCAAATGCAAGTGCCTCTATCTCTTTTCTTGATTGTTTCCCACTCATTCCTTTTGGTTTGGGGAACATGTCAAAATCCCATGGCCAGAGAACTTCAGGTAGAGTTCGGGGAAATGCTCAGTGGACAACCCAGGGAGGGTAAGGATCAGCATTTCCACACTACTCAGAGAATTTTTATTTTTAGGCATGGATTTTTAGCCCAATTCAAGTTGAAGAAAAGTGGTTTCGTGAAAATCGCAGAAAATTTTTTTTCAGAAACTCCGGGGTGCCTGGAGGTCGCGGTGCACCACGCGACAGTTGTATTCCAAAACTGAGTCACTCAGATCACACGAGTACCCAAGCATGCTTGAAACTCATTCAAATGCAAGTGCTTCTATCTGTTGTCTTGATTGTTTCCCACTCATTCCTTTTGGTTTGGGGAACATGTCAAAATCCCATGCCCAGAGAACTTCAGGTAGAGTTCGGTGAAATGCTCAGTGGACAACCCAGGCAGGGTAAGGATCAGCATTTACACACTACTCAGAGAATATTAATTTTCAGGGATGGATTTTTAGCCCAATTCAAGTTGAAGAAAAGTGGTTTCGTGAAAATCGCAGAAAATTTTTTTTCAAAACTCCGGGGTGCCTGGAGGTCGCGGTGCACCACGCGACAGTTGTATTCCAAAACTGAGTCACTCAGATCACACGAGTACCCAAGCATGCTTGAAACTCATTCAAATGCAAGTGCTTCTATCTGTTGTCTTGATTGTTTCCCACTCATTCCTTTTGGTTTGGGGAACATGTCAAAATCCCATGCCCAGAGAACTTCAGGTAGAGTTCGGGGAAATGCTCAGTGGACAACCCAGGCAGGGTAAGGATCAGCATTTACTCACTACTCAGAGAATATTTATTTTCAGGGATGGATTTTTAGCCCAATTCAAGTTGATGAAAAGTGGTTTCGTGAAAATTGCAGAAAATTTTTTTTCAGAAACTCGGGGGTGCCTTGAGGTCGCGATGCACCACGCGACAGTTGTATTAAAAAACTGAGTCACTCAGATCACACGAGTACCCAAGCATGCTTGAAACTCATTCAAATGCAAGTGCCTCTATCTGTTGTCTTGATTGTTTCCCACTTATTCCTTTTGGTTTGGGGAACATGTCAAAATCCCATGCCCAGAGAACTTCAGGTAGAGTTCGATGAAATGCTCAGTGGACAACCCAGGCAGGGTAAGGATCAGTATTTCCACACTACTCAGAGAATATTTATTTTCAGGGATGGATTTTTAGCCCAATTCAAGTTGAAGAAAAGTGGTTTCGTGAAAATCGCAGAAAATTTTTTTTCAGAAACTCCGGGGTGCCTGGAGGTCGCGGTGCACCACGCGACAGTTGTATTCCAAAACTGAGTCACTCAGATCACACGAGTACCCAAGCATGCTTGAAACTCATTCAAATGCAAGTGCTTTTATCTGTTGTCTTGAATGTTTCCCACTCATTCCTTTTAGTTTGGGTAATATGTCAAAATCCCATGCCCGGAGAACTTCAAGTAGAGTTCGCGGAAATGCTCAGTGGACACCCCAGGTAGGGTAAGGATCAGCATTTCCACACTACTCAGAGAATATTTATTTTCAGGGATGGATTTTTAGCCCAATTCAAGTTGATGAGAAGTGGTTTCGTGAAAATCGCAGAAAATTTTTTTTCAGAAGCTCCGGGGTGCCTGGAGGTCGCGGTGCACCACGCGACAGTTGTATGTGAAAACTGAGTCACTCAGATCACACGAGTACCCAAGCATGCTTGAAACTCATTCAAATGCAAGTGCCTCTATCTGTTGTCTTGATTGTTTCCCACTCATTCCTTTTAGTTTGGGTAATATGTCAAAATCCCATGCCCAGAGAACTTCAAGTAGAGTTCGCGGAAATGCTCAGTGGACACCCCAGGTAGAGTAAGGATCAGCATTTCTACACTACTCAGAGAATATTTATTTTCAGGGATGGATTTTTAGCCCAATTCAAGTTGATGAAAAGTGGTTTCGTGAAAATCGCAGAAAATTTTTTTTCAGAAACTCCGGGGTGCCTGGAGGTCGCGATGCACCACGCGACAGTTGTATTCCAAAACTGAGTCACTCAGATCACACGAGTACCCAAGCATGCTTGAAACTCATTCAAATGCAAGTGCTTCTATCTGTTGTCTTGATTGTTTCCCACTCATTCCTTTTGGTTTGGGGAACATGTCAAAATCCCATGCCCAGAGAACTTCAGGTAGAGTTCGGGGAAATGCTCAGTGGACAACCCAGGGAGGGTAAGGATCAGCATTTCCACACTACTCAGAGAATTTTTATTTTCAGGGATGGATTTTTAGCCCAATTCAAGTTGAAGAAAAGTGGTTTCGTGAAAATCGCAGAAAATTTTTTTTCAGAATCTCCGGGGTGCCTGGAGGTTGCGATGCACCACGCAACAGTTGTATTCCAAAACTGAGTCACTCAGATCACACGAGTACCCAAGCATGCTTGAAACTCATTCAAATGCAAGTGCCTCTATCTGTTGTCTTGATTGTTTCCCACTCATTCCTATTGGTTTGGGGAACATGTCAAAATCCCATGCCCAGAGAACTTCAGGTAGAGCTCGCGGAAATGCTCAGTGGACAACCCAGGCAGGGTAAGGATCAGTATTTCCACACTACTCAGAGAATTTTTATTTTCAGTGATGGATTTTTAGCCCAATTCAAGTTGAAGAAAAGTGGTTTCGTGAAAATCGCAGAAAATTTTTTTTCAGAAACTCCGGGGTGCCTGGAGGTCGCGGTGCACCACGCGACAGTTGTATTCCAAAACTGAGTCACTCAGATCACACGAGTACCCAAGCATGCTTGAAACTCATTCAAATGCAAGTGCTTCTATCTGTTGTCTTGATTGTTTCCCACTCATTCCTTTTAGTTTGGGTAATATGTCAAAATCCCATGCCCAGAGAACTTCAAGTAGAGTTCGCGGAAATGCTCAGTGGACACCCCAGGTAGAGTAAGGATCAGCATTTCCACACTACTCAGAGAATATTTATTTTCAGGGATGGATTTTTAGCCCAATTCAAGTTGATGAAAAGTGGTTTCGTGAAAATCGCAGAAAATTTTTTTTCAGAAACTCCGGGGTGCCTGGAGGTCGCGATGCACCACGCGACAGTTGTATTCCAAAACTGAGTCACTCAGATCACACGAGTACCCAAGCATGCTTGAAACTCATTCAAATGCAAGTGCTTCTATCTGTTGTCTTGATTGTTTCCCACTCATTCCTTTTGGTTTGGGGAACATGTCAAAATCTCTTGCCCAGAGAACTTCAAGTAGAGTTCGCGGAAATGCTCAGTGGACACCCCAGGTAGGGAAAGGATCAGCATTTCCACACTACTCAGAGAATATTTATTTTCAGGGATGGATTTTTAGCCCAATTCAAGTTGATGAAAAGTGGTTTCGTGAAAATCGCAGAAAATTTTTTTTCAGAAACTCCGGGGTGCCTTGAGGTCGCGATCCACCACGCGACAGTTGTTTTCCAAAACTGAGTCACTCAGATCACACGAGTACCCAAGCATGCTTGAAACTCATTCAAATGCAAGTGCTTCTATCTGTTGTCTTGATTGTTTCCCACTCATTCCTTTTGGTTTGGGGAACATGTCAAAATCCCATGCCCAGAGAACTTCAGGTAGAGTTCGGGGAAATGCTCAGTGGACAACCCAGAGAGGGTAAGGATCAGCATTTCCACACTACTCAGAGAATTTTTATTTTCAGGGATGGATTTTTAGCCCAATTCAAGTTGAAGAAAAGTGGTTTCGTGAAAATCGCAGAAAATTTTTTTTCAGAATCTCCGGGGTGCCTGGAGGTTGCGGTGCACCACGCAACAGTTGTATTCCAAAACTGAGTCACTCGGATCACACGAGTACCCAAGCATACTTGAAACTCATTCAAATGCAAGTGCTTCTATCTGTTGTCTTGATTGTTTCCCACTCATTCCTTTTGGTTTGGGGAACATGTCAAAATCCCATGCCCAGAGAACTTCAGGTAGAGTTCGGTGAAATGCTCAGTGGACAACCCAGGCAGGGTAAGGATCAGCATTTACTCACTACTCAGAGAATATTTATTTTCAGGGATGGATTTTTAGCCCAATTCAAGTTGAAGAAAAGTGGTTTCGTGAAAATCGCAGAAAATTTTTTTTCAGAAACTCCGGGGTGCCTTGAGGTCGCGGTGCACCACGCGACAGTTGTATTCCAAAACTGAGTCACTCAGATCACACGAGTACCCAAGCATGCTTGAAACTCATTCAAATGCAAGTGCCTCTATCTGTTGTCTTGATTGTTTCCCACTCATTCCTATTGGTTTGGGGAACATGTCAAAATCCCATGCCCAGAGAACTTCAGGTAGAGCTCGCGGAAATGCTCAGTGGACAACCCAGGCAGGGTAAGGATCAGTATTTCCACACTACTCAGAGAATTTTTATTTTCAGTGATGGATTTTTAGCCCAATTCAAGTTGAAGAAAAGTGGTTTCGTGAAAATCGCAGAAAATTTTTTTTCAGAAACTCCGGGGTGCCTGGAGGTCGCGGTGCACCACGCGACAGTTGTATTCCAAAACTGAGTCACTCAGATCACACGAGTACCCAAGCATGCTTGAAACTCATTCAAATGCAAGTGCTTCTATCTGTTGTCTTGATTGTTTCCCACTCATTCCTTTTGGTTTGGGGAACATGTCAAAATCCCATGCCCAGAGAACTTCAGGTAGAGCTCGCGGAAATGCTCAGTGGACAACCCAGGCAGGGTAAGGATCAGTATTTCCAAACTACTCAGAGAATTTTTATTTTCAGTGATGGATTTTTAGCCCAATTCAAGTTGAAGAAAAGTGGTTTCGTGAAAATCGCAGAAAATTTTTTTTCAGAAACTCCGGGGTGCCTGGAGGTCGCGGTGCACCACGCGACAGTTGTATGTGAAAACTGAGTCACTCAGATCACACGAGTACCCAAGCATGCTTGAAACTCATTCAAATGCAAGTGACTCTATCTGTTGTCTTGATTGTTTCCCACTCATTCCTTTTGGTTTGGGGAACATGTCAAAATCCCATGCCCAGAGAACTTCAGGTAGAGTTCGGGGAAATGCTCAGTGGACAACCCAGGCAGGGTAAGGATAAGCATTTACACAGTACTCAGAGAATTTTTATTTTCAGGGATGGATTTTTAGCCTAATTCAAGTTGAAGAAAAGTGGTTTCGTGAAAATTGCAGAAAAATTTTTTTCAGAAACTCCGCGGTGCCTGGAGGTCGCGATGCACCACGCGACAGTTGTATTAAAAAACTGAGTCACTCAGATCACACGACTACCCAAGCATGCTTGGAACTCATTCAAATGCAAGTGCTTCTATCTGTTGTCTTGATTGTTTCCCACTCATTCCTTTTGGTTTGGGGAACATGTCAAAATCCCATGCCCAGAGAACTTCAGGTAGAGTTCGGTGAAATGCTCAGTGGACAACCCAGGCAGGGTAAGGATCAGCATTTCCACACTACTCAGAGAATATTTTTTTTTTAGGGATGGATTTTTAGCCCAATTCAAGTTGAAGAAACGTGGTTTCGTGAAAATCGCAGAAATTTTTTTTTCAAAAACTCCGGGGTGCCTGGAGGTCGCGGTGCACCACGCGACAGTTGTATTCCAAAACTGAGTCACTCAGATCACATGAGTAGCCAAGCATGCTTGAAACTCTTTCAAATGCAAGTGCTTCTATCTGTTGTCTTGATTGTTTCCCACTCATTCCTTTTGGTTTGGGGAACATGTCAAAATCCCATGCCCAGAGAACTTCAGGTAGAGCTCGCGGAAATGCTCAGTGGACAACCCAGGCAGGGTAAGGATCAGTATTTCGACACTACTCAGAGAATTTTTATTTTCAGTGATGGATTTTTAGCCCAATTCAAGTTGATGAAAAGTGGTTTCGTGAAAATCGCATAAAATTTTTTTTCAGAAACTCCGGGGTGCCTTGAAGTCGCGGTGCACCACGCGACAGTTGTATTCTAAAACTGAGTCACTCAGATCACACGAGTACCCAAGCATGCTTGAAACTCATTCAAATGCAAGTGCCTCTATCTGTTGTCTTGATTGTTTCCCACTCATTCCTGTTGGTTTGGGGAACATGTCAAAATCCCATGCCCAGAGAACTTCAGGTAGAGCTCGCGGAAATGCTCAGTGGACAACCCAGGCAGGGTAAGGATCAGCATTTACACACTACTCAGAGAATTTTTATTTTCAGGGATGGATTTTTAACCCAATTCAAGTTGAAGAAAAGTGGTTTCGTGAAAATCGCAGAAATTTTTTTTTCAGAAACTCAGGGGTGCCTGGAGGTCGCGGTGCACCATGCGACAGTTGTATTCCAAAACTGAGTCACTCAGATCACACGAGTACCCAAGCATGCTTGAAACTCATTCAAATGCAAGTGCTTCTAACTGTTGTCTTGATTGTTTCCCACTCATTCCTTTTGGTTTGGGGAACATGTCAAAATCCCATGCCCAAAGAACTTCAGGTAGAGTTCGGGGAAATACTCAGTGGACAACCCAGGCAGGGTAAGGATCAGCATTTGGACACTACTCAGAGAATTTTTATTTTCAGGGATGGATTTTTAGCCCAATTCAAGTTGAAGAAAAGTGGTTTCGTGAAAATTGCAGAAATTTTTTTTCAAAAACTCCGGGGTACCTGGAGGTCGCGGTGCACCACGCGACAGTTGTATTCCAAAACTGAGTCACTCAGATCACATGAGTAGCCAAGCATGCTTGAAACTCATTCAAATGTAAGTGCTTCTATCTGTTGTCTTGATTGTTTCCCACTCATTCCTTTTGGTTTGGGGAACATGTCAAAATCCCATGCCCAGAGAACTTCAGGTAGAGCTCGCGGAAATGCTCAGTGGACAACCCAGGCAGGGTAAGGATCAGTATTTCCACACTACTCAGAGAATTTTTATTTTCAGGGATGGATTTTTAGCCCAATTCAAGTTGAAGAAAAGTGGTATCGTGAAAATCGCAGAAAATTTTTTTTTCAGAAACTCCGGGGTGCCTGGAGGTCTCGGTGCACCACGCGACAGTTGTATTCGAGAACTGAGTCACTCAGATCACACGAGTACCCAAAATGCTTGAAACTCATTCAAATGCAAGTGCTTCTATCTGTAGTCTTGATTGTTTCCCACTCATTCCTTTTGGTTTGGGGAACATGTCAAAATCCCATGCCCAGAGAACTTGAGGTAGAGCTCGCGGAAATGCTCAGTGGACAACCCAGACAGGGTAAGGATCAGCATTTACACACTACTCAGAGAATTTTTATTTTCAGGGATGGATTTTTAGCCCAATTCAAGTTGAAGAAAAGTGGTTTCGTGAAAATCGCAGAAATTTTTTTTTCAAAAACTCCGGGGTGCCTGGAGGTCGCGGTGCACCACGCGACAGTTGTATTCCAAAGCTGAGTCACTCAGATCACATGAGTAGCCAAGCATGCTTGAAACTCTTTCAAATGCAAGTGCTTCTATCTGTTGTCTTGATTGTTTCCCACTCATTCCTTTTGGTTTGGGGAACATGTCAAAATCCCATGCCCAGAGAACTTCAGGTAGAGCTCGCGGAAATGCTCAGTGGACAACCCAGGCAGGGTAAGGATCAGTATTTCGACACTACTCAGAGAATTTTTATTTTCAGTGATGGATTTTTAGCCCAATTCAAGTTGATGAAAAGTGGTTTCGTGAAAATCGCAGAAAATTTTTTTTCAGAAACTCCGGGGTGCCTTGAAGTCGCGGTGCACCACGCGACAGTTGTATTCTAAAACTGAGTCACTCAGATCACACGAGTACCCAAGAATGCTTGAAATCATTCAAATGCAAGTGCCTCTATCTGTTGTCTTGATTGTTTCCCACTCATTCCTGTTGGTTTGGGGAACATGTCAAAATCCCATGCCCAGAGAACTTCAGGTAGAGCTCGCGGAAATGCTCAGTGGACAACCCAGGCAGGGTAAGGATCAGCATTTACACACTACTCAGAGAATTTTTATTTTCAGGGATGGATTTTTAACCCAATTCAAGTTGAAGAAAAGTGGTTTCGTGAAAATCGCAGAAAAATTTTTTTCAGGAACTCCGGGGTGCCTGGAGGTCGCGGTGCACCACGCGACAGTTGTATTCGAGAACTGAGTCACTCAGATCACACGAGTACCCAAGCATGCTTGAAACTCATTCAAATGCAAGTGCTTCTATCTGTTGTCTTGATTGTTTCCCACTCATTCCTTTTAGTTTGGGTAACATGTCAAAATCCCATGCCCAGAGAACTTCAAGTAGAGTTCGCGGAAATGCTCAGTGGACACCCCAGGTAGGGTAAGGATCAGCATTTACACACTACTCAGAGAATTTTTATTTTCAGGGATGGATTTTTAGCCCAATTCAAGTTGAAGAAAAATGGTTTCGTGAAAATCGCAGAAAATTTTTTTTCAGAAATTCCGGGATGCCTGGAGGTCGCGGTGCACCACGCGACAGTTGTATTTGAAAACTGTGTCACTCAGATCACACGAGTACCCAAGCATGCTTGAAACTCATTCAAATGCAAGTGCCTCTATCTGTTGTCTTGATTGTTTCCCACTCATTCCGTTTGGTTTGGGGAACATGTCAAAATCCCATGCCCAGAGAACTTTAGGAAGATTTCGGGGAAATGCTCAGTGGACAACCCAGGCAGGGTAAGGATCAGCATTTACACACTACTGAGAGAATTTTTATTTTCAGGGATGGATTTTTAGCCCAATTCAAGTTGAAGAAAAGTGGTTTCGTGAAAATCGCAGAAAATTTTTTTTCAGAAACTCCGGGGTGCCTGGAGGTCGCGGTGCACCACGCGACAGTTGTATTCGAAAACTGAGTCACTCAGATCACACGAGTACCCAAGCATGCTAGAAACTCTTTCAAATGCAAGTGCTTCTATCTGTTGTCTTGATTGTTTCCCACTCATTCCTTTTGGTTTGGGGAACATGTCAAAATCCCATGCCCAGAGAACTTCAGGTAGAGCTCGCGGAAATGCTCAGTGGACAACCCAGGCAGGGTAAGGATCAGCATTTACACACTACTCAGAGAATTTTTATTTTCAGGGATGGATTTTTAGCCCAATTCAAGTTGAAGAAACGTGGTTTCGTGAAAATCGCAGAAATTTTTTTTTCAAAAACTCCGGGGTGCCTGGAGGTCGCGGTGCACCACGCGACAGTTGTATTCCAAAACTGAGTCACTCAGATCACATGAGTAGCCAAGCATGCTTGAAACTCTTTCAAATGCAAGTGCTTCTATCTGTTGTCTTGATTGTTTCCCACTCATTCCTTTTGGTTTGGGGAACATGTCAAAATCCCATGCCCAGAGAACTTCAGGTAGAGCTCGCGGAAATGCTCAGTGGACAACCCAGGCAGGGTAAGGATCAGTATTTCGACACTACTCAGAGAATTTTTATTTTCAGTGATGGATTTTTAGCCCAATTCAAGTTGATGAAAAGTGGTTTCGTGAAAATCGCATAAAATTTTTTTTCAGAAACTCCGGGGTGCCTTGAAGTCGCGGTGCACCACGCGACAGTTGTATTCTAAAACTGAGTCACTCAGATCACACGAGTACCCAAGCATGCTTGAAACTCATTCAAATGCAAGTGCCTCTATCTGTTGTCTTGATTGTTTCCCACTCATTCCTGTTGGTTTGGGGAACATGTCAAAATCCCATGCCCAGAGAACTTCAGGTAGAGCTCGCGGAAATGCTCAGTGGACAACCCAGGCAGGGTAAGGATCAGCATTTACACACTACTCAGAGAATTTTTATTTTCAGGGATGGATTTTTAACCCAATTCAAGTTGAAGAAAAGTGGTTTCGTGAAAATCGCAGAAATTTTTTTTTCAGAAACTCAGGGGTGCCTGGAGGTCGCGGTGCACCATGCGACAGTTGTATTCCAAAACTGAGTCACTCAGATCACACGAGTACCCAAGCATGCTTGAAACTCATTCAAATGCAAGTGCTTCTAACTGTTGTCTTGATTGTTTCCCACTCATTCCTTTTGGTTTGGGGAACATGTCAAAATCCCATGCCCAAAGAACTTCAGGTAGAGTTCGGGGAAATACTCAGTGGACAACCCAGGCAGGGTAAGGATCAGCATTTGGACACTACTCAGAGAATTTTTATTTTCAGGGATGGATTTTTAGCCCAATTCAAGTTGAAGAAAAGTGGTTTCGTGAAAATTGCAGAAATTTTTTTTCAAAAACTCCGGGGTACCTGGAGGTCGCGGTGCACCACGCGACAGTTGTATTCCAAAACTGAGTCACTCAGATCACATGAGTAGCCAAGCATGCTTGAAACTCATTCAAATGTAAGTGCTTCTATCTGTTGTCTTGATTGTTTCCCACTCATTCCTTTTGGTTTGGGGAACATGTCAAAATCCCATGCCCAGAGAACTTCAGGTAGAGCTCGCGGAAATGCTCAGTGGACAACCCAGGCAGGGTAAGGATCAGTATTTCCACACTACTCAGAGAATTTTTATTTTCAGGGATGGATTTTTAGCCCAATTCAAGTTGAAGAAAAGTGGTATCGTGAAAATCGCAGAAAATTTTTTTTTCAGAAACTCCGGGGTGCCTGGAGGTCTCGGTGCACCACGCGACAGTTGTATTCGAGAACTGAGTCACTCAGATCACACGAGTA
Source organism: Atractosteus spatula (assembly GCF_055471065.1). NCBI lineage: Eukaryota > Metazoa > Chordata > Actinopteri > Semionotiformes > Lepisosteidae > Atractosteus > Atractosteus spatula. Next base: position 343,162 of record NW_028296651.1, read on the forward strand.
CCCAAAATGCTTGAAACTCATTCAAATGCAAGTGCTTCTATCTGTAGTCTTGATTGTTTCCCACTCATTCCTTTTGGTTTGGGGAACATGTCAAAATCCCATGCCCAGAGAACTTGAGGTAGAGCTCGCGGAAATGCTCAGTGGACAACCCAGACAGGGTAAGGATCAGCATTTACACACTACTCAGAGAATTTTTATTTTCAGGGATGGATTTTTAGCCCAATTCAAGTTGAAGAAAAGTGGTTTCGTGAAAATCGCAGAAATTTTTTTTTCAAAAACTCCGGGGTGCCTGGAGGTCGCGGTGCACCACGCGACAGTTGTATTCCAAAGCTGAGTCACTCAGATCACATGAGTAGCCAAGCATGCTTGAAACTCTTTCAAATGCAAGTGCTTCTATCTGTTGTCTTGATTGTTTCCCACTCATTCCTTTTGGTTTGGGGAACATGTCAAAATCCCATGCCCAGAGAACTTCAGGTAGAGCTCGCGGAAATGCTCAGTGGACAACCCAGGCAGGGTAAGGATCAGTATTTCGACACTACTCAGAGAATTTTTATTTTCAGTGATGGATTTTTAGCCCAATTCAAGTTGATGAAAAGTGGTTTCGTGAAAATCGCAGAAAATTTTTTTTCAGAAACTCCGGGGTGCCTTGAAGTCGCGGTGCACCACGCGACAGTTGTATTCTAAAACTGAGTCACTCAGATCACACGAGTACCCAAGAATGCTTGAAATCATTCAAATGCAAGTGCCTCTATCTGTTGTCTTGATTGTTTCCCACTCATTCCTGTTGGTTTGGGGAACATGTCAAAATCCCATGCCCAGAGAACTTCAGGTAGAGCTCGCGGAAATGCTCAGTGGACAACCCAGGCAGGGTAAGGATCAGCATTTACACACTACTCAGAGAATTTTTATTTTCAGGGATGGATTTTTAACCCAATTCAAGTTGAAGAAAAGTGGTTTCGTGAAAATCGCAGAAAAATTTTTTTCAGGAACTCCGGGGTGCCTGGAGGTCGCGGTGCACCACGCGACAGTTGTATTCGAGAACTGAGTCACTCAGATCACACGAGTACCCAAGCATGCTTGAAACTCATTCAAATGCAAGTGCTTCTATCTGTTGTCTTGATTGTTTCCCACTCATTCCTTTTAGTTTGGGTAACATGTCAAAATCCCATGCCCAGAGAACTTCAAGTAGAGTTCGCGGAAATGCTCAGTGGACACCCCAGGTAGGGTAAGGATCAGCATTTACACACTACTCAGAGAATTTTTATTTTCAGGGATGGATTTTTAGCCCAATTCAAGTTGAAGAAAAATGGTTTCGTGAAAATCGCAGAAAATTTTTTTTCAGAAATTCCGGGATGCCTGGAGGTCGCGGTGCACCACGCGACAGTTGTATTTGAAAACTGTGTCACTCAGATCACACGAGTACCCAAGCATGCTTGAAACTCATTCAAATGCAAGTGCCTCTATCTGTTGTCTTGATTGTTTCCCACTCATTCCGTTTGGTTTGGGGAACATGTCAAAATCCCATGCCCAGAGAACTTTAGGAAGATTTCGGGGAAATGCTCAGTGGACAACCCAGGCAGGGTAAGGATCAGCATTTACACACTACTGAGAGAATTTTTATTTTCAGGGATGGATTTTTAGCCCAATTCAAGTTGAAGAAAAGTGGTTTCGTGAAAATCGCAGAAAATTTTTTTTCAGAAACTCCGGGGTGCCTGGAGGTCGCGGTGCACCACGCGACAGTTGTATTCGAAAACTGAGTCACTCAGATCACACGAGTACCCAAGCATGCTAGAAACTCTTTCAAATGCAAGTGCTTCTATCTGTTGTCTTGATTGTTTCCCACTCATTCCTTTTGGTTTGGGGAACATGTCAAAATCCCATGCCCAGAGAACTTCAGGTAGAGTTCGGGGAAATGCTCAGTGGACAACCCAGGCAGGGTAAGGATCAGCATTTACACACTACTCAGAGAATTTTTATTTTCAGGGATGGATTTTTAGCCCAATTCAAGTTGATGAAAAGTGGTTTCGTGAAAATCGCAGAAATTTTTTTTTCAGAAACTCCGGGGTGCCTGGAGGTCGCGGTGCACCACGCGACAGTTCTATTCGAAAACTGAGTCACTCAGATCACACGAGTACCCAAGCATGCTTGAAACTCATTCAAATGCAAGTGCTTCTATCTGTTGTCTTGATTGTTTCCCACTCATTCCTTTTGGTTTGGGGAACATGTCAAAATCCCATGCCCAGAGAACTTCAAGTAGAGTTCGCGGAAATGCTCAGTGGACACCCCAGGTAGGGTAAGGATCAGCATTTACACACTACTCAGAGAATATTTATTTTCAGGGATGGATTTTTAGCCCAATTCAAGTTGATGAAAAGTGGTTTCATGAAAATCGCAGAAAATTTTTTTTCAGAAACTCCAGGGTGCCTGGAGGTCGCGGTGCACCACGCGACAGTTGTATTTGAAAACTGTGTCACTCAGATCACACGAGTACCCAAGCATGCTTGAAACTCATTCAAATGCAAGTGCCTCTATCTGTTGTCTTGATTGTTTCCCACTCATTCCGTTTGGTTTGGGGAACATGTCAAAATCCCATGCCCAGAGAACTTTAGGAAGATTTCGGGGAAATGCTCAGTGGACAACCCAGGCAGGGTAAGGATCAGCATTTACACACTACTGAGAGAATATTTATTTTCAGGGATGGATTTTTAGCCCAATTCAAGTTGAAGAAAAGTGGTTTCGTGAAAATCGCAGAAAATTTTTTTTTCAGAAACTCCGGGGTGCCTGGAGGTCTCGGTGCACCACGCGACAGTTGTATTCGAGAACTGAGTCACTCAGATCACACGAGTACCCAAAATGCTTGAAACTCATTCAAATGCAAGTGCTTCTATCTGTAGTCTTGATTGTTTCCCACTCATTCCTTTTGGTTTGGGGAACATGTCAAAATCCCATGCCCAGAGAACTTCAGGTAGAGCTCGCGGAAATGCTCAGTGGACAACCCAGGCAGGGTAAGGATCAGCATTTACACACTACTCAGAGAATTTTTATTTTCAGGGATGGATTTTTAGCCCAATTCAAGTTGAAGAAACGTGGTTTCGTGAAAATCGCAGAAATTTTTTTTTCAAAAACTCCGGGGTGCCTGGAGGTCGCGGTGCACCACGCGACAGTTGTATTCCAAAACTGAGTCACTCAGATCACATGAGTAGCCAAGCATGCTTGAAACTCTTTCAAATGCAAGTGCTTCTATCTGTTGTCTTGATTGTTTCCCACTCATTCCTTTTGGTTTGGGGAACATGTCAAAATCCCATGCCCAGAGAACTTCAGGTAGAGCTCGCGGAAATGCTCAGTGGACAACCCAGGCAGGGTAAGGATCAGTATTTCGACACTACTCAGAGAATTTTTATTTTCAGTGATGGATTTTTAGCCCAAATCAAGTTGATGAAAAGTGGTTTCGTGAAAATCGCAGAAAATTTTTTTTCAGAAACTCCGGGGTGCCTTGAAGTCGCGGTGCACCACGCGACAGTTGTATTCTAAAACTGAGTCACTCAGATCACACGAGTACCCAAGCATGCTTGAAATCATTCAAATGCAAGTGCCTCTATCTGTTGTCTTGATTGTTTCCCACTCATTCCTGTTGGTTTGGGGAATATGTCAAAATCCCATGCCCAGAGAACTTCAGGTAGAGCTCGCGGAAATGCTCAGTGGACAACCCAGGCAGGGTAAGGATCAGCATTTACACACTACTCAGAGAATTTTTATTTTCAGGGATGGATTTTTAACCCAATTCAAGTTGAAGAAAAGTGGTTTCGTGAAAATCGCAGAAAATTTTTTTTCAGGAACTCCGGGGTGCCTGGAGGTCGCGGTGCACCACGCGACAGTTGTATTCGAGAACTGAGTCACTCAGATCACACGAGTACCCAAAATGCTTGAAACTCATTCAAATGCAAGTGCTTCTATCTGTTGTCTTGATTGTTTCCCACTCATTCCTTTTGGTTTGGGGAACATGTCAAAATCCCATGCCCAGAGAACTTCAGGTAGAGTTCGGGGAAATGCTCAGTGGACAACCCAGGCAGGGTAAGGATCAGCATTTGGACACTACTCAGAGAATTTTTATTTTCAGGGATGGATTTTTAGCCCAATTCAAGTTGAAGAAAAGTGGTTTCGTGAAAATCGCAGAAATTTTTTTTCAAAAACTCCGGGGTACCTGGAGGTCGCGGTGCACCACGCGACAGTTGTATTCCAAAACTGAGTCACTCAGATCACATGAGTAGCCAAGCATGCTTGAAACTCATTCAAATGTAAGTGCTTCTATCTGTTGTCTTGATTGTTTCCCACTCATTCCTTTTGGTTTGGGGAACATGTCAAAATCCCATGCCCAGAGAACTTCAGGTAGAGCTCGCGGAAATGCTCAGTGGACAACCCAGGCAGGGTAAGGATCAGTATTTCCACACTACTCAGAGTATTTTTATTTTCAGTGATGGATTTTTAGCCCAATTCAAGTTGAAGAAAAGTGGTTTCGTGAAAATCGCAGAAAATTTTTTTTCAGAAACTCCGGGGTGCCTGGAGGTCGCGGTGCACCACGCGACAGTTGTATTCGAAAACTGAGTCACTCAGATCACACGAGTACCCAAGCATGCTAGAAACTCTTTCAAATGCAAGTGCTTCTATCTGTTGTCTTGATTGTTTCCCATTCATTCCTTTTGGTTTGGGGAACATGTCAAAATCCCATGCCCAGAGAACTTCAGGTAGAGCTCGCGGAAATGCTCAGTGGACAACCCAGGCAGGGTAAGGATCAGCATTTACACACTACTCAGAGAATTTTTATTTTCAGGGATAGATTTTTAGCCCAATTCAAGTTGAAGAAAAATGGTTTCGTGAAAATCGCAGAAAATTTTTTTTCAGAAACTCCGGGGTGCCTGGAGGTCGCGGTGCACCACGCGACAGTTCTATTCGAAAACTGAGTCACTCAGATCACACGAGTACCCAAGCATGCTTGAAACTCATTCAAATGCAAGTGCTTCTATCTGTTGTCTTGATTGTTTCCCACTCATTCCTTTTGGTTTGGGGAACATGTCAAAATCCCATGCCCAGAGAACTTCAAGTAGAGTTCGCGGAAATGCTCAGTGGACACCCCAGGTAGGGTAAGGATCAGAATTTACACACTACTCAGAGAATATTTATTTTCAGGGATGGATTTTTAGCCCAATTCAAGTTGAAGAAAAGTGGTTTCGTGAAAATCGCAGAAAATTTTTTTTCAGAAACTCCGGGGTGCCTGGAGGTCGCGGTGCACCACGCGACAGTTGTATTCGAAAACTGAGTCACTCAGATCACACGAGTACCCAAGCATGCTAGAAACTCTTTCAAATGCAAATGCTTCTATCTGTTGTCTTGATTGTTTCCCATTCATTCCTTTTGGTTTGGGGAACATGTCAAAATCCCATGCCCAGAGAACTTCAAGTAGAGTTCGCGGAAATGCTCAGTGGACACCCCACGTAGGGTATGGATCAGCATTTACACACTACTCAGAGAATATTTATTTTCAGGGATGGATTTTTAGCCCAATTCAAGTTGATGAAAAGTGGTTTCGTGAAAATCGCAGAAAATTTTTTTTCAGAAACTCCAGGGTGCCTGGAGGTCGCGATGCACCACTCGACAGTTGTATTCCAAAACTGAGACACTCAGATCACACGAGTACCCAAGCATGCTTGAAACTCATTCAAATGCAAGTGCTTCTATCTGTTGTCTTGATTTTTTCCCACTCATTCCTGTTGGTTTGGGGAACATGTCAAAATCCCATGCCCAGAGAACTTCAGGTAGAGTTCGGTGAAATGCTCAGTGCACAACCCAGTCAGGGTAAGGATCAGCATTTCCACACTACTCAGAGAATATTTATTTTCAGTGATGGATTTTTAGCCCAATTCAAGTTGAAGAAAAGTGGTTTCGTGAAAATCGCAGAAAATTTTTTTTCAGAAACTCCGGGGTGCCTGGAGGTCGCGGTGCACCACGCGACAGTTGTATTCGAAAACTGTGTCACTCAGATCACACGAGTACCCAAGCATGCTAGAAACTCTTTCAAATGCAAGTGCTTCTATGTGTTGTCTTGATTGTTTCCCATTCATTCCTTTTGGTTTGGGGAACATGTCAAAATCCCATGCCCATAGAACTTCAGGTAGAGCTCGCGGAAATGCTCAGTGGACAACCCAGGCAGGGTAAGGATCAGCATTTACACACTACTCAGAGAATATTTATTTTCAGGGATGGATTTTTAGCCCAATTCAAGTTGATGAAAAGTGGTTTCATGAAAATCGCAGAAAATTTTTTTTCAGAAACTCCAGGGTGCCTGGAGGTCGCGGTGCAACACGCGACAGTTGTATTTGAAAACTGTGTCACTCAGATCACACGAGTACCCAAGCATGCTTGAAACTCATTCAAATGCAAGTGCCTCTATCTGTTGTCTTGATTGTTTCCCACTCATTCCTTTTGGTTTGGGGAAGATGTCAAAATCCCATGCCCAGAGAACTTCAGGTAGAGTTCGGGGAAATGCTCAGTGGACAACCCAGGCAGGGTAAGGATCAGTATTTACACACTACTCAGAGAATTTTTATTTTCAGTGATGGATTTTTAGCCCAATTCAAGTTGATGAAAAGTGGTTTCGTGAAAATCGCAGAAAATTTTTTTTCAGAAACTCCGGGGTGCCTGGAGGTCGCGGTGCACCACGCGACAGTTCTATTCGAAAACTGAGTCACTCAGATCAGACGAGTACCCAAGCATGCTTGAAACTCATTCAAATGCAAGTGCTTCTATCTGTTGTCTTGATTGTTTCCCACTCATTCCTTTTGGTTTGGGGAACATTTCAAAATCCCATGCCCAGAGAACTTCAGGTAGAGTTCGCGGAAATGCTCAGTGGACAACCCAGGCAGGGTAAGGATCAGCATTTAAACACTACTGAGAGAATTTTTATTTTCAGGGATGGATTTTTAGCCCAATTCAAGTTGAAGAAAAGTGGTTTCGTGAAAATCGCAGAAAATTTTTTTTCAGAAACTCCGGGGTGCCTGGAGGTCGCGGTGCACCACGCGACAGTTGTATTCGAAAACTGAGTCACTCAGATCACACGAGTACCCAAGCATGCTAGAAACTCTTTCAAATGCAAGTGCTTCTATCTGTTGTCTTGATTGATTCCCATTCATTCCTTTTGGTTTGGGGAACATGTCAAAATCCCATGTCCAGAGAACGTCAAGTAGAGTTCGCGGAAATGCTCAGTGGACACCCCACGTAGGGTAAGGATCAGCATTTACACACTACTCAGAGAATATTTATTTTCAGGGATGGATTTTTAGCCCAATTCAAGTTGATGAAAAGTGGTTTCGTGAAAATCGCAGAAAATTTTTTTTCAGAAACTCCAGGGTGCCTGGAGGTCGCGATGCACCACTCGACAGTTGTATTCCAAAACTGAGTCACTCAGATCACACGAGTACCCAAGCATGCTTGAAACTCATTCAAATGCAAGTGCTTCTATCTGTTGTCTTGATTTTTTCCCACTCATTCCTGTTGGTTTGGGGAACATGTCAAAATCCCATGCCCAGAGAACTTCAGGTAGAGTTCGGTGAAATGCTCAGTGCACAACCCAGGCAGGGTAAGGATCAGCATTTCCACACTACTCAGAGAATATTTTTTTTTAGGGATGGATTTTTAGCCCAATTCAAGTTGATGAAAAGTGGTTTCGTGAAAATCGCAGAAAATATTTTTTCAGAAACTCTGGGGTGCCTTGAAGTCGCGGTGCACCACGCGACAGTTGTATTCTAAAACTGAGTCACTCAGATCACACGAGTACCCAAGCATGCTAGAAACTCATTCAAATGCAAGTGCTTCTATCTGTTGTCTTGATTGTTTCCCACTCATTCCTTTTGGTTTGGGGAACATGTCAAAATCCCATGCCCAGAGAACTTCAGGTAGAGTTCGGGGAAATGCTCAGTGGACAACCCAGGCAGGGTAAGGATAAGTATTTACACACTACTCAGAGAATTTTTATTTTCAGGGATGGATTTTTAGCCCAATTCAAGTTGATGAAAAGTGGTTTCGTGAAAATCGCAGAAAATTTTATTTCAGAAACTCCGGGGTGCCTGGAGGTCGCGGTGCACCACGCGACAGTTCTATTCGAAAACTGAGTCACTCAGATCACACGAGTACCCAAGCATGCTTGAAACTCATTCAAATGCAAGTGCTTCTATCTGTTGTCTTGATTGTTTCCCACTCATTCCTTTTGGTTTGGGGAACATTTCAAAATCCCATGCCCAGAGAACTTCAGGTAGAGTTCGCGGAAATGCTCAGTGGACAACCCAGGCAGGGTAAGGATCAGCATTTACACACTACTCAGAGAATTTTTATTTTCAGGGATGGATTTTTAGCCCAATTCAAGTTGTAGAAAAGTGGTTTCGTGAAAATCGCAGAAAATTTTATTTCAGAAACTCCGGGGTGCCTGGAGGTCGCGGTGCACCATGCGACAGTTGTATTCCAAAACTGAGTCACTCAGATCACACGAGTACCCAAGCATGCTTGAAACTCATTCAAATGCAAGTGCTTCTAACTGTTGTCTTGATTGTTTCCCACTCATTCCTTTTGGTTTGGGGAACATGTCAAAATCCCATGCCCAAAGAAATTCAGGTAGAGTTCGGGGAAATGCTCAGTGGACAACCCAGGCAAGGTAAGGATCAGCATTTACACACTACTCAGAGAATTTTTATTTTCAGGGATGGATTTTTAGCCCAATTCAAGTTGAAGAAAAGTGGTTTCGTGAAAATCGCAGAAAAATTTTTTTTCAGAAACTCCGGGGTGCCTGGAGGTCGCGGTGCACCACGCGACAGTTGTATTCGAGAACTGAGTCACTCAGATCACACGAGTACCCAAAATGCTTGAAACTCATTCAAATGCAAGTGCTTCTATCTGTTGTCTTGATTGTTTCCCACTCATTCCTTTTGGTTTGGGGAACATGTCAAAATCCCATGCCCAGAGAACTTCAGGTAGAGCTCGCGGAAATGCTCAGTGGACAACCCAGGCAGGGTAAGGATCAGCATTTACACACTACCCAGAGAATTTTTATTTTCAGGGATGGATTTTTAGCCCAATTCAAGTTGAAGAAAAGTGGTTTCGTGAAAATCGCAGAAATTTTTTTTCAAAAACTCCGGGGTGCCTGGAGGTCGCGGTGCACCATGCAACAGTTGTATTCCAAAACTGAGTCACTCAGATCACATGAGTAGCCAAGCATGCTTGAAACTCATTCAAATGCAAGTGCTTCTATCTGTTGTCTTGATTGTTTCCCACTCATTCCTTTTGGTTTGGGGAACATGTCAAAATCCCATGCCCAGAGAACTTCAGGTAGAGCTCGCGGAAATGCTCAGTGGACAACCAAGGCAGGGTAAGGATCAGTATTTCGACACTACTCAGAGAATTTTTATTTTCAGAAATGGATTTTTAGCCCAATTCAAGTTGATGAAAAGCGGTTTCGTGAAAATCGCAGAAAATTTTTTTTCAGAAAGTCCGGGGTGCCTTGAAGTCGCGGTGCACCACGCGACAGTTGTATTCTAAAACTGAGTCACTCAGATCACACGAGTACCCAAGCATGCTTGAAACTCATTCAAATGCAAGTGCCTCTATCTGTTGTCTTGATTGTTTCCCACTCATTCCTTTTGGTTTGGGGAACATGTCAAAATCCCATGCCCAGAGAACTTCAGGTAGAGTTCGCGGAAATGCTCAGTGGACAACCCAGGCAGGGTAAGGATCAGCATTTACACACTACTCAGAGAATTTTTATTTTCAGGGATGGATTTTTAGCCCAATTCAAGTTGAAGAAAAGTGGTTTCGTGAAAATCGCAGAAAATTCTTTTTCAGAAACTCCGAGGTGCCTGGAGGTCGCGGTGCACCACGCGACAGTTGTATTCCAAAACTGAGTCACTCAGATCACACGAGTACCCAAGCATGCTTGAAACTCATTCAAATGCAAGTGCCTCTATCTGTTGTCTTGATTGTTTCCCACTCATTCCTGTTGGTTTGGGGAACATGTCAAAATCCCATGCCCAGAGAACTTCAGGTAGAGCTCGCGGAAATGCTCAGTGGACAACCCAGGCAGGGTAAGGATCAGTATTTCCACACTACTCAGAGAATTTTTATTTTCAGTGATGGATTTTTAGACCATTTCAAGTTGAAGAAAAGTGGTTTCGTGAAAATCGCAGAAAATTTTTTTTCAGAAACTCCGGTGTGCCTGGCGGTCGCTGTGCACAACGCGACAGTTGTATTCGAAAACTGAGTCACTCAGATCACACGAGTACCCAAGCATGCTTGAAACTCATTCAAATGCAAGTGCTTCTATCTTTTGTCTTGATTGTTTCCCACTCATTCCTTTTGGTTTGGGGAACATGTCAAAATCCCTTGCCCAGAGAACTTCAGGTAGAGTTTGGGGAAATGCTCAGTGGACAACCCAGGCAAGGTAAGGATCAGCATGTACACACTACTCAGAGAATTTTTATTTTCAGGGATGGATTTTTAGCCCAATTCAAGTTGTAGAAAAGTGGTTTCGTGAAAATCGCAGAAAATTTTATTTCAGAAACTCCGGGGTGCCTGGAGGTCGCGGTGCACCATGCGACAGTTGTATTCCAAAACTGAGTCACTCAGATCACACGAGTACCCAAGCATGCTTGAAACTCATTCAAATGCAAGTGCTTCTAACTGTTGTCTTGATTGTTTCCCACTCATTCCTTTTGGTTTGGGGAACATGTCAAAATCCCATGCCCAAAGAGATTCAGGTAGAGTTCGGGGAAATGCTCAGTGGACAACCCAGGCAAGGTAAGGATCAGCATTTACACACTACTCAGAGAATTTTTATTTTCAGGGATGGATTTTTAGCCCAATTCAAGTTGAAGAAAAGTGGTTTCGTGAAAATCGCAGAAAATTTTTTTTTCAGAAACTCCGGGGTGCCTGGAGGTCGCGGTGCACCACGCGACAGTTGTATTCGAGAACTGAGTCACTCAGATCACACGAGTACCCAAAATGCTTGAAACTCATTCAAATGCAAGTGCTTCTATCTGTTGTCTTGATTGTTTCCCACTCATTCCTTTTGGTTTGGGGAACATGTCAAAATCCCATGCCCAGAGAACTTCAGGTAGAGCTCGCGGAAATGCTCAGTGGACAACCCAGGCAGGGTAAGGATCAGCATTTACACACTACCCAGAGAATTTTTATTTTCAGGGATGGATTTTTAGCCCAATTCAAGTTGAAGAAAAGTGGTTTCGTGAAAATCGCAGAAATTTTTTTTCAAAAACTCCGGGGTGCCTGGAGGTCGCGGTGCACCATGCGACAGTTGTATTCCAAAACTGAGTCACTCAGATCACATGAGTAGCCAAGCATGCTTGAAACTCATTCAAATGCAAGTGCTTCTATCTGTTGTCTTGATTGTTTCCCACTCATTCCTTTTGGTTTGGGGAACATGTCAAAATCCCATGCCCAGAGAACTTCAGGTAGAGCTCGCGGAGATGCTCAGTGGACAACCAAGGCAGGGTAAGGATCAGTATTTCGACACTACTCAGAGAATTTTTATTTTCAGTAATGGATTTTTAGCCCAATTCAAGTTGATGAAAAGTGGTTTCGTGAAAATCGCAGAAAATTTTTTTTCAGAAAGTCCGGGGTGCCTTGAAGTCGCGGTGCACCACGCGACAGTTGTATTCTAAAACTGAGTCACTCAGATCACACGAGTACCCAAGCATGCTTGAAACTCATTCAAATGCAAGTGCCTCTATCTGTTGTCTTGATTGTTTCCCACTCATTCCTGTTGGTTTGGGGAACATGTCAAAATCCCATGCCCAGAGAACTTCAGGTAGAGCTCGCGGAAATGCTCAGTGGACAACCCAGGCAGGGTAAGGATCAGCATTTACACACTACTCAGAGAATTTTTATTTTCAGGGATGGATTTTTAACCCAATTCAAGTTGAAGAAAAGTGGTTTCGTGAAAATCGCAGAAAATTTTTTTTCAGAAACTCAGGAGTGCCTGGAGGTCGCGGTGCACCATGCGACAGTTGTATTCCAAAACTGAGTCACTCAGATCACACGAGTACCCAAGCATGCTTGAAACTCATTCAAATGCAAGTGCTTCTAACTGTTGTCTTGATTGTTTCCCAATCATTCCTTTTGGTTTGGGGAACATGTCAAAATCCCATGCGCAAAGAACTTCAGGTAGAGTTCGGGGAAATGCTCAGTGGACAACCCAGGCAAGGTAAGAATCAGCATTTACACACTACTCAGAGAATTTTTATTTTCAGGGATGGATTTTTAGCCCAATTCAAGTTGAAGAAAAGTGGTTTCGTGAAAATCGCAGAAAATTTTTTTTCAGGAACTCCGGGGTGCCTGGAGGTCGCGGTGCACCACGCGACAGTTGTATTCGAGAACTGAGTCACTCAGATCACACGAGTACCCAAAATGCTTGAAACTCATTCAAATGCAAGTGCTTCTATCTGTTGTCTTGATTGTTTCCCACTCATTCCTTTTGGTTTGGGGAACATGTCAAAATCCCATGCCCAGAGAACTTCAGGTAGAGTTCGGGGAAATGCTCAGTGGACAACCCAGGCAGGGTAAGGATCAGCATTTGGACACTACTCAGAGAATTTTTATTTTCAGGGATGGATTTTTAGCCCAATTCAAGTTGAAGAAAAGTGGTTTCGTGAAAATCGCAGAAATTTTTTTTCAAAAACTCCGGGGTACCTGGAGGTCGCGGTGCACCACGCGACAGTTGTATTCCAAAACTGAGTCACTCAGATCACACGAGTAGCCAAGCATGCTTGAAACTCATTCAAATGCAAGTGCTTCTATCTGTTGTCTTGATTGTTTCCCACTCATTCCTTTTGGTTTGGGAAACATGTCAAAATCCCATGCCCAGAGAACTTCAGGTAGAGCTCGCGGAAATGCTCAGTGGACAACCCAGGCAGGGTAAGGATCAGTATTTCCACACTACTCAGAGAATATTTATTTTCAGTGATGGATTTTTAGCCCAATTCAAGTTGAAGAAAAGTGGTTTCGTGAAAATCGCAGAAAATTTTTTTTCAGAAACTCCGGGGTGCCTGGAGGTCGCGGTGCACCACGCGACAGTTGTATTCGAAAACTGTGTCACTCAGATCACACGAGTACCCAAGCATGCTAGAAACTCTTTCAAATGCAAGTGCTTCTATGTGTTGTCTTGATTGTTTCCCATTCATTCCTTTTGGTTTGGGGAACATGTCAAAATCCCATGCCCAGAGAACTTCAAGTAGAGCTCGCGGAAATGCTCAGTGGACAACCCAGGCAGGGTAAGGATCAGCATTTACACACTACTCAGAGAATATTTATTTTCAGGGATGGATTTTTAGCCCAATTCAAGTTGATGAAAAGTGGTTTCATGAAAATCGCAGAAAATTTTTTTTCAGAAACTCCAGGGTGCCTGGAGGTCGCGGTGCACCACGCGACAGTTGTATTTGAAAACTGTGTCACTCAGATCACACGAGTACCCAAGCATGCTTGAAACTCATTCAAATGCAAGTGCCTCTATCTGTTGTCTTGATTGTTTCCCACTCATTCCGTTTGGTTTGGGGAACATGTCAAAATCCCATGCCCAGAGAACTTCAGGAAGATTTCGGGGAAATGCTCAGTGGACAACCCAGGCAGGGTAAGGATCAGCATTTACACACTACTCAGAGAATTTTTATTTTCAGGGATGGATTTATAACCCAATTCAAGTTGAAGAAAAGTGGTTTCGTGAAAATCGCAGAAATTTTTTTTTCAGAAACTCAGGAGTGCCTGGAGGTCGCGGTGCACCATGCGACAGTTGTATTCCAAAACTGAGTCACTCAGATCACACGAGTACCCAAGCATGCTTGAATCTCATTCAAATGCAAGTGCTTCTAACTGTTGTCTTGATTGTTTTCCACTCATTCCTTTTGGTTTGGGGAACATGTCCAAATCCCATGCGCAAAGAACTTCAGGTAGAGTTCGGGGAAATGCTCAGTGGACAACCCAGGCAAGGTAAGAATCAGCATTTACACACTACTCAGAGAATTTTTATTTTCAGGGATGGATTTTTAGCCCAATTCAAGTTGAAGAAAAGTGGTTTCGTGAAAATCGCAGAAAATTTTTTTTCAGGAACTCCGGGGTGCCTGGAGGTCGCGGTGCACCACGCGACAGTTGTATTCGAGAACTGAGTCACTCAGATCACACGAGTACCCAAGCATGCTTGAAACTCATTCAAATGCAAGTGCTTCTATCTGTTGTCTTGATTGTTTCCCACTCATTCCTTTTGGTTTGGGGAACATGTCAAAATCCCATGCCCAGAGAACTTCAGGTAGAGTTCGGGGAAATGCTCAGTGGACAACCCAGGCAGGGTAAGGATCAGCATTTGGACACTACTCAGAGAATTTTTATTTTCAGGGATGGATTTTTAGCCCAATTCAAGTTGAAGAAAAGTGGTTTCGTGAAAATCGCAGAAATTTTTTTTCAAAAACTCCGGGGTACCTGGAGGTCGCGGTGCACCGCGCAACAGTTGTATTCCAAAACTGAGTCACTCAGATCACATGAGTAGCCAAGCATGCTTGAAACTCATTCAAATGCAAGTGCTTCTATCTGTTGTCTTGATTGTTTCCCACTCATTCCTTTTGGTTTGGGAAACATGTCAAAATCCCATGCCCAGAGAACTTCAGGTAGAGCTCGCGGAAATGCTCAGTGGACAACCCAGGCAGGGTAAGGATCAGTATTTCCACACTACTCAGAGAATATTTATTTTCAGTGATGGATTTTTAGCCCAATTCAAGTTGAAGAAAAGTGGTTTCGTGAAAATCGCAGAAAATTTTTTTTCAGAAACTCCGGGGTGCCTGGAGGTCGCGGTGCACCACGCGACAGTTGTATTCGAAAACTGTGTCACTCAGATCACACGAGTACCCAAGCATGCTAGAAACTCTTTCAAATGCAAGTGCTTCTATGTGTTGTCTTGATTGTTTCCCATTCATTCCTTTTGGTTTGGGGAACATGTCAAAATCCCATGCCCAGAGAACTTCAGGTAGAGCTCGCGGAAATGCTCAGTGGACAACCCAGGCAGGGTAAGGATCAGCATTTACACACTACTCAGAGAATTTTTATTTTCAGGGATGGATTTTTAGCCCAATTCAAGTTGAAGAAAAGTGGTTTCGTGAAAATCACAGAAAATTTTTTTTTCAGAAACTCCGGGGTGCCTGGAGGTCGCGGTGCACCACGCTACAGTTGTATTCGAGAACTGAGTCACTCAGATCACACGAGTACCCAAAATGCTTGAAACTCATTCAAATGCAAGTGCTTCTATCTGTTGTCTTGATTGTTTCCCACTCATTCCTTTTGGTTTGGGGAACATGTCAAAATCCCATGCCCAGAGAACGTCAGGTAGAGCTCGCGGAAATGCTCAGTGGACAACCCAGGCAGGGTAAGGATCAGCATTTACACACTACCCAGAGAATTTTTATTTTCAGGGATGGATTTTTAGCCCAATTCAAGTTGAAGAAAAGTGGTTTCGTGAAAATCGCAGAAATTTTTTTTCAAAAACTCCGGGGTGCCTGGAGGTCGCGGTGCACCACGCGACAGTTGTATTCCAAAACTGAGTCACTCAGATCACATGAGTAGCCAAGCATGCTTGAAACTCATTCAAATGCAAGTGCTTCTATCTGTTGTCTTGATTGTTTCCCACTCATTCCTTTTGGTTTGGGGAACATGTCAAAATCCCATGCCCAGAGAACTTCACGTAGAGCTCGCGGAAATGCTCAGTGGACAACCAAGGCAGGGTAAGGATCAGTATTTCGACACTACTCAGAGAATTTTTATTTTCAGTAATGGATTTTTAGCCCAATTCAAGTTGATGAAAAGTGGTTTCGTGAAAATCGCAGAAAATTTTTTTTCAGAAACTCAGGAGTGCCTGGAGGTCGCGGTGCACCATGCGACAGTTGTATTCCAAAACTGAGTCACTCAGATCACACGAGTACCCAAGCATGCTTGAAACTCATTCAAATGCAAGTGCTTCTAACTGTTGTCTTGATTGTTTCCCACTCATTCCTTTTGGTTTGGGGAACATGTCAAAATCCCATGCGCAAAGAACTTCAGGTAGAGTTCGGGGAAATGCTCAGTGGACAACCCAGGCAAGGTAAGAATCAGCATTTACACACTACTCAGAGAATTTTTATTTTCAGGGATGGATTTTTAGCCCAATTCAAGTTGAAGAAAAGTGGTTTCGTGAAAATCGCAGAAAATTTTTTTTCAGAAACTCAGGAGTGCCTGGAGGTCGCGGTGCACCATGCGACAGTTGTATTCCAAAACTGAGTCACTCAGATCACACGAGTACCCAAGCATGCTTGAAACTCATTCAAATGCAAGTGCTTCTAACTGTTGTCTTGATTGTTTCCCACTCATTCCTTTTGGTTTGGGGAACATGTCAAAATCCCATGCGCAAAGAACTTCAGGTAGAGTTCGGGGAAATGCTCAGTGGACAACCCAGGCAAGGTAAGAATCAGCATTTACACACTACTCAGAGAATTTTTATTTTCAGGGATGGATTTTTAGCCCAATTCAAGTTGAAGAAAAGTGGTTTCGTGAAAATCGCAGAAAATTTTTTTTCAGGAACTCCGCGGTGCCTGGAGCTCGCGGTGCACCACGCGACAGTTGTATTCGAAAACTGAGTCACTCAGATCACACGAGTACCCAAAATGCTTGAAACTCATTCAAATGCAAGTGCTTCTATCTGTTGTCTTCATTGTTTCCCACTCATTCCTTTTGGTTTGGGGAACATGTCAAAATCCCATGCCCAGAGAACTTCAGGTAGAGTTCGGGGAAATGCTCAGTGGACAACCCAGGCAGGGTAAGGATCAGCATTTGGACACTACTCAGAGAATTTTTATTTTCAGGGATGGATTTTTAGCCCAATTCAAGTTGAAGAAAAGTGGTTTCGTGAAAATCGCAGAAATTTTTTTTCAAAAACTCCGGGGTACCTGGAGGTCGCGGTGCACCACGCGACAGTTGTATTCCAAAACTGAGTCACTCAGATCACATGAGTAGCCAAGCATGCTTGAAACTCATTCAAATGCAAGTGCTTCTATCTGTTGTCTTGATTGTTTCCCACTCATTCCTTTTGGTTTGGGAAACATGTCAAAATCCCATGCCCAGAGAACTTCAGGTAGAGCTCGCGGAAATGCTCAGTGGACAACCCAGGCAGGGTAAGGATCAGTATTTCCACACTACTCAGAGAATATTTATTTTCAGTGATGGATTTTTAGCCCAATTCAAGTTGAAGAAAAGTGGTTTCGTGAAAATCGCAGAAAATTTTTTTTCAGAAACTCCGGGGTGCCTGGAGGTCGCGGTGCACCACGCGACAGTTGTATTCGAAAACTGTGTCACTCAGATCACACGAGTACCCAAGCATGCTAGAAACTCTTTCAAATGCAAGTGCTTCTATGTGTTGTCTTGATTGTTTCCCATTCATTCCTTTTGGTTTGGGGAACATGTCAAAATCCCATGCCCAGAGAACTTCAGGTAGAGCTCGCGGAAATGCTCAGTGGACAACCCAGGCAGGGTAAGGATCAGCATTTACACACTACTCAGAGAATATTTATTTTCAGGGATGGATTTTTAGCCCAATTCAAGTTGATGAAAAGTGGTTTCATGAAAATCGCAGAAAATTTTTTTTCAGAAACTCCAGGGTGCCTGGAGGTCGCGGTGCACCACGCGACAGTTGTATTTGAAAACTGTGTCACTCAGATCACACGAGTACCCAAGCATGCTTGAAACTCATTCAAATGCAAGTGCCTCTATCTGTTGTCTTGATTGTTTCCCACTCATTCCGTTTGGTTTGGGGAACATGTCAAAATCCCATGCCCAGAGAACTTCAGGAAGATTTCGGGGAAATGCTCAGTGGACAACCCAGGCAGGGTAAGGATCAGCATTTACACACTACTGAGAGAATTTTTATTTTCAGGGATGGATTTTTAGCCCAATTCAAGTTGAAGAAAAGTGGTTTCGTGAAAATCGCAGAAAATTTTTTTTCAGAAACTCCGGGGTGCCTGGAGGTCGCGGTGCACCATGCGACAGTTGTATTCCAAAACTGAGTCACTCAGATCACACGAGTACCCAAGCATGCTTGAAACTCATTCAAATGCAAGTGCTTCTAACTGTTGTCTTGATTGTTTCCCACTCATTCCTTTTGGTTTAGGGAACATGTCAAAATCCCATGCCCAAAGAAATTCAGGTAGAGTTCGGGGAAATGCTCAGTGGACAACCCAGGCAAGGTAAGGATCAGCATTTACACACTACTCAGAGAATTTTTATTTTCAGGGATGGATTTTTAGCCCAATTCAAGTTGAGGAAAAGTGGTTTCGTGAAAATCGCAGAAAATTTTTTTTTCAGAAACTCCGGGGTGCCTGGAGGTCGCGGTGCACCACGCGACAGTTGTATTCGAGAACTGAGTCACTCAGATCACACGAGTACCCAAAATGCTTGAAACTCATTCAAATGCAAGTGCTTCTATCTGTTGTCTTGATTGTTTCCCACTCATTCCTTTTGGTTTGGGGAACATGTCAAAATCCCATGCCCAGAGAACTTCAGGTAGAGCTCGCGGAAATGCTCAGTGGACAACCCAGGCAGGGTAAGGATCAGCATTTACACACTACCCAGAGAATTTTTATTTTCAGGGATGGATTTTTAGCCCAATTCAAGTTGAAGAAAAGTGGTTTCGTGAAAATCGCAGAAATTTTTTTTCAGAAACTCCGGGGTGCCTGGAGGTCGCGGTGCACCACGCGACAGTTGTATTCCAAAACTGAGTCACTCAGATCACATGAGTAGCCAAGCATGCTTGAAACTCATTCAAATGCAAGTGCTTCTATCTGTTGTCTTGATTGTTTCCCACTCATTCCTTTTGGTTTGGGGAACATGTCAAAATCCCATGCCCAGAGAACTTCAGGTAGAGCTCGCGGAAATGCTCAGTGGACAACCAAGGCAGGGTAAGGATCAGTATTTCGACACTACTCAGAGAATTTTTATTTTCAGTAATGGATTTTTAGCCCAATTCAAGTTGATGAAAAGTGGTTTCGTGAAAATCGCAGAAATTTTTTTTTCAGAAAGTCCGGGGTGCCTTGAAGTCGCGGTGCACCACGCGACAGTTGTATTCTAAAACTGAGTCACTCAGATCACACGAGTACCCAAGCATGCTTGAAACTCATTCAAATGCAAGTGCCTCTATCTGTTGTCTTGATTGTTTCCCACTCATTCCTGTTGGTTTGGGGAACATGTCAAAATCCCATGCCCAGAGAACTTCAGGTAGAGCTCGCGGAAATGCTCAGTGGACAACCCAGGCAGGGTAAGGATCAGCATTTACACACTACTCAGAGAATTTTTATTTTCAGGGATGGATTTTTAACCCAATTCAAGTTGAAGAAAAGTGGTTTTGTGAAAATCGCAGAAAATTTTTTTTCAGAAACTCAGGAGTGCCTGGAGGTCGCGGTGCACCATGCGACAGTTGTATTCCAAAACTGAGTCACTCAGATCACATGAGTACCCAAGCATGCTTGAAACTCATTCAAATGCAAGTGCTTCTAACTGTTGTCTTGATTGTTTCCCACTCATTCCTTTTGGTTTGGGGAACATGTCAAAATCCCATGCGCAAAGAACTTCAGGTAGAGTTCGGGGAAATGCTCAGTGGACAACCCAGGCAAGGTAAGAATCAGCATTTACACACTACTCAGAGAATTTTTATTTTCAGGGATGGATTTTTAGCCCAATTCAAGTTGAAGAAAAGTGGTTTCGTGAAAATCGCAGAAAATTTTTTTTCAGGAACTCTGGGGTGCCTGGAGGTCGCGGTGCACCACGCGACAGTTGTATTCGAGAACTGAGTCACTCAGATCACACGAGTACCCAAAATGCTTGAAACTCATTCAAATGCAAGTGCTTCTATCTGTTGTCTTGATTGTTTCCCACTCATTCCTTTTGGTTTGGGGAACATGTCAAAATCCCATGCCCAGAGAACTTCAGGTAGAGTTCGGGGAAATGCTCAGTGGACAACCCAGGCAGGGTAAGGATCAGCATTTGGACACTACTCAGAGAATTTTTATTTTCAGGGATGGATTTTTAGCCCAATTCAAGTTGAAGAAAAGTGGTTTCGTGAAAATCGCAGAAATTTTTTTTCAAAAACTCCGGGGTACCTGGAGGTAGCGGTGCACCACGCGACAGTTGTATTCCAAAACTGAGTCACTCAGATCACATGAGTAGCCAAGCATGCTTGAAACTCATTCAAATGCAAGTGCTTCTAACTGTTGTCTTGATTGTTTCCCACTCATTCCTTTTGGTTTGGGGAACATGTCAAAATCCCATGCGCAAAGAACTTCAGGTAGAGTTCGGGGAAATGCTCAGTGGACAACCCAGGCAAGGTAAGAATCAGCATTTACACACTACTCAGAGAATTTTTATTTTCAGGGATGGATTTTTAGCCCAATTCAAGTTGAAGAAAAGTGGTTTCGTGAAAATCGCAGAAAATTTTTTTTCAGAAACTCAGGAGTGCCTGGAGGTCGCGGTGCACCATGCGACAGTTGTATTCCAAAACTGAGTCACTCAGATCACACGAGTACCCAAGCATGCTTGAAACTCATTCAAATGCAAGTGCTTCTAACTGTTGTCTTGATTGTTTCCCACTCATTCCTTTTGGTTTGGGGAACATGTCAAAATCCCATGCGCAAAGAACTTCAGGTAGAGTTCGGGGAAATGCTCAGTGGACAACCCAGGCAAGGTAAGAATCAGCATTTACACACTACTCAGAGAATTTTTATTTTCAGGGATGGATTTTTAGCCCAATTCAAGTTGAAGAAAAGTGGTTTCGTGAAAATCGCAGAAAATTTTTTTTCAGGAACTCCGCGGTGCCTGGAGCTCGCGGTGCACCACGCGACAGTTGTATTCGAAAACTGAGTCACTCAGATCACACGAGTACCCAAAATGCTTGAAACTCATTCAAATGCAAGTGCTTCTATCTGTTGTCTTGATTGTTTCCCACTCATTCCTTTTGGTTTGGGGAACATGTCAAAATCCCATGCCCAGAGAACTTCAGGTAGAGTTCGGGGAAATGCTCAGTGGACAACCCAGGCAGGGTAAGGATCAGCATTTGGACACTACTCAGAGAATTTTTATTTTCAGGGATGGATTTTTAGCCCAATTCAAGTTGAAGAAAAGTGGTTTCGTGAAAATCGCAGAAATTTTTTTTCAAAAACTCCGGGGTACCTGGAGGTCGCGGTGCACCACGCGACAGTTGTATTCCAAAACTGAGTCACTCAGATCACATGAGTAGCCAAGCATGCTTGAAACTCATTCAAATGCAAGTGCTTCTATCTGTTGTCTTGATTGTTTCCCACTCATTCCTTTTGGTTTGGGAAACATGTCAAAATCCCATGCCCAGAGAACTTCAGGTAGAGCTCGCGGAAATGCTCAGTGGACAACCCAGGCAGGGTAAGGATCAGTATTTCCACACTACTCAGAGAATATTTATTTTCAGTGATGGATTTTTAGCCCAATTCAAGTTGAAGAAAAGTGGTTTCGTGAAAATCGCAGAAAATTTTTTTTCAGAAACTCCGGGGTGCCTGGAGGTCGCGGTGCACCACGCGACAGTTGTATTCGAAAACTGTGTCACTCAGATCACACGAGTACCCAAGCATGCTAGAAACTCTTTCAAATGCAAGTGCTTCTATGTGTTGTCTTGATTGTTTCCCATTCATTCCTTTTGGTTTGGGGAACATGTCAAAATCCCATGCCCAGAGAACTTCAGGTAGAGCTCGCGGAAATGCTCAGTGGACAACCCAGGCAGGGTAAGGATCAGCATTTACACACTACTCAGAGAATATTTATTTTCAGGGATGGATTTTTAGCCCAATTCAAGTTGATGAAAAGTGGTTTCATGAAAATCGCAGAAAATTTTTTTTCAGAAACTCCAGGGTGCCTGGAGGTCGCGGTGCACCACGCGACAGTTGTATTTGAAAACTGTGTCACTCAGATCACACGAGTACCCAAGCATGCTTGAAACTCATTCAAATGCAAGTGCCTCTATCTGTTGTCTTGATTGTTTCCCACTCATTCCGTTTGGTTTGGGGAACATGTCAAAATCCCATGCCCAGAGAACTTCAGGAAGATTTCGGGGAAATGCTCAGTGGACAACCCAGGCAGGGTAAGGATCAGCATTTACACACTACTGAGAGAATTTTTATTTTCAGAGATGGATTTTTAGCCCAATTCAAGTTGAAGAAAAGTGGTTTCGTGAAAATCGCAGAAAATTTTTTTTCAGAAACTCCGGGGTGCCTGGAGGTCGCGGTGCACCATGCGACAGTTGTATTCCAAAACTGAGTCACTCAGATCACACGAGTACCCAAGCATGCTTGAAACTCATTCAAATGCAAGTGCTTCTAACTGTTGTCTTGATTGTTTCCCACTCATTCCTTTTGGTTTAGGGAACATGTCAAAATCCCATGCCCAAAGAAATTCAGGTAGAGTTCGGGGAAATGCTCAGTGGACAACCCAGGCAAGGTAAGGATCAGCATTTACACACTACTCAGAGAATTTTTATTTTCAGGGATGGATTTTTAGCCCAATTCAAGTTGAGGAAAAGTGGTTTCGTGAAAATCGCAGAAAATTTTTTTTTCAGAAACTCCGGGGTGCCTGGAGGTCGCGGTGCACCACGCGACAGTTGTATTCGAGAACTGAGTCACTCAGATCACACGAGTACCCAAAATGCTTGAAACTCATTCAAATGCAAGTGCTTCTATCTGTTGTCTTGATTGTTTCCCACTCATTCCTTTTGGTTTGGGGAACATGTCAAAATCCCATGCCCAGAGAACTTCAGGTAGAGCTCGCGGAAATGCTCAGTGGACAACCCAGGCAGGGTAAGGATCAGCATTTACACACTACCCAGAGAATTTTTATTTTCAGGGATGGATTTTTAGCCCAATTCAAGTTGAAGAAAAGTGGTTTCGTGAAAATCGCAGAAATTTTTTTTCAAAAACTCCGGGGTGCCTGGAGGTCGCGGTGCACCACGCGACAGTTGTATTCCAAAACTGAGTCACTCAGATCACATGAGTAGCCAAGCATGCTTGAAACTCATTCAAATGCAAGTGCTTCTATCTGTTGTCTTGATTGTTTCCCACTCATTCCTTTTGGTTTGGGGAACATGTCAAAATCCCATGCCCAGAGAACTTCAGGTAGAGCTCGCGGAAATGCTCAGTGGACAACCAAGGCAGGGTAAGGATCAGTATTTCGACACTACTCAGAGAATTTTTATTTTCAGTAATGGATTTTTAGCCCAATTCAAGTTGATGAAAAGTGGTTTCGTGAAAATCGCAGAAAATTTTTTTTCAGAAAGTCCGGGGTGCCTTGAAGTCGCGGTGCACCACGCGACAGTTGTATTCTAAAACTGAGTCACTCAGATCACACGAGTACCCAAGCATGCTTGAAACTCATTCAAATGCAAGTGCCTCTATCTGTTGTCTTGATTGTTTCCCACTCATTCCTGTTGGTTTGGGGAACATGTCAAAATCCCATGCCCAGAGAACTTCAGGTAAAGCTCGCGGAAATGCTCAGTGGACAACCCAGGCAGGGTAAGGATCAGCATTTACACACTACTCAGAGAATTTTTATTTTCAGGGATGGATTTTTAACCCAATTCAAGTTGAAGAAAAGTGGTTTTGTGAAAATCGCAGAAAATTTTTTTTCAGAAACTCAGGAGTGCCTGGAGGTCGCGGTGCACCATGCGACAGTTGTATTCCAAAACTGAGTCACTCAGATCACATGAGTACCCAAGCATGCTTGAAACTCATTCAAATGCAAGTGCTTCTAACTGTTGTCTTGATTGTTTCCCACTCATTCCTTTTGGTTTGGGGAACATGTCAAAATCCCATGCGCAAAGAACTTCAGGTAGAGTTCGGGGAAATGCTCAGTGGACAACCCAGGCAAGGTAAGAATCAGCATTTACACACTACTCAGAGAATTTTTATTTTCAGGGATGGATTTTTAGCCCAATTCAAGTTGAAGAAAAGTGGTTTCGTGAAAATCGCAGAAAATTTTTTTTCAGGAACTCTGGGGTGCCTGGAGGTCGCGGTGCACCACGCGACAGTTGTATTCGAGAACTGAGTCACTCAGATCACACGAGTACCCAAAATGCTTGAAACTCATTCAAATGCAAGTGCTTCTATCTGTTGTCTTGATTGTTTCCCACTCATTCCTTTTGGTTTGGGGAACATGTCAAAATCCCATGCCCAGAGAACTTCAGGTAGAGTTCGGGGAAATGCTCAGTGGACAACCCAGGCAGGGTAAGGATCAGCATTTGGACACTACTCAGAGAATTTTTATTTTCAGGGATGGATTTTTAGCCCAATTCAAGTTGAAGAAAAGTGGTTTCGTGAAAATCGCAGAAATTTTTTTTCAAAAACTCCGGGGTACCTGGAGGTAGCGGTGCACCACGCGACAGTTGTATTCCAAAACTGAGTCACTCAGATCACATGAGTAGCCAAGCATGCTTGAAACTCATTCAAAGCAAGTGCTTCTATCTTTTGTCTTGATTGTTTCCCACTCATTCCTTTTGGTTTGGGAAACATGTCAAAATCCCATGCCCAGAGAACTTCAGGTAGAGCTCGCGGAAATGCTCAGTGGACAACCCAGGCAGGGTAAGGATCAGCATTTACACACTACTCAGAGAATATTTATTTTCAGGGATGGATTTTTAGCCCAATTCAAGTTGATGAAAAGTGGTTTCATGAAAATCGCAGAAAATTTTTTTTCAGAAACTCCAGGGTGCCTGGAGGTCGCGGTGCACCACGCGACAGTTGTATTTGAAAACTGTGTCACTCAGATCACACGAGTACCCAAGCATGCTTGAAACTCATTCAAATGCAAGTGCCTCTATCTGTTGTCTTGATTGTTTCCCACTCATTCCGTTTGGTTTGGGGAACATGTCAAAATCCCATGCCCAGAGAACTTCAGGAAGATTTCGGGGAAATGCTCAGTGGACAACCCAGGCAGGGTAAGGATCAGCATTTACACACTACTGAGAGAATTTTTATTTTCAGGGATGGATTTTTAGCCCAATTCAAGTTGAAGAAAAGTGGTTTCGTGAAAATCGCAGAAAATTTTTTTTCAGAAACTCCGGGGTGCCTGGAGGTCGCGGTGCACCATGCGACAGTTGTATTCCAAAACTGAGTCACTCAGATCACACGAGTACCCAAGCATGCTTGAAACTCATTCAAATGCAAGTGCTTCTAACTGTTGTCTTGATTGTTTCCCACTCATTCCTTTTGGTTTGGGGAACATGTCAAAATCCCATGCCCAAAGAAATTCAGGTAGAGTTCGGGGAAATGCTCAGTGGACAACCCAGGCAAGGTAAGGATCAGCATTTACACACTACTCAGAGAATTTTTATTTTCAGGGATGGATTTTTAGCCCAATTCAAGTTGAAGAAAAGTGGTTTCGTGAAAATCGCAGAAAATTTTTTTTTCAGAAACTCCGGGGTGCCTGGAGGTCGCGGTGCACCACGCGACAGTTGTATTCGAGAACTGAGTCACTCAGATCACACGAGTACCCAAAATGCTTGAAACTCATTCAAATGCAAGTGCTTCTATCTGTTGTCTTGATTGTTTCCCACTCATTCCTTTTGGTTTGGGGAACATGTCAAAATCCCATGCCCAGAGAACTTCAGGTAGAGCTCGCGGAAATGCTCAGTGGACAACCCAGGCAGGGTAAGGATCAGCATTTACACACTACCCAGAGAATTTTTATTTTCAGGGATGGATTTTTAGCCCAATTCAAGTTGAAGAAAAGTGGTTTCGTGAAAATCGCAGAAATTTTTTTTCAAAAACTCCGGGGTGCCTGGAGGTCGCGGTGCACCACGCGACAGTTGTATTCCAAAACTGAGTCACTCAGATCACATGAGTAGCCAAGCATGCTTGAAACTCATTCAAATGCAAGTGCTTCTATCTGTTGTCTTGATTGTTTCCCACTCATTCCTTTTGGTTTGGGGAACATGTCAAAATCCCATGCCCAGAGAACTTCAGGTAGAGCTCGCGGAAATGCTCAGTGGACAACCAAGGCAGGGTAAGGATCAGTATTTCGACACTACTCAGAGAATTTTTATTTTCAGTAATGGATTTTTAGCCCAATTCAAGTTGATGAAAAGTGGTTTCGTGAAAATCGCAGAAAATTTTTTTTCAGAAAGTCCGGGGTGCCTTGAAGTCGCGGTGCACCACGCGACAGTTGTATTCTAAAACTGAGTCACTCAGATCACACGAGTACCCAAGCATGCTTGAAACTCATTCAAATGCAAGTGCCTCTATCTGTTGTCTTGATTGTTTCCCACTCATTCCTGTTGGTTTGGGGAACATGTCAAAATCCCATGCCCAGAGAACTTCAGGTAGAGCTCGCGGAAATGCTCAGTGGACAACCCAGGCAGGGTAAGGATCAGCATTTACACACTACTCAGAGAATTTTTATTTTCAGGGATGGATTTTTAACCCAATTCAAGTTGAAGAAAAGTGGTTTTGTGAAAATCGCAGAAAATTTTTTTTCAGAAACTCAGGAGTGCCTGGAGGTCGCGGTGCACCATGCGACAGTTGTATTCCAAAACTGAGTCACTCAGATCACATGAGTACCCAAGCATGCTTGAAACTCATTCAAATGCAAGTGCTTCTAACTGTTGTCTTGATTGTTTCCCACTCATTCCTTTTGGTTTGGGGAACATGTCAAAATCCCATGCGCAAAGAACTTCAGGTAGAGTTCGGGGAAATGCTCAGTGGACAACCCAGGCAAGGTAAGAATCAGCATTTACACACTACTCAGAGAATTTTTATTTTCAGGGATGGATTTTTAGCCCAATTCAAGTTGAAGAAAAGTGGTTTCGTGAAAATCGCAGAAAATTTTTTTTCAGGAACTCTGGGGTGCCTGGAGGTCGCGGTGCACCACGCGACAGTTGTATTCGAGAACTGAGTCACTCAGATCACACGAGTACCCAAAATGCTTGAAACTCATTCAAATGCAAGTGCTTCTATCTGTTGTCTTGATTGTTTCCCACTCATTCCTTTTGGTTTGGGGAACATGTCAAAATCCCATGCCCAGAGAACTTCAGGTAGAGTTCGGGGAAATGCTCAGTGGACAACCCAGGCAGGGTAAGGATCAGCATTTGGACACTACTCAGAGAATTTTTATTTTCAGGGATGGATTTTTAGCCCAATTCAAGTTGAAGAAAAGTGGTTTCGTGAAAATCGCAGAAATTTTTTTTCAAAAACTCCGGGGTACCTGGAGGTAGCGGTGCACCACGCGACAGTTGTATTCCAAAACTGAGTCACTCAGATCACATGAGTAGCCAAGCATGCTTGAAACTCATTCAAAGCAAGTGCTTCTATCTGTTGTCTTGATTGTTTCCCACTCATTCCTTTTGGTTTGGGAAACATGTCAAAATCCCATGCCCAGAGAACTTCAGGTAGAGCTCGCGGAAATGCTCAGTGGACAACCCAGGCAGGGTAAGGATCAGTATTTCCACACTACTCAGAGAATATTTATTTTCAGTGATAGATTTTTAGCCCAATTCAAGTTGAAGAAAAGTGGTTTCGTGAAAATCGCAGAAAATTTTTTTTCAGAAACTCCGGGGTGCCTGGAGGTCGCGGTGCACCACGCGACAGTTGTATTCGAAAACTGTGTCACTCAGATCACACGAGTACCCAAGCATGCTAGAAACTCTTTCAAATGCAAGTGCTTCTATGTGTTGTCTTGATTGTTTCCCATTCATTCCTTTTGGTTTGGGGAACATGTCAAAATCCCATGCCCAGAGAACTTCAGGTAGAGCTCGCGGAAATGCTCAGTGGACAACCCAGGCAGGGTAAGGATCAGCATTTACACACTACTCAGAGAATATTTATTTTCAGGGATGGATTTTTAGCCCAATTCTAGTTGATGAAAAGTGGTTTCATGAAAATCGCAGAAAATTTTTTTTCAGAAACTCCAGGGTGCCTGGAGGTCGCGGTGCACCACGCGACAGTTGTATTTGAAAACTGTGTCACTCAGATCACACGAGTACCTAAGCATGCTTGAAACTCATTCAAATGCAAGTGCCTCTATCTGTTGTCTTGATTGTTTCCCACTCATTCCGTTTGGTTTGGGGAACATGTCAAAATCCCATGCCCAGAGAACTTCAGGAAGATTTCGGGGAAATGCTCAGTGGACAACCCAGGCAGGGTAAGGATCAGCATTTACACACTACTGAGAGAATTTTTATTTTCAGGGATGGATTTTTAGCCTAATTCAAGTTGAAGAAAAGTGGTTTCGTGAAAATCGCAGAAAATTTTTTTTCAGAAACTCCGGGGTGCCTGGAGGTCGCGGTGCACCATGCGACAGTTGTTTTCCAAAACTGACTCACTCAGATCACACGAGTACCCAAGCATGCTTGAAACTCATTCAAATGCAAGTGCTTCTAACTGTTGTCTTGATTGTTTCCCACTCATTCCTTTTGGTTTGGGGAACATGTCAAAATCCCATGCCCAGAGAACTTCAGGTAGAGTTCGGGGAAATGCTCAGTGGACAACCCAGGCAGGGTAAGGATTAGTATTTCGACACTACTCAGAGAATTTTTATTTTCAGGGATGGATTTTTAGCCCAATTCAAGTTGAAGAAAAGTGGTTTTGTGAAAATCGCAGAAAATTTTTTTTCAGAAACTCAGGAGTGCCTGGAGGTCGCGGTGCACCATGCGACAGTTGTATTCCAAAACTGAGTCACTCAGATCACATGAGTACCCAAGCATGCTTGAAACTCATTCAAATGCAAGTGCTTCTAACTGTTGTCTTGATTGTTTCCCACTCATTCCTTTTGGTTTGGGGAACATGTCAAAATCCCATGCGCAAAGAACTTCAGGTAGAGTTCGGGGAAATGCTCAGTGGACAACCCAGGCAAGGTAAGAATCAGCATTTACACACTACTCAGAGAATTTTTATTTTCAGGGATGGATTTTTAGCCCAATTCAAGTTGAAGAAAAGTGGTTTCGTGAAAATCGCAGAAAATTTTTTTTCAGGAACTCTGGGGTGCCTGGAGGTCGCGGTGCACCACGCGACAGTTGTATTCGAGAACTGAGTCACTCAGATCACACGAGTACCCAAAATGCTTGAAACTCATTCAAATGCAAGTGCTTCTATCTGTTGTCTTGATTGTTTCCCACTCATTCCTTTTGGTTTGGGGAACATGTCAAAATCCCATGCCCAGAGAACTTCAGGTAGAGTTCGGGGAAATGCTCAGTGGACAACCCAGGCAGGGTAAGGATCAGCATTTGGACACTACTCAGAGAATTTTTATTTTCAGGGATGGATTTTTAGCCCAATTCAAGTTGAAGAAAAGTGGTTTCGTGAAAATCGCAGAAATTTTTTTTCAAAAACTCCGGGGTACCTGGAGGTAGCGGTGCACCACGCGACAGTTGTATTCCAAAACTGAGTCACTCAGATCACATGAGTAGCCAAGCATGCTTGAAACTCATTCAAAGCAAGTGCTTCTATCTGTTGTCTTGATTGTTTCCCACTCATTCCTTTTGGTTTGGGAAACATGTCAAAATCCCATGCCCAGAGAACTTCAGGTAGAGCTCGCGGAAATGCTCAGTGGACAACCCAGGCAGGGTAAGGATCAGTATTTCCACACTACTCAGAGAATATTTATTTTCAGTGATAGATTTTTAGCCCAATTCAAGTTGAAGAAAAGTGGTTTCGTGAAAATCGCAGAAAATTTTTTTTCAGAAACTCCGGGGTGCCTGGAGGTCGCGGTGCACCACGCGACAGTTGTATTCGAAAACTGTGTCACTCAGATCACACGAGTACCCAAGCATGCTAGAAACTCTTTCAAATGCAAGTGCTTCTATGTGTTGTCTTGATTGTTTCCCATTCATTCCTTTTGGTTTGGGGAACATGTCAAAATCCCATGCCCAGAGAACTTCAGGTAGAGCTCGCGGAAATGCTCAGTGGACAACCCAGGCAGGGTAAGGATCAGCATTTACACACTACTCAGAGAATATTTATTTTCAGGGATGGATTTTTAGCCCAATTCTAGTTGATGAAAAGTGGTTTCATGAAAATCGCAGAAAATTTTTTTTCAGAAACTCCAGGGTGCCTGGAGGTCGCGGTGCACCACGCGACAGTTGTATTTGAAAACTGTGTCACTCAGATCACACGAGTACCTAAGCATGCTTGAAACTCATTCAAATGCAAGTGCCTCTATCTGTTGTCTTGATTGTTTCCCACTCATTCCGTTTGGTTTGGGGAACATGTCAAAATCCCATGCCCAGAGAACTTCAGGAAGATTTCGGGGAAATGCTCAGTGGACAACCCAGGCAGGGTAAGGATCAGCATTTACACACTACTGAGAGAATTTTTATTTTCAGGGATGGATTTTTAGCCTAATTCAAGTTGAAGAAAAGTGGTTTCGTGAAAATCGCAGAAAATTTTTTTTCAGAAACTCCGGGGTGCCTGGAGGTCGCGGTGCACCATGCGACAGTTGTTTTCCAAAACTGAGTCACTCAGATCACACGAGTACCCAAGCATGCTTGAAACTCATTCAAATGCAAGTGCTTCTAACTGTTGTCTTGATTGTTTCCCACTCATTCCTTTTGGTTTGGGGAACATGTCAAAATCCCATGCCCAGAGAACTTCAGGTAGAGTTCGGGGAAATGCTCAGTGGACAACCCAGGCAGGGTAAGGATTAGTATTTCGACACTACTCAGAGAATTTTTATTTTCAGGGATGGATTTTTAGCCCAATTCAAGTTGAAGAAAGGTGATTTCGTGAAAATCGCAGAAAATTTTTTTTCAGAAACTCCGGGGTGCCTGGAGGTCGCGGTGCACCACGCGACAGTTGTATTCGAAAACTGAGTCACTCAGATCACACGAGTACCCAAGCATGCTAGAAACTCTTTCAAATGCAAGTGCTTCTATCTGTTGTCTTGATTGTTTCCCATTCATTCCTTTTGGTTTGGGGAACATGTCAAAATCCCATGCCCAGAGAACTTCAGGTAGATCTCGCGGAAATGCTCAGTGGAAAACCCAGGCAGGGTAAGGATCAGCATTTACACACTACTCAGAGAATTTTTATTTTCAGGGATGGATTTTTAGTCCAATTCAAGTTGAAGAAAAGTGGTTTCGTGAAAATCGCAGAAAATTTTTTTTCAGAAACTCCGGGATGCCTGGAGGTCGCGGTGCACCACGCGACAGTTGTATTCCAAAACTGAGTCACTCAGATCACACGAGTACCCAAGCATGCTTGAAACTCATTCAAATGCAAGTGCTTCTATCTGTTGTCTTGATTGTTTCCCATTCATTCCTTTTGGTTTGGGGAACATGTCAAAATCCCATGCCCAGAGAACTTCAAGTAGAGTTCGCGGAAATGCTCAGTGGACACCCCACGTAGGGTAAGGATCAGCATTTACACACTACTCAGAGAATATTTATTTTCAGGGATGGATTTTTAGCCCAATTCAAGTTGATGAAAAGTGGTTTCGTGAAAATCGCAGAAAATTTTTTTTCAGAAACTCCAGGGTGCCTGGAGGTCGCGGTGCACCACTCGACAGTTGTATTCCAAAACTGAGTCACTCAGATCACACGAGTACCCAAGCATGCTTGAAACTCATTCAAATGCAAGTGCTTCTATCTGTTGTCTTGATTTTTTCCCACTCATTCCTGTTGGTTTGGGGAACATGTCAAAATCCCATGCCCAGAGAACTTCAGGTAGAGTTCGGTGAAATGCTCAGTGCACAACCCAGGCAGGGTAAGGATCAGCATTTCCACACTACTCAGAGAATATTTTTTTTTAGGGATGGATTTTTAGCCCAATTCAAGTTGATGAAAAGTGGTTTCGTGAAAATCGCAGAAAATTTTTTTTCAGAAACTCCGGGGTGCCTGGAGGTCGCGGTGCACCGCGCGACAGTTCTATTCGAAAACTGAGTCACTCAGATCACACGAGTACCCAAGCATGCTTGAAACTCATTCAAATGCAAGTGCTTCTATCTGTTGTCTTGATTGTTTCCCACTCATTCCTTTTGGTTTGGGGAACATTTCAAAATCCCATGCCCAGAGAACTTCAGGTAGAGTTCGCGGAAATGCTCAGTGGACAACCCAGGCAGGGTAAGGATCAGCATTTACACACTACTCAGAGAATTTTTATTTTCAGGGATGGATTTTTAGCCCAATTCAAGTTGAAGAAAAGTGGTTTCGTGAAAATCGCAGAAAATTCTTTTTCAGAAACTCCGGGGTGCCTGGAGGTCGCTGTGCACCACGCGACAGTTGTATTCCAAAACTGAGTCACTCAGATCACACGAGTACCCAAGCATGCTTGAAACTCATTCAAATGCAAGTGCCTCTATCTGTTGTCTTGATTGTTTCCCACTCATTCCTGTTGGTTTGGGGAACATGTCAAAATCCCATGCCCAGAGAACTTCAGGTAGAGCTCGCGGAAATGCTCAGTGGACAACCCAGGCAGGGTAAGGATCAGTATTTCCACACTACTCAGAGAATTTTTATTTTCAGTGTTGGTTTTTTAGACCATTTCAAGTTGAAGAAAAGTGGTTTCGTGAAAATCGCAGAAAATTTTTTTTCAGAAACTCCGGTGTGCCTGGAGGTCGCGGTGCACAACGCGACAGTTGTATTCGAAAACTGAGTCACTCAGATCACACGAGTACCCAAGCATACTTGAAACTCATTTAAATGCAAGTGCTTCTATCTTTTGTCTTGATTGTTTCCCACTCATTCCTTTTGGTTTGGGGAACATGTCAAAATCCCTTGCCCAGAGAACTTCAGGTAGAGTTTGGGGAAATGCTCAGTGGACAACCCAGGCAGGGTAAGGATCAGCATTTACACACTACTCAGAGAATTTTTATTTTCAGGGATGGATTTTTAGCCCAATTCAAGTTGAAGAAAAGTGGTTTCGTGAAAATCGCAGAAAATTTTATTTCAGAAACTCCGGGGTGCCTGGAGGTCGCGGTGCACCATGCGACAGTTGTATTCCAAAACTGAGTCACTCAGATCACACGAGTACCCAAGCATGCTTGAAACTCATTCAAATGCAAGTGCTTCTATCTGTTGTCTTGATTGTTTCCCACTCATTCCTTTTGGTTTGGGGAACATGTCAAAATCCCATGCCCAAAGAAATTCAGGTAGAGTTCGGGGAAATGCTCAGTGGACAACCCAGGCAAGGTAAGGATCAGCATTTACACACTACTCAGAGAATTTTTATTTTCAGGGATGGATTTTTAGCCCAATTCAAGTTGAAGAAAAGTGGTTTCGTGAAAATCGCAGAAAATTTTTTTTTCAGAAACTCCGGGGTGCCTGGAGGTCGCGGTGCACCACGCGACAGTTGTATTCGAGAACTGAGTCACTCAGATCACACGAGTACCCAAAATGCTTGAAACTCATTCAAATGCAAGTGCTTCTATCTGTTGTCTTGATTGTTTCCCACTCATTCCTTTTGGTTTGGGGAACATGTCAAAATCCCATGCCCAGAGAACTTCAGGTAGAGCTCGCGGAAATGCTCAGTGGACAACCCAGGCAGGGTAAGGATCAGCATTTACACACTACTCAGAGAATTTTTATTTTCAGGGATGGATTTTTAGCCCAATTGAAGTTGAAGAAAAGTGGTTTCGTGAAAATCGCAGAAATTTTTTTTCAAAAACTCCGGGGTGCCTGGAGGTCGCGGTGCACCACGCGACAGTTGTATTCCAAAACTGAGTCACTCAGATCACATGAGTAGCCAAGCATGCTTGAAACTCATTCAAATGCAAGTGCTTCTATCTGTTGTCTTGATTGTTTCCCACTCATTCCTTTTGGTTTGGGGAACATGTCAAAATCCCATGCCCAGAGAACTTCAGGTAGAGCTCGCGGAAATGCTCAGTGGACAACCAAGGCAGGGTAAGGATCAGTATTTCGACACTACTAAGAGAATTTTTATTTTCAGTGATGGATTTTTAGCCCAATTCAAGTTGATGAAAAGTGGTTTCGTGAAAATCGCAGAAAATTTTTTTTCAGAAAGTCCGGGGTGCCTTGAAGTCGCGGTGCACCACGCGACAGTTGTATTCTAAAACTGAGTCACTCAGATCACACGAGTACCCAAGCATGCTAGAAACTCTTTCAAATGCAAGTGCTTCTATCTGTTGTCTTGATTGTTTCCCACTCATTCCTGTTGGTTTGGGGAACATGTCAAAATCCCATACCCAGAGAACTTCAGGTAGAGTTCGGGGAAATGCTCAGTGGACAACCCAGGCAGGGTAAGGATCAGCATTTACACACTACTCAGAGAATTTTTATTTTCAGGGATGGATTTTTAGCCCAATTCATGTTGAAGAAAAGTGGTTTCGTGAAAATCGCAGAAAATTTTTTTTCAGAAACTCCGGGGGTGCCTGGAGGTCGCGGTGCACCACGCGACAGTTGTATTCCAAAACTGAGTCACTCAGATCACACGAGTACCCAAGCATGCTTGAAACTCATTCAAATGAAAGTGCTTCTATCTGTTGTCTTGATTGTTTCCCACTCATTCCTTTTGGTTTGGGGAACATGTCAAAATCACATGCCCAGAAAACTTCAGGTTGAACTCGCGGAAATGCTCAGTGGACAACCCAGGCAGGGTAAGGATCAGTATTTCCACACTACTCAGAGAATTTTTATTTTCAGTGATGGATTTTTAGCCCAATTCAAGTTGAAGAAAAGTGGTTTCGTGAAAATCGCAGAAAT
The DNA here is from genome assembly GCF_055471065.1 of Atractosteus spatula. NCBI lineage: Eukaryota > Metazoa > Chordata > Actinopteri > Semionotiformes > Lepisosteidae > Atractosteus > Atractosteus spatula. The sequence continues at coordinate 377,930 of NW_028296651.1, forward strand.
TTTTTTTTCAGAAACTCCGGAGTGCCTGGAGGTCGCGGTGCACCACGCGACAGTTGTATTCGAAAACTGAGTCACTCAGATCACACGAGTACCCAAGCATGCTTGAAACTCATTCAAATGCAAGTGCTTCTATCTGTTGTCTTGATTGTTTCCCACTCATTCCTTTTGGTTTGGGGAACATGTCAAAATCCCATGCCCAGAGAACTTCAGGTAGAGTTCGCGGAAATGCTCAGTGGACACCCCAGGTAGGGTAAGGATCAGCATTTCCACACTACTCAGAGAATATTTATTTTCAGGGATGGATTTTTAGCCCAATTCAAGTTGATGAAAAGTGGTTTCGTGAAAATCGCAGAAAATTTTTTTTCAGAAACTCCGGGGTGCCTTGAGGTCGCGATGCACCACGCGACAGATGTTTTCCAAAACTGAGTCACTCAGATCACACGAGTACCCAAGCATGCTTGAAACTCATTCAAATGCAAGTCCTTCTATCTGTTTTCTTGATTGTTTCCAACTCATTCCTTTTGGTTTGGGGAACATGTCAAAATCCCATGCCAAGAGAACTTCAGGTAGAGTTCGGGGAAATGCTCAGTGGACAACCCAGGCAGGGTAAGGATCAGCATTTACACACTACTCAGAGAATTTTTATTTTCAGGGATGGATTTTTAGCCCAATTCAAGTTGAAAAAAAGTGGTTTCGTGAAAATCGCAGAAATTTTTTTTTCAGAAACTCCGGGGTGCCTGGAGGTCGCGGTGCACCACGCGACAGTTGTATTCCAAAACTGAGTCACTCAGATCACACGAGTACCCAAGCATGCTTGAAACTCATTCAAATGCAAGTGCTTCTATCTGTTGTCTTGATTGTTTCCCACTCATTCCTTTTGGTTTGGGGAACATGTCAAAATCCCATGCCCAGAGAACTTCAGGTAGAATTCGCGGAAATGCTCAGTGGACAACTCAGGCAGGGTAAGGATCAGTATTTCCACACTACTCAGAGAATATTTCTTTTCAGGGATGGATTTTTAGCCCAATTCAAGTTGATGAAAAGTGGTTTCGTGAAAATCGCAGAAAATTTTTTTTCAGAAACTCCGGGGTGCCTGGAGGTCGCGGTGCACCACGCAACAGTTGTATTCCAAAACTGAGTCATTCAGATCACACGAGTACCCAAGCATGCTTGAAACTCATTCAAATGCAAGTGCTTCTATCTGTTGTCTTGATTGTTTCCCACTCATTCCTTTTGGTTTGGGGAACATGTCAAAATCCCATGCCCAGAGAACTTCAGGTAGAGCTCGCGGAAATGCTCAGTGGACAACCCAGGCAGGGTAAGGATCAGTATTTCCATACTACTCAGAGAATTTTTATTTTCAGTGATGGATTTTTAGCCCAATTCAAGTTGAAGAAAAGTGGTTTCGTGAAAATCGCAGATAAATTTTTTTCAGAAACTCCGGGGTGCCTAGAGGTCGCGGTGCACCACGCGACAGTTGTATTCGAGAACTGAGTCACTCAGATCACACGAGTACCCAAGCATGCTTGAAACTCATTCAAATGCAAGTGCTTCTATCTGTTGTCTTGATTGTTTCCCACTCATTCCTTTTGGTTTGGGGAACATGTCAAAATCCCATGCCCAGAGAACTTCAGGTAGAGTTCGGGGAAATGCTCAGTGGACACCCCAGGTAGGGTAAGGATCAGCATTTCCACACTACTCAGAGAATATTTATTTTCAGGGATGGATTTTTAGCCCAATTCAAGTTGATGAAAAGTGGTTTCGTGAAAATTGCAGAAAATTTTTTTTCAAAAACTCCGGGATGCCTTGAGGTCGCGATGCACCACGCGACAGTTGTATTAAAAAACTGAGTCACTCAGATCACACGAGAACCCAAGCATGCTTGAAACTCATTCAAATGCAAGTGCTTTTATCTGTTGTCTTGATTGTTTCCCACTCATTCCTTTTGGTTTGGGAAAATGTCAAAATCCCATGCCCAGAGAACTTCAGGTAGAGTTCGGGGAAATGCTCAGTGGACAACCCAGGCAGGGTAAGGATCAGCATTTACACACTACTCAGAGAATTTTTATTTTCAGGGATGGATTTTTAGCCCAATTCAAGTTGATGAAAAGTGGTTTCGTGAAAATCGCAGAAAATTTTTTTTCAGAAACTCCGGGGTGCCTGGAGGTCGCGGTGCACCACGCGACAGTTGTATTCGAGAACTGAGTCACTCAGATCACACGAGTACCCAAGCATGCTTGAAACTCATTCAAATGCAAGTGCTTCTATCTGTTGTCTTGATTGTTTCCCACTCATTCCTTTTGGTTTGGGGAACATGTCAAAATCCCATGCCCAGAGAACTTCAGGTAGAGTTCGGGGAAATGCTCAGTGGACACCCCAGGTAGGGTAAGGATCAGCATTTCCACACTACTCAGAGAATATTTATTTTCAGGGATGGATTTTTAGCCCAATTCAAGTTGAAGAAAAGTGGTTTCGTGAAAATCGCAGAAAATTTTTTTTCAGAAACTCCGGGGTGCCTGGAGCTCACGGTGCACCACGCGACAGTTGTATTCCAAAACTGAGTCATTCAGATCACACGAGTACCCAAGCATGCTTGAAACTCATTCAAATGCAAGTGCTTCTATCTGTTGTCTTGATTGTTTCCCACTCATTCCTTTTGGTTTGGGTAACATGTCAAAATCCCATGCCCAGAGAACTTCAAGTAGAGTTCGCGGAAATGCTCAGTGGACAACCCAGGCAGGGTAAGGATCAGTATTTCCACACTACTCAGAGAATATTTCTTTTCAGGGATGGATTTTTAGCCCAATTCAAGTTGAAGAAAAGTGGTTTCGTGAAAATCGCAGAAAATTTTTTTTCAGAAACTCCGGGGTGCCTAGAGCTCACGGTGCACCACGCGAAAGTTGTATTCCAAAACTGAGTCACTCAGATCACACGAGTACCCAAGCATGCTTGAAACTCATTCAAATGCAAGTGCTTCTATCTGTTGTCTTGATTGTTTCCCACTCATTCCTTTTGGTTTGGGGAACATGTCAAAATCCCATGCCCAGAGAACTTCAGGTAGAGCTCGCGGAAATGCTCAGTGGACAACCCAGGCAGGGTAAGGATCAGTATTTCCATACTACTCAGAGAATTTTTATTTTCAGTGATGGATTTTTAGCCCAATTCAAGTTGAAGAAAAGTGGTTTCGTGAAAATCGCAGATAAATTTTTTTCAGAAACTCCGGGGTGCCTGGAGGTCGCGGTGCACCACGCGACAGTTGTATTCGAGAACTGAGTCACTCAGATCACACGAGTACCCAAGCATGCTTGAAACTCATTCAAATGCAAGTGCTTCTATCTGTTGTCTTGATTGTTTCCCACTCATTCCTTTTGGTTTGGAGAACATGTCAAAATCCCATGCCCAGAGAACTTCAGGTAGAGTTCGGGGAAATGCTCAGTGGACACCCCAGGTAGGGTAAGGATCAGCATTTCCACACTACTCAGAGAATATTTATTTTCAGGGATGGATTTTTAGCCCAATTCAAGTTGAAGAAAAGTGGTTTCGTGAAAATCGCAGAAAATTTTTTTTCAGAAACTCCGGGGTGCCTAGAGCTCACGGTGCACCACGCGACAGTTGTATTCCAAAACTGAGTCAATCAGATCACACAAGTACCCAAGCATGCTTGAAACTCATTCAAATGCAAGTGCTTCTATCTGTTGTCTTGATTGTTTCCCACTCATTCCTTTTGGTTTGGGTAACATGTCAAAATCCCATGCCCAGAGAACTTCAAGTAGAGTTCGCGGAAATGCTCAGTGGACAACCCAGGCAGGGTAAGGATCAGCATTTACACACTACTCAGAGAATTTTTATTTTCAGGGATGGATTTTTAGCCCAATTCATGTTGAAGAAAAGTGGTTTCGTGAAAATCGCAGAAAATTTTTTTTCAGAAACTCCGGGGGTGCCTGGAGGTCGCGGTGCACCACGCGACAGTTGTATTCCAAAACTGAGTCACTCAGATCACACGAGTACCCAAGCATGCTTGAAACTCATTCAAATGCAAGTGCTTCTATCTGTTGTCTTGATTGTTTCCCACTCATTCCTTTTGGTTTGGGGAACATGTCAAAATCACATGCCCAGAAAACTTCAGGTTGAACTCGCGGAAATGCTCAGTGGACAACCCAGGCAGGGTAAGGATCAGTATTTCCACACTACTCAGAGAATTTTTATTTTCAGTGATGGATTTTTAGCCCAATTCAAGTTGAAGAAAAGTGGTTTCGTGAAAATCGCAGAAATTTTTTTTTCAGAAACTCCGGGGTGCCTGGAGGTCGCGGTGCACCACGCGACAGTTGTATTCGAAAACTGAGTCACCCAGATCACACGAGTACCCAAGCATGCTTGAAACTCATTCAAATGCAAGTGCTTCTATCTGTTGTCTTGATTGTTTCCCACTCATTCCTTTTGGTTTGGGGAACATGTCAAAATCCCATGCCCAGAGAACTTCAGGTAGAGTTCGCGGAAATGCTCAGTGGACACCCCAGGTAGGGTAAGGATCAGCATTTCCACACTACTCAGAGAATATTTATTTTCAGGGATGGATTTTTAGCCCAATTCAAGTTGATGAAAAGTGGTTTCGTGAAAATCGCAGAAAATTTTTTTTCAGAAACTCCGGGGTGCCTTGAGGTCGCGATGCACCACGCGACAGATGTTTTCCAAAACTGAGTCACTCAGATCACACGAGTACCCAAGCATGCTTGAAACTCATTCAAATGCAAGTCCTTCTATCTGTTTTCTTGATTGTTTCCAACTCATTCCTTTTGGTTTGGGGAACATGTCAAAATCCCATGCCAAGAGAACTTCAGGTAGAGTTCGGGGAAATGCTCAGTGGACAACCCAGGCAGGGTAAGGATCAGCATTTACACACTACTCAGAGAATTTTTATTTTCAGGGATGGATTTTTAGCCCAATTCAAGTTGAAAAAAAGTGGTTTCGTGAAAATCGCAGAAAATTTTTTTTCAGAAACTCCGGGGTGCCTAGAGCTCACGGTGCACCACGCGAAAGTTGTATTCCAAAACTGAGTCACTCAGATCACACGAGTACCCAAGCATGCTTGAAACTCATTCAAATGCAAGTGCTTCTATCTGTTGTCTTGATTGTTTCCCACTCATTCCTTTTGGTTTGGGTAACATGTCAAAATCCCATGCCCAGAGAACTTCAAGTAGAGTTCGCGGAAATGCTCAGTGGACAACCCAGGCAGGGTAAGGATCAGTATTTCCACACTACTCAGAGAATATTTCTTTTCAGGGATGGATTTTTAGCCCAATTCAAGTTGAAGAAAAGTGGTTTTGTGAAAATCGCAGAAAATTTTTTTTCAGAAACTCCGGGGTGCCTGGAGGTCGCGGTGCACAACGCGACAGTTGTATTCCAAAACTGAGTCACTCAGATCACACGAGTACCCAAGCATGCTTGAAACTCATTCAAATGCAAGTGCTTCTATCTGTTGTCTTGATTCTTTCCCACTCATTCCTTTTGGTTTGGGGAACATGTCAAAATCCCATGCCCAGAGAACTTCAGGTAGAGTTCGCGGAAATGCTCAGCGGACATCCCAGGCAGGGTAAGGATCAGTATTTCCACACTACTCAGAGAATATTTCTTTTAAGGGATGGATTTTTAGCCCAATTCAAGTTGATGAAAAGTGGTTTCGTGAAAATCGCAGAAATTTTTTTTTCAGAAACTCCGGGGTGCCTAGAGGTCGCGGTGCACCACGCGACAGTTGTATTCCAAAACTGAGTCACTCAGATCACACGAGTACCCAAGCATGCTTGAAACTCATTCAAATGCAAGTGCTTCTATCTGTTGTCTTGATTGTATCCCACTCATTCCTTTTTGGTTTGGGGAACATGTCAAAATCCCATGCCCAGAGAACTTCAGGTAGAGTTCGGGGAAATGCTCAGTGGACAACCCAGGCAGGGTAAGGATCAGCATTTACACACTACTCAGAGAATTTTTATTTTCAGGGATGGATTTTTAGCCCAATTCAAGTTGAAAAAAAGTGGTTTCGTGAAAATCGCAGAAAATTTTTTTTCAGAAACTCCGGTGTGCCTGGAGGTCGCGGTGCACCACGCGACAGTTGTATTCCAAAACTGAGTCACTCAGATCACACGAGTACCCAAGCATGCTTGAAACTCATTCAAATGCAAGTGCTTCTATCTGTTGTCTTGATTGTTTCCCACTCATTCCTTTTGGTTTGGGGAACATGTCAAAATCCCATGCCCAGAGAACTTCAAGTAGAGTTCGCGGAAATGCTCAGTGGACAACCCAGGCAGGGTAAGAATCAGTATTTCCACACTACTCAGAGAATATTTCTTTTCAGGGATGGATTTTTAGCCCAATTCAAGTTGATGAAAAGTGGTTTCGTGAAAATCGCAGAAAATTTTATTTCAGAAACTCCGGGGTGCCAGGAGGTCGGGGTGCACCACGCGACAGTTGTATTCCAAAACTGAGTCACTCAGATCACACGAGTACCCAAGCATGCTTGAAACTCATTCAAATGCAAGTGCTTCTATCTGTTGTCTTGATTGTTTCCCACTCATTCCTTTTTGTTTGGGGAACATGTCAAAATCCCATGCCCAGAGAACTTCAGGTAGAGCTCGCGGAAATGCTCAGTGGACAACCCAGGCAGGGTTAGGATCAGTATTTCCACACTACTCAGAGAATATTTCTTTTCAGGGATGGATTTTTAGCCCAATTCAAGTTGATGAAAAGTGGTTTCGTGAAAATCGCAGAAATTTTTTTTTCAGAAACTCCGGGGTGCCTGGAGGTCGCGGTGCACCACGCGACAGTTGTATTCGAAAACTGAGTCACTCAGATCACACGAGTACCCAAGCATGCTAGAAAATCATTCAAATGCAAGTGCTTCTATCTGTTGTCTTGATTGTTTCCCACTCATTACTTTTGGTTTGGGGAACATGACAAAATCCCATGCCCAGATAACTTCAGGTAGAGCTCACGGAAATGCTCAGTGGACAACCCAGGCAGGGTAAGGATCAGTATTTCCACACTACTCAGAGAATTTTTATTTTCAGTGATGGATTTTTAGCCCATTTCAAGTTGAAGAAAAGTGGTTTCGTGAAAATCGCAGAAAATTTTTTTTCAGAAACTCCGGGGTGCCTGGAGGTCGCGGTGCACCACGCGACAGTTGTATTCGAAAACTGAGTCACTCAGATCACACGAGTACCCAAGCATGCTTGAAACTCATTCAAATGCAAGTGCTTCTATCTGTTGTCCTGATTGTTTCCCACTCATTCCTTTTGGTTTGGGGAACATGTCAAAATCACATGCCCAGAGAACTTCAGATAGAGCTCTCGGAAATGCTCAGTGGACAACCCAGGCAGGGTAAGGATCAGTATTTCCACACTACTCAGAGAATTTTTATTTTCAGTGATGGATTTTTAGCCCAATTCAAGTTGAAGAAAAGTGGTTTCGTGAAAATCGCAGAAAATTTTTTTTCAGAAACTCTGGGGTGCCTGGAGGTCGCGGTGCACCACGCGACAGTTGTATTCGAAAACTGAGTCACTCAGATCACACGAGTACCCAAACATGATTGAAACTCATTCAAATGCAAGTGCTTCTATCTTTTGTCTTGATTGTTTCCCACTCATTCCTTTTGGATTGGGGAACATGTCAAAATCCCATGCCCAGAGAACTTCAGGTAGAGCTCGCGGAAATGCTCAGTGGACAACCCAGGCAGGGTAAGGATCAGTATTTTCACACTACTCAGAGAATATTTATTTTCAGGGATGGATTTTTAGCCCAATTCAAGTTGAAGAAAAGTGGTTTCGTGAAAATCGCAGAAAATTTTTTTTCAGAAACTCCGGGGTGCCTGGAGGTCGCGGTGCACCACGCGACAGTTGTATTCCAAAACTGAGTCACTCAGATCACACGATTAACCAAGCATGCTTGAAACTCATTCAAATGCAAGTGCTTCTATCTGTTGTCTTGATTGTTTCCCACTCATTCCTTTTGGTTTGGGGAACATGTCAAAATCCCATGCCCAGAGAACTTCAGGTAGAGTTCGCGGAAATGCTCAGTGGACACCCCAGGTAGGGTAAGGATCAGCATTTCCACACTACTCAGAGAATATTTATTTTCAGGGATGGATTTTTAGCCCAATTCAAGTTGATGAAAAGTGGTTTCGTGAAAATCGCAGAAAATTTTTTTTCAGAAACTCCGGGGTGCCTTGAGGTCGCGATGCACCACGCGACAGTTGTTTTCCAAAACTGAGTCACTCAGATCACACGAGTACCCAAGCATGCTTGAAACTCATTCAAATGCAAGTGCCTCTATCTCTTTTCTTAATTGTTTCCCACTTATTCCTTTTGGTTTGGGGAACATGTCAAAATCCCATGCCCAGAGAACTTCAGGTAGAGTTCGGGGAAATGCTCAGTGGACAACCCAGGCAGGGTAAGGATCAGCATTTCCACACTACTCAGAGAATTTTTATTTTCAGGAATGGATTTTTAGCCCAATTCAAGTTGAAGAAAAGTGGTTTCGTGAAAAACGCAGAAAATTTTTTTTCAGAAACTCCGGGGTGCCTGGAGGTCGCGGTGCACCACGCGACAGTTGTATTCCAAAACTGAGTCACTCAGATCACACGAGTACCCAAGCATGCTTGAAACTCATTCAAATGCAAGTGCTTCTATCTGTTGTCTTGATTGTTTCCCACTCATTCCTTTTGGTTTGGGGAACATGTAAAAATCCCATGCCCAGAGAACTTCAGGTAGAGTTCGGGGAAATGCTCAGTGGACAACCCAGGCAGGGTAAGGATCAGCATTTACACACTACTCAGAGAATTTTTATTTTCGGGGATGGATTTTTAGCCCAATTCAAGTTGAAGAAAAGTGGTTTCGTGAAAATCGCAGAAATTTTTTTTTCAGAAACTCCGGGGTGCCTGGAGGTCGCGGTGCATCACGCGACAGTTGTATTCCAAAACTGAGTCACTCAGGTCACACGAGTACCCAAGCATGCTTGAAACTCATTCAAATGCAAGTGCTTCTATCTGTTGTCTTGATTGTTTCCCACTCATTCCTTTTGGTTTGGGGAACATGTCAAAATCACATGCCCAGAGAACTTCAGGTAGAACTCGCGGAAATGCTCGGTGGACAACCCAGGCAGGGTAAGGATCAGTATTTCCACACTACTCAGAGAATATTTATTTTCAGGGATGGATTTTTAGCCCAATTCAAGTTGAAGAAAAGTGGTTTCGTGAAAATCGCAGAAAATTTTTTTTCAGAAACTCCGGGGTGCCTGGAGGTCGCGGTGCACCACGCGACAGTTGTATTCCAAAACTGAGTCACTCAGATCACACGAGTACCCAAGCATGCTTGAAACTCATTCAAATGCAAGTGCTTCTATCTGTTGTCTTGAATGTTTCCCACTCATTCCTTTTAGTTTGGGTAATATGTCAAATCCCATGCCCGGAGAACTTCAAGTAGAGTTCGCGGAAATGCTCAGTGGACACCCCAGGTAGGGTAAGGATCAGCATTTCCACACTACTCAGAGAATATTTATTTTCAGGGATGGATTTTTAGCCCAATTCAAGTTGATGAGAAGTGGTTTCGTGAAAATCGCAGAAAATTTTTTTTCAGAAGCTCCGGGGTGCCTGGAGGTCGCGGTGCACCACGCGACAGTTGTATGTGAAAACTGAGTCACTCAGATCACACGAGTACCCAAGCATGCTTGAAACTCATTCAAATGCAAGTGCCTCTATCTGTTGTCTTGATTGTTTCCCACTCATTCCTTTTAGTTTGGGTAATATGTCAAAATCCCATGCCCAGAGAACTTCAAGTAGAGCTCGCGGAAATGCTCAGTGGACAACCCAGGCAGGGTAAGGATCAGTATTTTCACACTACTCAGAGAATTTTTATTTTCAGGGATGGATTTTTAGCCCAATTCAAGTTGAAGAAAAGTGGTTTCGTGAAAATTGCAGAAATTTTTTTTTCAGAAACTCTGGGGTGCCTGGAGGTCGCGGTACACCACGCGACAGTTGTATTCCAAAACTGAGTCACTCAGATCACACGAGTACCCAAGCATGCTTGAAACTCATTCAAATGCAAGTGCTTCTATCTGTTGTCTTAATTGTTTCCCACTCATTCCTTTTGGTTTGGGGAACATGTCAAAATCCCATGCCCAGAGAACTGCAGGTAGAGCTCGCGGAAATGCTCAGTGGACACCCCAGGTAGGGTAAGGATCAGCATTTCCACACTACTCAGAGAATATTTATTTTCAGGGATGGATTTTTAGCCCAATTCAAGTTGATGAAAAGTGGTTTCGTGAAAATCGCAGAAAATTTTTTTTCAGAAACTCCGGGGTGCCTTGAGGTCGCGATGCACCACGCGACAGTTGTTTTCCAAAACTGAGTCACTCAGATCACACGAGTACCCAAGCATGCTTGAAACTCATTCAAATGCAAGTGCCTCTATCTCTTTTCTTGATTGTTTCCCACTCATTCCTTTTGGTTTGGGGAACATGTCAAAATCCCATGGCCAGAGAACTTCAGGTAGAGTTCGGGGAAATGCTCAGTGGACAACCCAGGGAGGGTAAGGATCAGCATTTCCACACTACTCAGAGAATTTTTATTTTTAGGCATGGATTTTTAGCCCAATTCAAGTTGAAGAAAAGTGGTTTCGTGAAAATCGCAGAAAATTTTTTTTCAGAAACTCCGGGGTGCCTGGAGGTCGCGGTGCACCACGCGACAGTTGTATTCCAAAACTGAGTCACTCAGATCACACGAGTACCCAAGCATGCTTGAAACTCATTCAAATGCAAGTGCTTCTATCTGTTGTCTTGATTGTTTCCCACTCATTCCTTTTGGTTTGGGGAACATGTCAAAATCCCATGCCCAGAGAACTTCAGGTAGAGTTCGGTGAAATGCTCAGTGGACAACCCAGGCAGGGTAAGGATCAGCATTTACACACTACTCAGAGAATATTAATTTTCAGGGATGGATTTTTAGCCCAATTCAAGTTGAAGAAAAGTGGTTTCGTGAAAATCGCAGAAAATTTTTTTTCAAAACTCCGGGGTGCCTGGAGGTCGCGGTGCACCACGCGACAGTTGTATTCCAAAACTCAGTCACTCAGATCACACGAGTACCCAAGCATGCTTGAAACTCATTCAAATGCAAGTGCTTCTATCTGTTGTCTTGATTGTTTCCCACTCATTCCTTTTGGTTTGGGGAACATGTCAAAATCCCATGCCCAGAGAACTTCAGGTAGAGTTCGGGGAAATGCTCAGTGGACAACCCAGGCAGGGTAAGGATCAGCATTTACTCACTACTCAGAGAATATTTATTTTCAGGGATGGATTTTTAGCCCAATTCAAGTTGATGAAAAGTGGTTTCGTGAAAATTGCAGAAAATTTTTTTTCAGAAACTCGGGGGTGCCTTGAGGTCGCGATGCACCACGCGACAGTTGTATTAAAAAACTGAGTCACTCAGATCACACGAGTACCCAAGCATGCTTGAAACTCATTCAAATGCAAGTGCCTCTATCTGTTGTCTTGATTGTTTCCCACTTATTCCTTTTGGTTTGGGGAACATGTCAAAATCCCATGCCCAGAGAACTTCAGGTAGAGTTCGATGAAATGCTCAGTGGACAACCCAGGCAGGGTAAGGATCAGTATTTCCACACTACTCAGAGAATATTTATTTTCAGGGATGGATTTTTAGCCCAATTCAAGTTGAAGAAAAGTGGTTTCGTGAAAATCGCAGAAAATTTTTTTTCAGAAACTCCGGGGTGCCTGGAGGTCGCGGTGCACCACGCGACAGTTGTATTCCAAAACTGAGTCACTCAGATCACACGAGTACCCAAGCATGCTTGAAACTCATTCAAATGCAAGTGCTTTTATCTGTTGTCTTGAATGTTTCCCACTCATTCCTTTTAGTTTGGGTAATATGTCAAAATCCCATGCCCGGAGAACTTCAAGTAGAGTTCGCGGAAATGCTCAGTGGACACCCCAGGTAGGGTAAGGATCAGCATTTCCACACTACTCAGAGAATATTTATTTTCAGGGATGGATTTTTAGCCCAATTCAAGTTGATGAGAAGTGGTTTCGTGAAAATCGCAGAAAATTTTTTTTCAGAAGCTCCGGGGTGCCTGGAGGTCGCGGTGCACCACGCGACAGTTGTATGTGAAAACTGAGTCACTCAGATCACACGAGTACCCAAGCATGCTTGAAACTCATTCAAATGCAAGTGCCTCTATCTGTTGTCTTGATTGTTTCCCACTCATTCCTTTTAGTTTGGGTAATATGTCAAAATCCCATGCCCAGAGAACTTCAAGTAGAGTTCGCGGAAATGCTCAGTGGACACCCCAGGTAGAGTAAGGATCAGCATTTCCACACTACTCAGAGAATATTTATTTTCAGGGATGGATTTTTAGCCCAATTCAAGTTGATGAAAAGTGGTTTCGTGAAAATCGCAGAAAATTTTTTTTCAGAAACTCCGGGGTGCCTGGAGGTCGCGATGCACCACGCGACAGTTGTATTCCAAAACTGAGTCACTCAGATCACACGAGTACCCAAGCATGCTTGAAACTCATTCAAATGCAAGTGCTTCTATCTGTTGTCTTGATTGTTTCCCACTCATTCCTTTTGGTTTGGGGAACATGTCAAAATCCCATGCCCAGAGAACTTCAGGTAGAGTTCGGGGAAATGCTCAGTGGACAACCCAGGGAGGGTAAGGATCAGCATTTCCACACTACTCAGAGAATTTTTATTTTCAGGGATGGATTTTTAGCCCAATTCAAGTTGAAGAAAAGTGGTTTCGTGAAAATCGCAGAAAATTTTTTTTCAGAATCTCCGGGGTGCCTGGAGGTTGCGATGCACCACGCAACAGTTGTATTCCAAAACTGAGTCACTCAGATCACACGAGTACCCAAGCATGCTTGAAACTCATTCAAATGCAAGTGCCTCTATCTGTTGTCTTGATTGTTTCCCACTCATTCCTATTGGTTTGGGGAACATGTCAAAATCCCATGCCCAGAGAACTTCAGGTAGAGCTCGCGGAAATGCTCAGTGGACAACCCAGGCAGGGTAAGGATCAGTATTTCCACACTACTCAGAGAATTTTTATTTTCAGTGATGGATTTTTAGCCCAATTCAAGTTGAAGAAAAGTGGTTTCGTGAAAATCGCAGAAAATTTTTTTTCAGAAACTCCGGGGTGCCTGGAGGTCGCGGTGCACCACGCGACAGTTGTATTCCAAAACTGAGTCACTCAGATCACACGAGTACCCAAGCATGCTTGAAACTCATTCAAATGCAAGTGCTTCTATCTGTTGTCTTGATTGTTTCCCACTCATTCCTTTTAGTTTGGGTAATATGTCAAAATCCCATGCCCAGAGAACTTCAAGTAGAGTTCGCGGAAATGCTCAGTGGACACCCCAGGTAGAGTAAGGATCAGCATTTCCACACTACTCAGAGAATATTTATTTTCAGGGATGGATTTTTAGCCCAATTCAAGTTGATGAAAAGTGGTTTCGTGAAAATCGCAGAAAATTTTTTTTCAGAAACTCCGGGGTGCCTGGAGGTCGCGATGCACCACGCGACAGTTGTATTCCAAAACTGAGTCACTCAGATCACACGAGTACCCAAGCATGCTTGAAACTCATTCAAATGCAAGTGCTTCTATCTGTTGTCTTGATTGTTTCCCACTCATTCCTTTTGGTTTGGGGAACATGTCAAAATCTCTTGCCCAGAGAACTTCAAGTAGAGTTCGCGGAAATGCTCAGTGGACACCCCAGGTAGGGAAAGGATCAGCATTTCCACACTACTCAGAGAATATTTATTTTCAGGGATGGATTTTTAGCCCAATTCAAGTTGATGAAAAGTGGTTTCGTGAAAATCGCAGAAAATTTTTTTTCAGAAACTCCGGGGTGCCTTGAGGTCGCGATCCACCACGCGACAGTTGTTTTCCAAAACTGAGTCACTCAGATCACACGAGTACCCAAGCATGCTTGAAACTCATTCAAATGCAAGTGCCTCTATCTCTTTTCTTGATTGTTTCCCACTCATTCCTTTTGGTTTGGGGAACATGTCAAAATCCCATGCCCAGAGAACTTCAGGTAGAGTTCGGGGAAATGCTCAGTGGACAACCCAGGGAGGGTAAGGATCAGCATTTCCACACTACTCAGAGAATTTTTATTTTTAGGCATGGATTTTTAGCCCAATTCAAGTTGAAGAAAAGTGGTTTCGTGAAAATCGCAGAAAATTTTTTTTCAGAAACTCCGGGGTGCCTGGAGGTCGCGGTGCACCACGCGACAGTTGTATTCCAAAACTGAGTCACTCAGATCACACGAGTACCCAAGCATGCTTGAAACTCATTCAAATGCAAGTGCTTCTATCTGTTGTCTTGATTGTTTCCCACTCATTCCTTTTGGTTTGGGGAACATGTCAAAATCCCATGCCCAGAGAACTTCAGGTAGAGTTCGGGGAAATGCTCAGTGGACAACCCAGAGAGGGTAAGGATCAGCATTTCCACACTACTCAGAGAATTTTTATTTTCAGGGATGGATTTTTAGCCCAATTCAAGTTGAAGAAAAGTGGTTTCGTGAAAATCGCAGAAAATTTTTTTTCAGAATCTCCGGGGTGCCTGGAGGTTGCGGTGCACCACGCAACAGTTGTATTCCAAAACTGAGTCACTCAGATCACACGAGTACCCAAGCATACTTGAAACTCATTCAAATGCAAGTGCTTCTATCTGTTGTCTTGATTGTTTCCCACTCATTCCTTTTGGTTTGGGGAACATGTCAAAATCCCATGCCCAGAGAACTTCAGGTAGAGTTCGGTGAAATGCTCAGTGGACAACCCAGGCAGGGTAAGGATCAGCATTTACTCACTACTCAGAGAATATTTATTTTCAGGGATGGATTTTTAGCCCAATTCAAGTTGAAGAAAAGTGGTTTCGTGAAAATCGCAGAAAATTTTTTTTCAGAAACTCCGGGGTGCCTTGAGGTCGCGGTGCACCACGCGACAGTTGTATTCCAAAACTGAGTCACTCAGATCACACGAGTACCCAAGCATGCTTGAAACTCATTCAAATGCAAGTGCCTCTATCTGTTGTCTTGATTGTTTCCCACTCATTCCTATTGGTTTGGGGAACATGTCAAAATCCCATGCCCAGAGAACTTCAGGTAGAGCTCGCGGAAATGCTCAGTGGACAACCCAGGCAGGGTAAGGATCAGTATTTCCACACTACTCAGAGAATTTTTATTTTCAGTGATGGATTTTTAGCCCAATTCAAGTTGAAGAAAAGTGGTTTCGTGAAAATCGCAGAAAATTTTTTTTCAGAAACTCCGGGGTGCCTGGAGGTCGCGGTGCACCACGCGACAGTTGTATTCCAAAACTGAGTCACTCAGATCACACGAGTACCCAAGCATGCTTGAAACTCATTCAAATGCAAGTGCTTCTATCTGTTGTCTTGATTGTTTCCCACTCATTCCTTTTAGTTTGGGTAATATGTCAAAATCCCATGCCCAGAGAACTTCAAGTAGAGTTCGCGGAAATGCTCAGTGGACACCCCAGGTAGAGTAAGGATCAGCATTTCCACACTACTCAGAGAATATTTATTTTCAGGGATGGATTTTTAGCCCAATTCAAGTTGATGAAAAGTGGTTTCGTGAAAATCGCAGAAAATTTTTTTTCAGAAACTCCGGGGTGCCTGGAGGTCGCGATGCACCACGCGACAGTTGTATTCCAAAACTGAGTCACTCAGATCACACGAGTACCCAAGCATGCTTGAAACTCATTCAAATGCAAGTGCTTCTATCTGTTGTCTTGATTGTTTCCCACTCATTCCTTTTGGTTTGGGGAACATGTCAAAATCTCTTGCCCAGAGAACTTCAAGTAGAGTTCGCGGAAATGCTCAGTGGACACCCCAGGTAGGGAAAGGATCAGCATTTCCACACTACTCAGAGAATATTTATTTTCAGGGATGGATTTTTAGCCCAATTCAAGTTGATGAAAAGTGGTTTCGTGAAAATCGCAGAAAATTTTTTTTCAGAAACTCCGGGGTGCCTTGAGGTCGCGATCCACCACGCGACAGTTGTTTTCCAAAACTGAGTCACTCAGATCACACGAGTACCCAAGCATGCTTGAAACTCATTCAAATGCAAGTGCCTCTATCTCTTTTCTTGATTGTTTCCCACTCATTCCTTTTGGTTTGGGGAACATGTCAAAATCCCATGCCCAGAGAACTTCAGGTAGAGTTCGGGGAAATGCTCAGTGGACAACCCAGGGAGGGTAAGGATCAGCATTTCCACACTACTCAGAGAATTTTTATTTTTAGGCATGGATTTTTAGCCCAATTCAAGTTGAAGAAAAGTGGTTTCGTGAAAATCGCAGAAAATTTTTTTTCAGAAACTCCGGGGTGCCTGGAGGTCGCGGTGCACCACGCGACAGTTGTATTCCAAAACTGAGTCACTCAGATCACACGAGTACCCAAGCATGCTTGAAACTCATTCAAATGCAAGTGCTTCTATCTGTTGTCTTGATTGTTTCCCACTCATTCCTTTTGGTTTGGGGAACATGTCAAAATCCCATGCCCAGAGAACTTCAGGTAGAGTTCGGGGAAATGCTCAGTGGACAACCCAGAGAGGGTAAGGATCAGCATTTCCACACTACTCAGAGAATTTTTATTTTCAGGGATGGATTTTTAGCCCAATTCAAGTTGAAGAAAAGTGGTTTCGTGAAAATCGCAGAAAATTTTTTTTCAGAATCTCCGGGGTGCCTGGAGGTTGCGGTGCACCACGCAACAGTTGTATTCCAAAACTGAGTCACTCAGATCACACGAGTACCCAAGCATACTTGAAACTCATTCAAATGCAAGTGCTTCTATCTGTTGTCTTGATTGTTTCCCACTCATTCCTTTTGGTTTGGGGAACATGTCAAAATCCCATGCCCAGAGAACTTCAGGTAGAGTTCGGTGAAATGCTCAGTGGACAACCCAGGCAGGGTAAGGATCAGCATTTACTCACTACTCAGAGAATATTTATTTTCAGGGATGGATTTTTAGCCCAATTCAAGTTAAAGAAAAGTGGTTTCGTGAAAATCGCAGAAAATTTTTTTTCAGAAACTCCGGGGTGCCTTGAGGTCGCGGTGCACCACGCGACAGTTGTATTCCAAAACTGAGTCACTCAGATCACACGAGTACCCAAGCATGCTTGAAACTCATTCAAATGCAAGTGCCTCTATCTGTTGTCTTGATTGTTTCCCACTCATTCCTATTGGTTTGGGGAACATGTCAAAATCCCATGCTCAGAGAACTTCAGGTAGAGCTCGCGGAAATGCTCAGTGGACAACCCAGGCAGGGTAAGGATCAGTATTTCCACACTACTCAGAGAATTTTTATTTTCAGTGATGGATTTTTAGCCCAATTCAAGTTGAAGAAAAGTGGTTTCGTGAAAATCGCAGAAAATTTTTTTTCAGAAACTCCGGGGTGCCTGGAGGTCGCGGTGCACCACGCGACAGTTGTATTCCAAAACTGAGTCACTCAGATCACACGAGTACCCAAGCATGCTTGAAACTCATTCAAATGCAAGTGCTTCTATCTGTTGTCTTGATTGTTTCCCACTCATTCCTTTTGGTTTGGGGAACATGTCAAAATCCCATGCCCAGAGAACTTCAGGTAGAGCTCGCGGAAATGCTCAGTGGACAACCCAGGCAGGGTAAGGATCAGTATTTCCAAACTACTCAGAGAATTTTTATTTTCAGTGATGGATTTTTAGCCCAATTCAAGTTGAAGAAAAGTGGTTTCGTGAAAATCGCAGAAAATTTTTTTTCAGAAACTCCGGGGTGCCTGGAGGTCGCGGTGCACCACGCGACAGTTGTATGTGAAAACTGAGTCACTCAGATCACACGAGTACCCAAGCATGCTTGAAACTCATTCAAATGCAAGTGACTCTATCTGTTGTCTTGATTGTTTCCCACTCATTCCTTTTGGTTTGGGGAACATGTCAAAATCCCATGCCCAGAGAACTTCAGGTAGAGTTCGGGGAAATGCTCAGTGGACAACCCAGGCAGGGTAAGGATAAGCATTTACACAGTACTCAGAGAATTTTTATTTTCAGGGATGGATTTTTAGCCTAATTCAAGTTGAAGAAAAGTGGTTTCGTGAAAATTGCAGAAAAATTTTTTTCAGAAACTCCGCGGTGCCTGGAGGTCGCGATGCACCACGCGACAGTTGTATTAAAAAACTGAGTCACTCAGATCACACGACTACCCAAGCATGCTTGGAACTCATTCAAATGCAAGTGCTTCTATCTGTTGTCTTGATTGTTTCCCACTCATTCCTTTTGGTTTGGGGAACATGTCAAAATCCCATGCCCAGAGAACTTCAGGTAGAGCTCGCGGAAATGCTCAGTGGACAACCCAGGCAGGGTAAGGTTCAGTATTTCCATACTACTCAGAGAATATTTATTTTCAGGGATGGATTTTTATTCCAATTCAAGTTGATGAAAAGTGGTTTCGTGAAAATCGCAGAAAATTTTTTTTCAGAAACTCCAGGGTGCCTTGAGGTCGCGGTGCACCACGCGACAGTTGTATTTGAAAGCTGTGTCACTCAGATCACACGAGTACCCAAGCATGCTTGAAACTCATTCAAATGCAAGTGCTTCTATCTGTTGTCTTGATTGTTTCCCACTCATTCCTTTTGGTTTGGGGAACATGTCAAAATCACATGCCCAGAGAACTTCAGGTAGAGCTCGCGGAAATGCTCAGTGGACAACCCAGGCAGTGTAAGGATCTGTATTTCCACACTACTCAGAGAATTTTTATTTTCAGGGATGGATTTTTAGCCCAATTCAAGTTGAAGAAAAGTGGTTTCGTGAAAATCGCAGAAAATTTTTTTTCAGAAACTCCGGGGTGCCTGGAGGTCGCGATGCACCACGCGACAGTTGTATTTGAAAGCTGTGTCATTCAGATCACACGAGTACCCAAGCATGCTTGAAACTCATTCAAATGCAAGTGCTTCTATCTGTTGTCTTGATTGTTTCCCACTCATTCCTTTCGGTTTGGGGAACATGTCAAAATCCCATGCCCAGAGAACTTCAAGTAGAGTTCGCGGAAATGCTCAGTGGACACCCCAGGTAGGGTAAGGATCAGCATTTCCACACTACTCTGAGAATATTTATTTTCAGGGATGGATTTTTAGCCCAATTCAAGTTGATGAAAAGTGGTTTCGTGAAAATTGAAGAAAATTTTTTTTCAGAAACTCCGGGGTGCCTTGAGGTCGCGATGCACCACGCGACAGTTGTATTAAAAAACTGAGTCACTCAGATCACACGAGAACCCAAGCATGCTTGAAACTCATTCAAATGCAAGTGTCTCTATCTGTTTTCTTGATTGTTTCCCACTCATTCCTGTTGGTTTGGGGAACATGTCAAAATCCCATGCCCAGAGAACTTCAGGTAGAGTTCGGTGAAATGCTCAGTGGACAACCCAGGCAGGGTAAGGATCAGTATTTCCACGCTACTCAGAGAATATTTTTTTTTAGGGATGCATTTTTAGCCCAATTCAAGTTGATGAAAAGTGGTTTCGTGAAAATCGCAGAAAATTTTTTTTCAGAAACTCCAGGGGTGCCTTGAAGTCGCGGTGCACCACGCGACAGTTGTATTCTAAAACTGAGTCACTCAGATCACACGAGTACCCAAGCATGCTAGAAACTCATTCAAATGCAAGTGCTTCTATCTGTTGTCTTGATTGTTTCCCACTCATTCCTTTTGGTTTGGGGAACATGTCAAAATCCCATGCCCAGAGAACTTCAGGTAGAGTTCGGGGAAATGCTCAGTGGACAACCCAGGCAGGGTAAGGATCAGCATTTACACACTACTCAGAGAATTTTTATTTTCAGGGATGGATTTTTAGCCCAATTCAAGTTGAAGAAAAGTGGTTTCGTGAAAATCGCAGAAAATTTTTTTTCAGAAACTCCGGGGTGCCTGGAGGTCGCGGTGCACCACGCGACAGTTGTATTCGAAAACTGAGTCACTCAGATCACACGAGTACCCAAGCATGCTTGAAACTCATTCAAATGCAAGTGCTTCTATCTGTTGTCTTGATTGTTTCCCACTCATTCCTTTTGGTTTGGGGAACATGTCAAAATCCCATGCCCAGAGAACTTCAGGTAGAGTTCGCGGAAATGCTCAGTGGACAACCCAGGCAGGGTAAGGATCAGCATTTACACACTACTCAGAGAATATTTATTTTCAGGGATGGATTTTTAGCCCAATTCAGGTTGATGAAAAGTGGTTTCGTGAAAATCGCAGAAAATTTTTTTTCAGAAACTCCAGGGTGCCTGGAGGTCGCGGTGCACCACGCGACAGTTGTATTTGAAAACTGTGTCACTCAGATCACACGAGTACCCAAGCATGCTTGAAACTCATTCAAATACAAGTGCCTCTATCTGTTGTCTTGATTGTTTCCCACTCATTCCGTTTGGTTTGGGGAACATGTCAAAATCCCATGCCCAGAGAACTTCAGGAAGATTTCGGGGAAATGCTCAGTGGACAACCCAGGCAGGGTAAGGATCAGCATTTCCACACTACTCAGAGAATATTTATTTTCAGGGATGGATTTTTAGCCCAATTCAAGTTGAAGAAAAGTGGTTTCGTGAAAATCGAAGAAAATTTTTTTTCAGAAACTCCGGGGTGCCTGGAGGTCGCGGTGCACCACGCGACAGTTGTATTCGAGAACTGAGTCACTCAGATCACACGAGTACCCAAAATGCTTGAAACTCATTCAAATGCAAGTGCTTTTATCTGTTGTCTTGATTGTTTCCCACTCATTCCTTTTGGTTTGGGGAACATGTCAAAATCCCATGCCCAGAGAACTTCAGGTAGAGCTCGCGGAAATGCTCAGTGGACAACCCAGGCAGGGTAAGGATCAGTATTTCGACACTACTCAGAGAATTTTTATTTTCAGTGATGGATTTTTAGCCCAATTCAAGTTGAAGAAAAGTGGTTTCGTGAAAATCGCAGAAAATTTTTTTTCAGAAACTCCGGGGTGCCTGGAGGTCGCGGTGCACCACGCGACAGTTGTATTCGAAAACTGAGTCACTCAGATCACACGAGTACCCAAGCATGCTAGAAACTCTTTCAAATGCAAGTGCTTCTATCTGTTGTCTTGATTGTTTCCCATTCATTCCTTTTGGTTTGAGGAACATGTCAAAATCCCATGCCCAGAGAACTTCAGGTAGAGCTCGCGGAAATGCTCAGTGGACAACCCAGGCAGGGTAAGGATAAGCATTTACACACTACTCAGAGAATTTTTATTTTCAGGGATGGATTTTTAGCCCAATTCAAGTTGAAGAAAAGTGGTTTCGTGAAAATCGCAGAAAATTTTTTTTCAGAAACTCCGGGGTGCCTGGAGGTCGCGGTGCACCACGCGACAGTTGTATTCCAAAACTGAGTCACTCAGATCACACGAGTACCCAAGCATGCTTGAAACTCATTCAAATGCAAGTGCTTCTATCTGTTGTCTTGATTGTTTCCCACTCATTCCTTTTAGTTTGGTTAACATGTCAAAATCCCATGCCCAGAGAACTTCAAGTAGAGTTCGCGGAAATGCTCAGTGGACACCCCAGGTAGGGTAAGGATCAGCATTTCCACACTACTCAGAGAATATTTATTTTCAGGGATGGATTTTTAGCCCAATTCAAGTTGATGAAAAGTGGTTTCGTGAAAATCGCAGAAAATTTTTTTTCAGAAACTCCAGGGTGCCTGGAGGTCGCGGTGCACCACGCGACAGTTGTATTTGAAAACTGTGTCACTCAGATCACACGAGTACCCAAGCATGCTTGAAACTCATTCAAATGCAAGTGCCTCTATCTGTTGTCTTGATTGTTTCCCACTCATTCCGTTTGGTTTGGGGAACATGTCAAAATCCCATGCCAGAGAACTTCAGGAAGATTTCGGGGAAATGCTCAGTGGACAACCCAGGCAGGGTAAGGATCAGCATTTACACACTACTCAGAGAATTTTTATTTTCAGGGATGGATTTTTAGCCCAATTCAAGTTGAAGAAAAGTGGTTTCGTGAAAATCGCAGAAAATTTTATTTCAGAAACTCCGGGGTGCCTGGAGGTCGCGGTGCACCATGCGACAGTTGTATTCCAAAACTGAGTCACTCAGATCACACGAGTACCCAAGCATGCTTGAAACTCATTCAAATGCAAGTGCTTCTAACTGTTGTCTTGATTGTTTCCAACTCATTCCTCTTGGTTTGGGGAACATGTCAAAATCCCATGCCCAGAGAACTTCAGGTTGAGCTCGCGGAAATGCTCAGTGGACAACCCAGGCAGGGTAAGGATCAGCATTTACACACTACTCAGAGAATTTTTATTTTCAGGGATGGATTTTTAGCCCAATTCAAGTTGAAGAAAAGTGGTTTCGTGAAAATCGCAGAAATTTTTTTTTCAAAAATTCCGGGGTGCCTGGAGGTCGCGGTGCACCACGCGACAGTTTTATTCCAAAACTGAGTCACTCAGATCACATGAGTAGCCAAGCATGCTTGAAACTCATTCAAATGCAAGTGCTTCTATCTGTTGTCTTGATTGTTTCCCACTCATTCCTGTTGGTTTGGGGAACATGTCAAAATCCCATGCCCAGAGAACTTCAGGTAGAGTTCGCGGAAATGCTCAGTGGACAACCCAGGCAGGGTAAGGATCAGCATTTACACACTACTCAGAGAATATTTATTTTCAGGGATGGATTTTTAGCCCAATTCAAGTTGATGAAAAGTGGTTTCGTGAAAATCGCAGAAAATTTTTTTTCAGAAACTCCAGGGTGCCTGGAGGTCGCGGTGCACCACGCGACAGTTGTATTTGAAAACTGTGTCACTCAGATCACACGAGTACCCAAGCATGCTTGAAACTCATTCAAATACAAGTGCCTCTATCTGTTGTCTTGATTGTTTCCCACTCATTCCGTTTGGTTTGGGGAACATGTCAAAATCCCATGCCCAAAGAAATTCAGGTAGAGTTCGGGGAAATGCTCAGTGGACAACCCAGGCAGGGTAAGGATCAGTATTTCGACACTACTCAGAGAATTTTTATTTTCAGGGATGGATTTTTAGCCCAATTCAAGTTGAAGAAAAGTGGTTTCGTGAAAATCGCAGAAAATTTTTTTTCAGAAACTCCGGGGTGCCTGGAGGTCGCGGTGCACCACGCGACAGTTGTATTCCAAAACTGAGTCACTCAGATCACACGAGTACCCAAGCATGCTTGAAACTCATTCAAATGCAAGTGCTTCTATCTGTTGTCTTGATTTTTTCCCACTCATTCCTTTTGGTTTGGGGAACATGTCAAAATCCCATGCCCAGAGAACTTCAGGTAGAGCTCGCGGAAATGCTCAGTGGACAACCCAGGCAGGGTAAGGATCAGTATTTCCACACTACTCAGAGAATTTTTATTTTCAGGGATGGATTTTTAGCCCAATTCAAGTTGAAGAAAAGTGGTTTCGTGAAAATCGCAGAAATTTTTTTTCAAAAACTCCGGGGTACCTGGAGGTCGCGGTGCACCACGCGACAGTTGTATTCGAAAACTGAGTCACTCAGATCACATGAGTAGCCAAGCATGCTTGAAACTCATTCAAATGCAAGTGCTTCTATCTGTTGTCTTGATTGTTTCCCACTCATTCCTTTTAGTTTGGGTAACGTCAAAATCCCATGCCCAGAGAACTTCAAGTAGAGTTCGCGGAAATGCTCAGTGGACACCCCAGGTAGGGTAAGGATCAGCATTTACACACTACTCAGAGAATATTTATTTTCAGGGATGGATTTTTAGCCCAATTCAAGTTGATGAAAAGTGGTTTCGTGAAAATCGCAGAAATTTTTTTTTCAGAAACTCCGGGGTGCCTGGAGGTCGCGGTGCACCACGCGACAGTTGTATTTGAAAACTGTGTCACTCAGATCACACGAGTACCCAAGCATGCTTGAAACTCATTCAAATGCAAGTGCCTCTATCTGTTGTCTTGATTGTTTCCCACTCATTCCGTTTGGTTTGGGGAACATGTCAAAATCCCATGCCAGAGAACTTCAGGAAGATTTCGGGGAAATGCTCAGTGGACAACCCAGGCAGGGTAAGGATCAGCATTTACACACTACTCAGAGAATTTTTATTTTCAGGGATGGATTTTTAGCCCAATTCAAGTTGAAGAAAAGTGGTTTCGTGAAAATCGCAGAAAATTTTATTTCAGAAACTCCGGGGTGCCTGGAGGTCGCGGTGCACCATGCGACAGTTGTATTCCAAAACTGAGTCACTCAGATCACACGAGTACCCAAGCATGCTTGAAACTCATTCAAATGCAAGTGCTTCTAACTGTTGTCTTGATTATTTCCAACTCATTCCTTTTGGTTTGGGGAACATGTCAAAATCCCATGCCCAAAGAAATTCAGGTAGAGTTCGGGGAAATGCTCAGTGGACAACCCAGGCAAGGTAAGAATCAGCATTTACACACTACTCAGAGAATTTTTATTTTCAGGGATGGATTTTTAGCCCAATTCAAGTTGAAGAAAAGTGGTTTCGTGAAAATCGCAGAAATTTTTTTTTCAAAAACTCCGGGGTGCCTGGAGGTCGCGGTGCACCACGCGACAGTTGTATTCCAAAACTGAGTCACTCAGATCACATGAGTAGCCAAGCATGCTTGAAACTCATTCAAATGCAAGTGCTTCTATCTGTTGTCTTGATTGTTTCCCACTCATTCCTGTTGGTTTGGGGAACATGTCAAAATCCCATGCCCAGAGAACTTCAGGTAGAGTTCGCGGAAATGCTCAGTGGACAACCCAGGCAGGGTAAGGATCAGCATTTACACACTACTCAGAGAATATTTATTTTCAGGGATGGATTTTTAGCCCAATTCAAGTTGATGAAAAGTGGTTTCGTGAAAATCGCAGAAAATTTTTTTTCAGAAACTCCAGGGTGCCTGGAGGTCGCGGTGCACCACGCGACAGTTGTATTTGAAAACTGTGTCACTCAGATCACACGAGTACCCAAGCATGCTTGAAACTCATTCAAATGCAAGTGCCTCTATCTGTTGTCTTGATTGTTTCCCACTCATTCCGTTTGGTTTGGGGAACATGTCAAAATCCCATGCCCAGAGAACTTTAGGAAGATTTCGGGGAAATGCTCAGTGGACAACCCAGGCAGGGTAAGGATCAGCATTTACACACTACTGAGAGAATATTTATTTTCAGGGATGGATTTTTAGCCCAATTCAAGTTGAAGAAAAGTGGTTTCGTGAAAATCGCAGAAAATTTTTTTTTCAGAAACTCCGGGGTGCCTGGAGGTCTCGGTGCACCACACGACAGTTGTATTCGAGAACTGAGTCACTCAGATCACACGAGTACCCAAAATGCTTGAAACTCATTCAAATGCAAGTGCTTCTATCTGTAGTCTTGATTGTTTCCCACTCATTCCTTTTGGTTTGGGGAACATGTCAAAATCCCATGCCCAGAGAACTTCAGGTAGAGCTCGCGGAAATGCTCAGTGGACAACCCAGGCAGGGTAAGGATCAGCATTTACACACTTCTCAGAGAATTTTTATTTTCAGGGATGGATTTTTAGCCCAATTCAAGTTGAAGAAACGTGGTTTCGTGAAAATCGCAGAAATTTTTTTTTCAAAAACTCCGGGGTGCCTGGAGGTCGCGGTGCACCACGCGACAGTTGTATTCCAAAACTGAGTCACTCAGATCACATGAGTAGCCAAGCATGCTTGAAACTCTTTCAAATGCAAGTGCTTCTATCTGTTGTCTTGATTGTTTCCCACTCATTCCTTTTGGTTTGGGGAACATGTTTAAATCCCATGCCCAGAGAACTTCAGGTAGAGCTCGCGGAAATGCTCAGTGGACAACCCAGGCAGGGTAAGGATCAGTATTTCGACACTACTCAGAGAATTTTTATTTTAAGTGATGGATTTTTAGCCCAATTCAAGTTGATGAAAAGTGGTTTCGTGAAAATCGCATAAAATTTTTTTTCAGAAACTCCGGGGTGCCTTGAAGTCGCGGTGCACCACGCGACAGTTGTATTCTAAAACTGAGTCACTCAGATCACACGAGTACCCAAGCATGCTTGAAACTCATTCAAATGCAAGTGCCTCTATCTGTTGTCTTGATTGTTTCCCACTCATTCCTGTTGGTTTGGGGAACATGTCAAAATCCCATGCCCAGAGAACTTCAGGTAGAGCTCGCGGAAATGCTCAGTGGACAACCCAGGCAGGGTAAGGATCAGCATTTACACACTACTCAGAGAATTTTTATTTTCAGGGATGGATTTTTAACCCAATTCAAGTTGAAGAAAAGTGGTTTCGTGAAAATCGCAGAAATTTTTTTTTCAGAAACTCAGGGGTGCCTGGAGGTCGCGGTGCACCATGCGACAGTTGTATTCCAAAACTGAGTCACTCAGATCACACGAGTACCCAAGCATGCTTGAAACTCATTCAAATGCAAGTGCTTCTAACTGTTGTCTTGATTGTTTCCCACTCATTCCTTTTGGTTTGGGGAACATGTCAAAATCCCATGCCCAAAGAACTTCAGGTAGAGTTCGGGGAAATACTCAGTGGACAACCCAGGCAGGGTAAGGATCAGCATTTGGACACTACTCAGAGAATTTTTATTTTCAGGGATGGATTTTTAGCCCAATTCAAGTTGAAGAAAAGTGGTTTCGTGAAAATTGCAGAAATTTTTTTTCAAAAACTCCGGGGTACCTGGAGGTCGCGGTGCACCACGCGACAGTTGTATTCCAAAGCTGAGTCACTCAGATCACATGAGTAGCCAAGCATGCTTGAAACTCATTCAAATGTAAGTGCTTCTATCTGTTGTCTTGATTGTTTCCCACTCATTCCTTTTGGTTTGGGGAACATGTCAAAATCCCATGCCCAGAGAACTTCAGGTAGAGCTCGCGGAAATGCTCAGTGGACAACCCAGGCAGGGTAAGGATCAGTATTTCGACACTACTCAGAGAATTTTTATTTTCAGTGATGGATTTTTAGCCCAATTCAAGTTGATGAAAAGTGGTTTCGTGAAAATCGCAGAAAATTTTTTTTCAGAAACTCCGGGGTGCCTTGAAGTCGCGGTGCACCACGCGACAGTTGTATTCTAAAACTGAGTCACTCAGATCACACGAGTACCCAAGAATGCTTGAAATCATTCAAATGCAAGTGCCTCTATCTGTTGTCTTGATTGTTTCCCACTCATTCCTGTTGGTTTGGGGAACATGTCAAAATCCCATGCCCAGAGAACTTCAGGTAGAGCTCGCGGAAATGCTCAGTGGACAACCCAGGCAGGGTAAGGATCAGCATTTACACACTACTCAGAGAATTTTTATTTTCAGGGATGGATTTTTAACCCAATTCAAGTTGAAGAAAAGTGGTTTCGTGAAAATCGCAGAAAAATTTTTTTCAGGAACTCCGGGGTGCCTGGAGGTCGCGGTGCACCACGCGACAGTTGTATTCGAGAACTGAGTCACTCAGATCACACGAGTACCCAAGCATGCTTGAAACTCATTCAAATGCAAGTGCTTCTATCTGTTGTCTTGATTGTTTCCCACTCATTCCTTTTAGTTTGGGTAACATGTCAAAATCCCATGCCCAGAGAACTTCAAGTAGAGTTCGCGGAAATGCTCAGTGGACACCCCAGGTAGGGTAAGGATCAGCATTTACACACTACTCAGAGAATATTTATTTTCAGGGATGGATTTTTAGCCCAATTCAAGTTGATGAAAAGTGGTTTCATGAAAATCGCAGAAAATTTTTTTTCAGAAACTCCAGGGTGCCTGGAGGTCGCGGTGCACCACGCGACAGTTGTATTTGAAAACTGTGTCACTCAGATCACACGAGTACCCAAGCATGCTTGAAACTCATTCAAATGCAAGTGCCTCTATCTGTTGTCTTGATTGTTTCCCACTCATTCCGTTTGGTTTGGGGAACATGTCAAAATCCCATGCCC
Source organism: Atractosteus spatula (assembly GCF_055471065.1). Classification (NCBI taxonomy): domain Eukaryota; kingdom Metazoa; phylum Chordata; class Actinopteri; order Semionotiformes; family Lepisosteidae; genus Atractosteus; species Atractosteus spatula. Next base: position 405,888 of record NW_028296651.1, read on the forward strand.
AGAGAACTTTAGGAAGATTTCGGGGAAATGCTCAGTGGACAACCCAGGCAGGGTAAGGATCAGCATTTACACACTACTGAGAGAATATTTATTTTCAGGGATGGATTTTTAGCCCAATTCAAGTTGAAGAAAAGTGGTTTCGTGAAAATCGCAGAAAATTTTTTTTTCAGAAACTCCGGGGTGCCTGGAGGTCTCGGTGCACCACGCGACAGTTGTATTCGAGAACTGAGTCACTCAGATCACACGAGTACCCAAAATGCTTGAAACTCATTCAAATGCAAGTGCTTCTATCTGTAGTCTTGATTGTTTCCCACTCATTCCTTTTGGTTTGGGGAACATGTCAAAATCCCATGCCCAGAGAACTTCAGGTAGAGCTCGCGGAAATGCTCAGTGGACAACCCAGGCAGGGTAAGGATCAGCATTTACACACTACTCAGAGAATTTTTATTTTCAGGGATGGATTTTTAGCCCAATTCAAGTTGAAGAAACGTGGTTTCGTGAAAATCGCAGAAATTTTTTTTTCAAAAACTCCGGGGTGCCTGGAGGTCGCGGTGCACCACGCGACAGTTGTATTCCAAAACTGAGTCACTCAGATCACATGAGTAGCCAAGCATGCTTGAAACTCTTTCAAATGCAAGTGCTTCTATCTGTTGTCTTGATTGTTTCCCACTCATTCCTTTTGGTTTGGGGAACATGTCAAAATCCCATGCCCAGAGAACTTCAGGTAGAGCTCGCGGAAATGCTCAGTGGACAACCCAGGCAGGGTAAGGATCAGTATTTCGACACTACTCAGAGAATTTTTATTTTCAGTGATGGATTTTTAGCCCAAATCAAGTTGATGAAAAGTGGTTTCGTGAAAATCGCAGAAAATTTTTTTTCAGAAACTCCGGGGTGCCTTGAAGTCGCGGTGCACCACGCGACAGTTGTATTCTAAAACTGAGTCACTCAGATCACACGAGTACCCAAGCATGCTTGAAATCATTCAAATGCAAGTGCCTCTATCTGTTGTCTTGATTGTTTCCCACTCATTCCTGTTGGTTTGGGGAACATGTCAAAATCCCATGCCCAGAGAACTTCAGGTAGAGCTCGCGGAAATGCTCAGTGGACAACCCAGGCAGGGTAAGGATCAGCATTTACACACTACTCAGAGAATTTTTATTTTCAGGGATGGATTTTTAACCCAATTCAAGTTGAAGAAAAGTGGTTTCGTGAAAATCGCAGAAAATTTTTTTTCAGGAACTCCGGGGTGCCTGGAGGTCGCGGTGCACCACGCGACAGTTGTATTCGAGAACTGAGTCACTCAGATCACACGAGTACCCAAAATGCTTGAAACTCATTCAAATGCAAGTGCTTCTATCTGTTGTCTTGATTGTTTCCCACTCATTCCTTTTGGTTTGGGGAACATGTCAAAATCCCATGCCCAGAGAACTTCAGGTAGAGTTCGGGGAAATGCTCAGTGGACAACCCAGGCAGGGTAAGGATCAGCATTTGGACACTACTCAGAGAATTTTTATTTTCAGGGATGGATTTTTAGCCCAATTCAAGTTGAAGAAAAGTGGTTTCGTGAAAATCGCAGAAATTTTTTTTCAAAAACTCCGGGGTACCTGGAGGTCGCGGTGCACCACGCGACAGTTGTATTCCAAAACTGAGTCACTCAGATCACATGAGTAGCCAAGCATGCTTGAAACTCATTCAAATGTAAGTGCTTCTATCTGTTGTCTTGATTGTTTCCCACTCATTCCTTTTGGTTTGGGGAACATGTCAAAATCCCATGCCCAGAGAACTTCAGGTAGAGCTCGCGGAAATGCTCAGTGGACAACCCAGGCAGGGTAAGGATCAGTATTTCCACACTACTCAGAGTATTTTTATTTTCAGTGATGGATTTTTAGCCCAATTCAAGTTGAAGAAAAGTGGTTTCGTGAAAATCGCAGAAAATTTTTTTTCAGAAACTGCGGGGTGCCTGGAGGTCGCGGTGCACCACGCGACAGTTGTATTCGAAAACTGAGTCACTCAGATCACACGAGTACCCAAGCATGCTAGAAACTCTTTCAAATGCAAGTGCTTCTATCTGTTGTCTTGATTGTTTCCCATTCATTCCTTTTGGTTTGGGGAACATGTCAAAATCCCATGCCCAGAGAACTTCAGGTAGAGCTCGCGGAAATGCTCAGTGGACAACCCAGGCAGGGTAAGGATCAGCATTTACACACTACTCAGAGAATTTTTATTTTCAGGGATAGATTTTTAGCCCAATTCAAGTTGAAGAAAAATGGTTTCGTGAAAATCGCAGAAAATTTTTTTTCAGAAACTCCGGGGTGCCTGGAGGTCGCGGTGCACCACGCGACAGTTCTATTCGAAAACTGAGTCACTCAGATCACACGAGTACCCAAGCATGCTTGAAACTCATTCAAATGCAAGTGCTTCTATCTGTTGTCTTGATTGTTTCCCACTCATTCCTTTTGGTTTGGGGAACATGTCAAAATCCCATGCCCAGAGAACTTCAAGTAGAGTTCGCGGAAATGCTCAGTGGACACCCCAGGTAGGGTAAGGATCAGCATTTACACACTACTCAGAGAATATTTATTTTCAGGGATGGATTTTTAGCCCAATTCAAGTTGAAGAAAAGTGGTTTCGTGAAAATCGCAGAAAATTTTTTTTCAGAAACTCCGGGGTGCCTGGAGGTCGCGGTGCACCACGCGACAGTTGTATTCGAAAACTGAGTCACTCAGATCACACGACTACCCAAGCATGCTAGAAACTCTTTCAAATGCAAATGCTTCTATCTGTTGTCTTGATTGTTTCCCATTCATTCCTTTTGGTTTGGGGAACATGTCAAAATCCCATGCCCAGAGAACTTCAAGTAGAGTTCGCGGAAATGCTCAGTGGACACCCCACGTAGGGTATGGATCAGCATTTACACACTACTCAGAGAATATTTATTTTCAGGGATGGATTTTTAGCCCAATTCAAGTTGATGAAAAGTGGTTTCGTGAAAATCGCAGAAAATTTTTTTTCAGAAACTCCAGGGTGCCTGGAGGTCGCGATGCACCACTCGACAGTTGTATTCCAAAACTGAGACACTCAGATCACACGAGTACCCAAGCATGCTTGAAACTCATTCAAATGCAAGTGCTTCTATCTGTTGTCTTGATTTTTTCCCACTCATTCCTGTTGGTTTGGGGAACATGTCAAAATCCCATGCCCAGAGAACTTCAGGTAGAGTTCGGTGAAATGCTCAGTGCACAACCCAGGCAGGGTAAGGATCAGCATTTCCACACTACTCAGAGAATATTTATTTTCAGTGATGGATTTTTAGCCCAATTCAAGTTGAAGAAAAGTGGTTTCGTGAAAATCGCAGAAAATTTTTTTTCAGAAACTCCGGGGTGCCTGGAGGTCGCGGTGCACCACGCGACAGTTGTATTCGAAAACTGTGTCACTCAGATCACACGAGTACCCAAGCATGCTAGAAACTCTTTCAAATGCAAGTGCTTCTATGTGTTGTCTTGATTGTTTCCCATTCATTCCTTTTGGTTTGGGGAACATGTCAAAATCCCATGCCCAGAGAACTTCAGGTAGAGCTCGCGGAAATGCTCAGTGGACAACCCAGGCAGGGTAAGGATCAGCATTTACACACTACTCAGAGAATATTTATTTTCAGGGATGGATTTTTAGCCCAATTCAAGTTGATGAAAAGTGGTTTCATGAAAATCGCAGAAAATTTTTTTTCAGAAACTCCAGGGTGCCTGGAGGTCGCGGTGCAACACGCGACAGTTGTATTTGAAAACTGTGTCACTCAGATCACACGAGTACCCAAGCATGCTTGAAACTCATTCAAATGCAAGTGCCTCTATCTGTTGTCTTGATTGTTTCCCACTCATTCCTTTTGGTTTGGGGAACATGTCAAAATCCCATGCCCAGAGAACTTCAGGTAGAGTTCGGGGAAATGCTCAGTGGACAACCCAGGCAGGGTAAGGATCAGTATTTACACACTACTCAGAGAATTTTTATTTTCAGTGATGGATTTTTAGCCCAATTCAAGTTGATGAAAAGTGGTTTCGTGAAAATCGCAGAAAATTTTTTTTCAGAAACTCCGGGGTGCCTGGAGGTCGCGGTGCACCACGCGACAGTTCTATTCGAAAACTGAGTCACTCAGATCAGACGAGTACCCAAGCATGCTTGAAACTCATTCAAATGCAAGTGCTTCTATCTGTTGTCTTGATTGTTTCCCACTCATTCCTTTTGGTTTGGGGAACATTTCAAAATCCCATGCCCAGAGAACTTCAGGTAGAGTTCGCGGAAATGCTCAGTGGACAACCCAGGCAGGGTAAGGATCAGCATTTAAACACTACTGAGAGAATTTTTATTTTCAGGGATGGATTTTTAGCCCAATTCAAGTTGAAGAAAAGTGGTTTCGTGAAAATCGCAGAAAATTTTTTTTCAGAAACTCCGGGGTGCCTGGAGGTCGCGGTGCACCACGCGACAGTTGTATTCGAAAACTGAGTCACTCAGATCACACGAGTACCCAAGCATGCTAGAAACTCTTTCAAATGCAAGTGCTTCTATCTGTTGTCTTGATTGATTCCCATTCATTCCTTTTGGTTTGGGGAACATGTCAAAATCCCATGTCCAGAGAACGTCAAGTAGAGTTCGCGGAAATGCTCAGTGGACACCCCACGTAGGGTAAGGATCAGCATTTACACACTACTCAGAGAATATTTATTTTCAGGGATGGATTTTTAGCCCAATTCAAGTTGATGAAAAGTGGTTTCGTGAAAATCGCAGAAAATTTTTTTTCAGAAACTCCAGGGTGCCTGGAGGTCGCGATGCACCACTCGACAGTTGTATTCCAAAACTGAGTCACTCAGATCACACGAGTACCCAAGCATGCTTGAAACTCATTCAAATGCAAGTGCTTCTATCTGTTGTCTTGATTTTTTCCCACTCATTCCTGTTGGTTTGGGGAACATGTCAAAATCCCATGCCCAGAGAACTTCAGGTAGAGTTCGGTGAAATGCTCAGTGCACAACCCAGGCAGGGTAAGGATCAGCATTTCCACACTACTCAGAGAATATTTTTTTTTAGGGATGGATTTTTAGCCCAATTCAAGTTGATGAAAAGTGGTTTCGTGAAAATCGCAGAAAATATTTTTTCAGAAACTCTGGGGTGCCTTGAAGTCGCGGTGCACCACGCGACAGTTGTATTCTAAAACTGAGTCACTCAGATCACACGAGTACCCAAGCATGCTAGAAACTCATTCAAATGCAAGTGCTTCTATCTGTTGTCTTGATTGTTTCCCACTCATTCCTTTTGGTTTGGGGAACATGTCAAAATCCCATGCCCAGAGAACTTCAGGTAGAGTTCGGGGAAATGCTCAGTGGACAACCCAGGCAGGGTAAGGATAAGTATTTACACACTACTCAGAGAATTTTTATTTTCAGGGATGGATTTTTAGCCCAATTCAAGTTGATGAAAAGTGGTTTCGTGAAAATCGCAGAAAATTTTTTTTCAGAAACTCCGGGGTGCCTGGAGGTCGCGGTGCACCACGCGACAGTTCTATTCGAAAACTGAGTCACTCAGATCACACGAGTACCCAAGCATGCTTGAAACTCATTCAAATGCAAGTGCTTCTATCTGTTGTCTTGATTGTTTCCCACTCATTCCTTTTGGTTTGGGGAACATTTCAAAATCCCATGCCCAGAGAACTTCAGGTAGAGTTCGCGGAAATGCTCAGTGGACAACCCAGGCAGGGTAAGGATCAGCATTTACACACTACTCAGAGAATTTTTATTTTCAGGGATGGATTTTTAGCCCAATTCAAATTGAAGAAAAGTGGTTTCGTGAAAATCGCAGAAAATTCTTTTTCAGAAACTCCGAGGTGCCTGGAGGTCGCGGTGCACCACGCGACAGTTGTATTCCAAAACTGAGTCACTCAGATCACACGAGTACCCAAGCATGCTTGAAACTCATTCAAATGCAAGTGCCTCTATCTGTTGTCTTGATTGTTTCCCACTCATTCCTGTTGGTTTGGGGAACATGTCAAAATCCCATGCCCAGAGAACTTCAGGTAGAGCTCGCGGAAATGCTCAGTGGACAACCCAGGCAGGGTAAGGATCAGTATTTCCACACTACTCAGAGAATTTTTATTTTCAGTGATGGATTTTTAGACCATTTCAAGTTGAAGAAAAGTGGTTTCGTGAAAATCGCAGAAAATTTTTTTTCAGAAACTCCGGTGTGCCTGGAGGTCGCTGTGCACAACGCGACAGTTGTATTCGAAAACTGAGTCACTCAGATCACACGAGTACCCAAGCATGCTTGAAACTCATTCAAATGCAAGTGCTTCTATCTTTTGTCTTGATTGTTTCCCACTCATTCCTTTTGGTTTGGGGAACATGTCAAAATCCCTTGCCCAGAGAACTTCAGGTAGAGTTTGGGGAAATGCTCAGTGGACAACCCAGGCAGGGTAAGGATCAGCATGTACACACTACTCAGAGAATTTTTATTTTCAGGGATGGATTTTTAGCCCAATTCAAGTTGTAGAAAAGTGGTTTCGTGAAAATCGCAGAAAATTTTATTTCAGAAACTCCGGGGTGCCTGGAGGTCGCGGTGCACCATGCGACAGTTGTATTCCAAAACTGAGTCACTCAGATCACACGAGTACCCAAGCATGCTTGAAACTCATTCAAATGCAAGTGCTTCTAACTGTTGTCTTGATTGTTTCCCACTCATTCCTTTTGGTTTGGGGAACATGTCAAAATCCCATGCCCAAAGAAATTCAGGTAGAGTTCGGGGAAATGCTCAGTGGACAACCCAGGCAAGGTAAGGATCAGCATTTACACACTACTCAGAGAATTTTTATTTTCAGGGATGGATTTTTAGCCCAATTCAAGTTGAAGAAAAGTGGTTTCGTGAAAATCGCAGAAAATTCTTTTTCAGAAACTCCGAGGTGCCTGGAGGTCGCGGTGCACCACGCGACAGTTGTATTCCAAAACTGATTCACTCAGATCACACGAGTACCCAAGCATGCTTGAAACTCATTCAAATGCAAGTGCCTCTATCTGTTGTCTTGATTGTTTCCCACTCATTCCTGTTGGTTTGGGGAACATGTCAAAATCCCATGCCCAGAGAACTTCAGGTAGAGCTCGCGGAAATGCTCAGTGGACAACCCAGGCAGGGTAAGGATCAGTATTTCCACACTACTCAGAGAATTTTTATTTTCAGTGATGGATTTTTAGACCATTTCAAGTTGAAGAAAAGTGGTTTCGTGAAAATCGCAGAAAATTTTTTTTCAGAAACTCCGGTGTGCCTGGAGGTCGCTGTGCACAACGCGACAGTTGTATTCGAAAACTGAGTCACTCAGATCACACGAGTACCCAAGCATGCTTGAAACTCATTCAAATGCAAGTGCTTCTATCTTTTGTCTTGATTGTTTCCCACTCATTCCTTTTGGTTTGGGGAACATGTCAAAATCCCTTGCCCAGAGAACTTCAGGTAGAGTTTGGGGAAATGCTCAGTGGACAACCCAGGCAGGGTAAGAATCAGCATGTACACACTACTCAGAGAATTTTTCTTTTCAGGGATGGATTTTTAGCCCAATTCAAGTTGTAGAAAAGTGGTTTCGTGAAAATCGCAGAAAATTTTATTTCAGAAACTCCGGGGTGCCTGGAGGTCGCGGTGCACCATGCGACAGTTGTATTCCAAAACTGAGTCACTCAGATCACACGAGTACCCAAGCATGCTTGAAACTCATTCAAATGCAAGTGCTTCTAACTGTTGTCTTGATTGTTTCCCACTCATTCCTTTTGGTTTGGGGAACATGTCAAAATCCCATGCCCAAAGAAATTCAGGTAGAGTTCGGGGAAATGCTCAGTGGACAACCCAGGCAAGGTAAGGATCAGCATTTACACACTACTCAGAGAATTTTTATTTTCAGGGATGGATTTTTAGCCCAATTCAAGTTGAAGAAAAGTGGTTTCGTGAAAATCGCAGAAAAATTTTTTTTCAGAAACTCCGGGGTGCCTGGAGGTCGCGGTGCACCACGCGACAGTTGTATTCGAGAACTGAGTCACTCAGATCACACGAGTACCCAAAATGCTTGAAACTCATTCAAATGCAAGTGCTTCTATCTGTTGTCTTGATTGTTTCCCACTCATTCCTTTTGGTTTGGGGAACATGTCAAAATCCCATGCCCAGAGAACTTCAGGTAGAGCTCGCGGAAATGCTCAGTGGACAACCCAGGCAGGGTAAGGATCAGCATTTACACACTACCCAGAGAATTTTTATTTTCAGGGATGGATTTTTAGCCCAATTCAAGTTGAAGAAAAGTGGTTTCGTGAAAATCGCAGAAATTTTTTTTCAAAAACTCCGGGGTGCCTGGAGGTCGCGGTGCACCATGCAACAGTTGTATTCCAAAACTGAGTCACTCAGATCACATGAGTAGCCAAGCATGCTTGAAACTCATTCAAATGCAAGTGCTTCTATCTGTTGTCTTGATTGTTTCCCACTCATTCCTTTTGGTTTGGGGAACATGTCAAAATCCCATGCCCAGAGAACTTCAGGTAGAGCTCGCGGAAATGCTCAGTGGACAACCAAGGCAGGGTAAGGATCAGTATTTCGACACTACTCAGAGAATTTTTATTTTCAGAAATGGATTTTTAGCCCAATTCAAGTTGATGAAAAGCGGTTTCGTGAAAATCGCAGAAAATTTTTTTTCAGAAAGTCCGGGGTGCCTTGAAGTCGCGGTGCACCACGCGACAGTTGTATTCTAAAACTGAGTCACTCAGATCACACGAGTACCCAAGCATGCTTGAAACTCATTCAAATGCAAGTGCCTCTATCTGTTGTCTTGATTGTTTCCCACTCATTCCTTTTGGTTTGGGGAACATGTCAAAATCCCATGCCCAGAGAACTTCAGGTAGAGTTCGCGGAAATGCTCAGTGGACAACCCAGGCAGGGTAAGGATCAGCATTTACACACTACTCAGAGAATTTTTATTTTCAGGGATGGATTTTTAGCCCAATTCAAGTTGAAGAAAAGTGGTTTCGTGAAAATCGCAGAAAATTCTTTTTCAGAAACTCCGAGGTGCCTGGAGGTCGCGGTGCACCACGCGACAGTTGTATTCCAAAACTGAGTCACTCAGATCACACGAGTACCCAAGCATGCTTGAAACTCATTCAAATGCAAGTGCCTCTATCTGTTGTCTTGATTGTTTCCCACTCATTCCTGTTGGTTTGGGGAACATGTCAAAATCCCATGCCCAGAGAACTTCAGGTAGAGCTCGCGGAAATGCTCAGTGGACAACCCAGGCAGGGTAAGGATCAGTATTTCCACACTACTCAGAGAATTTTTATTTTCAGTGATGGATTTTTAGACCATTTCAAGTTGAAGAAAAGTGGTTTCGTGAAAATCGCAGAAAATTTTTTTTCAGAAACTCCGGTGTGCCTGGCGGTCGCTGTGCACAACGCGACAGTTGTATTCGAAAACTGAGTCACTCAGATCACACGAGTACCCAAGCATGCTTGAAACTCATTCAAATGCAAGTGCTTCTATCTTTTGTCTTGATTGTTTCCCACTCATTCCTTTTGGTTTGGGGAACATGTCAAAATCCCTTGCCCAGAGAACTTCAGGTAGAGTTTGGGGAAATGCTCAGTGGACAACCCAGGCAAGGTAAGGATCAGCATGTACACACTACTCAGAGAATTTTTATTTTCAGGGATGGATTTTTAGCCCAATTCAAGTTGTAGAAAAGTGGTTTCGTGAAAATCGCAGAAAATTTTATTTCAGAAACTCCGGGGTGCCTGGAGGTCGCGGTGCACCATGCGACAGTTGTATTCCAAAACTGAGTCACTCAGATCACACGAGTACCCAAGCATGCTTGAAACTCATTCAAATGCAAGTGCTTCTAACTGTTGTCTTGATTGTTTCCCACTCATTCCTTTTGGTTTGGGGAACATGTCAAAATCCCATGCCCAAAGAGATTCAGGTAGAGTTCGGGGAAATGCTCAGTGGACAACCCAGGCAAGGTAAGGATCAGCATTTACACACTACTCAGAGAATTTTTATTTTCAGGGATGGATTTTTAGCCCAATTCAAGTTGAAGAAAAGTGGTTTCGTGAAAATCGCAGAAAATTTTTTTTTCAGAAACTCCGGGGTGCCTGGAGGTCGCGGTGCACCACGCGACAGTTGTATTCGAGAACTGAGTCACTCAGATCACACGAGTACCCAAAATGCTTGAAACTCATTCAAATGCAAGTGCTTCTATCTGTTGTCTTGATTGTTTCCCACTCATTCCTTTTGGTTTGGGGAACATGTCAAAATCCCATGCCCAGAGAACTTCAGGTAGAGCTCGCGGAAATGCTCAGTGGACAACCCAGGCAGGGTAAGGATCAGCATTTACACACTACCCAGAGAATTTTTATTTTCAGGGATGGATTTTTAGCCCAATTCAAGTTGAAGAAAAGTGGTTTCGTGAAAATCGCAGAAATTTTTTTTAAAAACTCCGGGGTGCCTGGAGGTCGCGGTGCACCATGCGACAGTTGTATTCCAAAACTGAGTCACTCAGATCACATGAGTAGCCAAGCATGCTTGAAACTCATTCAAATGCAAGTGCTTCTATCTGTTGTCTTGATTGTTTCCCACTCATTCCTTTTGGTTTGGGGAACATGTCAAAATCCCATGCCCAGAGAACTTCAGGTAGAGCTCGCGGAGATGCTCAGTGGACAACCAAGGCAGGGTAAGGATCAGTATTTCGACACTACTCAGAGAATTTTTATTTTCAGTAATGGATTTTTAGCCCAATTCAAGTTGATGAAAAGTGGTTTCGTGAAAATCGCAGAAAATTTTTTTTCAGAAAGTCCGGGGTGCCTTGAAGTCGCGGTGCACCACGCGACAGTTGTATTCTAAAACTGAGTCACTCAGATCACACGAGTACCCAAGCATGCTTGAAACTCATTCAAATGCAAGTGCCTCTATCTGTTGTCTTGATTGTTTCCCACTCATTCCTGTTGGTTTGGGGAACATGTCAAAATCCCATGCCCAGAGAACTTCAGGTAGAGCTCGCGGAAATGCTCAGTGGACAACCCAGGCAGGGTAAGGATCAGCATTTACACACTACTCAGAGAATTTTTATTTTCAGGGATGGATTTTTAACCCAATTCAAGTTGAAGAAAAGTGGTTTCGTGAAAATCGCAGAAAATTTTTTTTCAGAAACTCAGGAGTGCCTGGAGGTCGCGGTGCACCATGCGACAGTTGTATTCCAAAACTGAGTCACTCAGATCACACGAGTACCCAAGCATGCTTGAAACTCATTCAAATGCAAGTGCTTCTAACTGTTGTCTTGATTGTTTCCCAATCATTCCTTTTGGTTTGGGGAACATGTCAAAATCCCATGCGCAAAGAACTTCAGGTAGAGTTCGGGGAAATGCTCAGTGGACAACCCAGGCAAGGTAAGAATCAGCATTTACACACTACTCAGAGAATTTTTATTTTCAGGGATGGATTTTTAGCCCAATTCAAGTTGAAGAAAAGTGGTTTCGTGAAAATCGCAGAAAATTTTTTTTCAGGAACTCCGGGGTGCCTGGAGGTCGCGGTGCACCACGCGACAGTTGTATTCGAGAACTGAGTCACTCAGATCACACGAGTACCCAAAATGCTTGAAACTCATTCAAATGCAAGTGCTTCTATCTGTTGTCTTGATTGTTTCCCACTCATTCCTTTTGGTTTGGGGAACATGTCAAAATCCCATGCCCAGAGAACTTCAGGTAGAGTTCGGGGAAATGCTCAGTGGACAACCCAGGCAGGGTAAGGATCAGCATTTGGACACTACTCAGAGAATTTTTATTTTCAGGGATGGATTTTTAGCCCAATTCAAGTTGAAGAAAAGTGGTTTCGTGAAAATCGCAGAAATTTTTTTTCAAAAACTCCGGGGTACCTGGACGTCGCGGTGCACCACGCGACAGTTGTATTCCAAAACTGAGTCACTCAGATCACACGAGTAGCCAAGCATGCTTGAAACTCATTCAAATGCAAGTGCTTCTATCTGTTGTCTTGATTGTTTCCCACTCATTCCTTTTGGTTTGGGAAACATGTCAAAATCCCATGCCCAGAGAACTTCAGGTAGAGCTCGCGGAAATGCTCAGTGGACAACCCAGGAAGGGTAAGGATCAGTATTTCCACACTACTCAGAGAATATTTATTTTCAGTGATGGATTTTTAGCCCAATTCAAGTTGAAGAAAAGTGGTTTCGTGAAAATCGCAGAAAATTTTTTTTCAGAAACTCCGGGGTGCCTGGAGGTCGCGGTGCACCACGCGACAGTTGTATTTGAAAACTGTGTCACTCAGATCACACGAGTACCCAAGCATGCTTGAAACTCATTCAAATGCAAGTGCCTCTATCTGTTGTCTTGATTGTTTCCCACTCATTCCGTTTGGTTTGGGGAACATGTCAAAATCCCATGCCCAGAGAACTTCAGGAAGATTTCGGGGAAATGCTCAGTGGACAACCCAGGCAGGGTAAGGATCAGCATTTACACACTACTGAGAGAATTTTTATTTTCAGGGATGGATTTTTAGCCCAATTCAAGTTGAAGAAAAGTGGTTTCGTGAAAATCGCAGAAAATTTTTTTTTCAGAAACTCCGGGGTGCCTGGAGGTCGCGGTGCACCACGCGACAGTTGTATTCGAGAACTGAGTCACTCAGATCACACGAGTACCCAAAATGCTTGAAACTCATTCAAATGCAAGTGCTTCTATCTGTTGTCTTGATTGTTTCCCACTCATTCCTTTTGGTTTGGGGAACATGTCAAAATCCCATGCCCAGAGAACTTCAGGTAGAGCTCGCGGAAATGCTCAGTGGACAACCCAGGCAGGGTAAGGATCAGCATTTACACACTACTCAGAGAATTTTTATTTTCAGGGATGGATTTATAACCCAATTCAAGTTGAAGAAAAGTGGTTTCGTGAAAATCGCAGACATTTTTTTTTCAGAAACTCAGGAGTGCCTGGAGGTCGCGGTGCACCATGCGACAGTTGTATTCCAAAACTGAGTCACTCAGATCACACGAGTACCCAAGCATGCTTGAATCTCATTCAAATGCAAGTGCTTCTAACTGTTGTCTTGATTGTTTTCCACTCATTCCTTTTGGTTTGGGGAACATGTCAAAATCCCATGCGCAAAGAACTTCAGGTAGAGTTCGGGGAAATGCTCAGTGGACAACCCAGGCAAGGTAAGAATCAGCATTTACACACTACTCAGAGAATTTTTATTTTCAGGGATGGATTTTTAGCCCAATTCAAGTTGAAGAAAAGTGGTTTCGTGAAAATCGCAGAAAATTTTTTTTCAGGAACTCCGGGGTGCCTGGAGGTCGCGGTGCACCACGCGACAGTTGTATTCGAGAACTGAGTCACTCAGATCACACGAGTACCCAAGCATGCTTGAAACTCATTCAAATGCAAGTGCTTCTATCTGTTGTCTTGATTGTTTCCCACTCATTCCTTTTGGTTTGGGGAACATGTCAAAATCCCATGCCCAGAGAACTTCAGGTAGAGTTCGGGGAAATGCTCAGTGGACAACCCAGGCAGGGTAAGGATCAGCATTTGGACACTACTCAGAGAATTTTTATTTTCAGGGATGGATTTTTAGCCCAATTCAAGTTGAAGAAAAGTGGTTTCGTGAAAATCGCAGAAATTTTTTTTCAAAAACTCCGGGGTACCTGGAGGTCGCGGTGCACCGCGCAACAGTTGTATTCCAAAACTGAGTCACTCAGATCACATGAGTAGCCAAGCATGCTTGAAACTCATTCAAATGCAAGTGCTTCTATCTGTTGTCTTGATTGTTTCCCACTCATTCCTTTTGGTTTGGGAAACATGTCAAAATCCCATGCCCAGAGAACTTCAGGTAGAGCTCGCGGAAATGCTCAGTGGACAACCCAGGCAGGGTAAGGATCAGTATTTCCACACTACTCAGAGAATATTTATTTTCAGTGATGGATTTTTAGCCCAATTCAAGTTGAAGAAAAGTGGTTTCGTGAAAATCGCAGAAAATTTTTTTTCAGAAACTCCGGGGTGCCTGGAGGTCGCGGTGCACCACGCGACAGTTGTATTCGAAAACTGTGTCACTCAGATCACACGAGTACCCAAGCATGCTAGAAACTCTTTCAAATGCAAGTGCTTCTATGTGTTGTCTTGATTGTTTCCCATTCATTCCTTTTGGTTTGGGGAACATGTCAAAATCCCATGCCCAGAGAACTTCAGGTAGAGCTCGCGGAAATGCTCAGTGGACAACCCAGGCAGGGTAAGGATCAGCATTTACACACTACTCAGAGAATTTTTATTTTCAGGGATGGATTTTTAGCCCAATTCAAGTTGAAGAAAAGTGGTTTCGTGAAAATCACAGAAAATTTTTTTTTCAGAAACTCCGGGGTGCCTGGAGGTCGCGGTGCACCACGCTACAGTTGTATTCGAGAACTGAGTCACTCAGATCACACGAGTACCCAAAATGCTTGAAACTCATTCAAATGCAAGTGCTTCTATCTGTTGTCTTGATTGTTTCCCACTCATTCCTTTTGGTTTGGGGAACATGTCAAAATCCCATGCCCAGAGAACGTCAGGTAGAGCTCGCGGAAATGCTCAGTGGACAACCCAGGCAGGGTAAGGATCAGCATTTACACACTACCCAGAGAATTTTTATTTTCAGGGATGGATTTTTAGCCCAATTCAAGTTGAAGAAAAGTGGTTTCGTGAAAATCGCAGAAATTTTTTTTCAAAAACTCCGGGGTGCCTGGAGGTCGCGGTGCACCACGCGACAGTTGTATTCCAAAACTGAGTCACTCAGATCACATGAGTAGCCAAGCATGCTTGAAACTCATTCAAATGCAAGTGCTTCTATCTGTTGTCTTGATTGTTTCCCACTCATTCCTTTTGGTTTGGGGAACATGTCAAAATCCCATGCCCAGAGAACTTCACGTAGAGCTCGCGGAAATGCTCAGTGGACAACCAAGGCAGGGTAAGGATCAGTATTTCGACACTACTCAGAGAATTTTTATTTTCAGTAATGGATTTTTAGCCCAATTCAAGTTGATGAAAAGTGGTTTCGTGAAAATCGCAGAAAATTTTTTTTCAGAAACTCAGGAGTGCCTGGAGGTCGCGGTGCACCATGCGACAGTTGTATTCCAAAACTGAGTCACTCAGATCACACGAGTACCCAAGCATGCTTGAAACTCATTCAAATGCAAGTGCTTCTAACTGTTGTCTTGATTGTTTCCCACTCATTCCTTTTGGTTTGGGGAACATGTCAAAATCCCATGCGCAAAGCACTTCAGGTAGAGTTCGGGGAAATGCTCAGTGGACAACCCAGGCAAGGTAAGAATCAGCATTTACACACTACTCAGAGAATTTTTATTTTCAGGGATGGATTTTTAGCCCAATTCAAGTTGAAGAAAAGTGGTTTCGTGAAAATCGCAGAAAATTTTTTTTCAGGAACTCCGGGGTGCCTGGAGGTCGCGGTGCACCACGCGACAGTTGTATTCGAGAACTGAGTCACTCAGATCACACGAGTACCCAAGCATGCTTGAAACTCATTCAAATGCAAGTGCTTCTATCTGTTGTCTTGATTGTTTCCCACTCATTCCTTTTGGTTTGGGGAACATGTCAAAATCCCATGCCCAGAGAACTTCAGGTAGAGTTCGGGGAAATGCTCAGTGGACAACCCAGGCAGGGTAAGGATCAGCATTTGGACACTACTCAGAGAATTTTTATTTTCAGGGATGGATTTTTAGCCCAATTCAAGTTGAAGAAAAGTGGTTTCGTGAAAATCGCAGAAATTTTTTTTCAAAAACTCCGGGGTACCTGGAGGTCGCGGTGCACCGCGCAACAGTTGTATTCCAAAACTGAGTCACTCAGATCACATGAGTAGCCAAGCATGCTTGAAACTCATTCAAATGCAAGTGCTTCTATCTGTTGTCTTGATTGTTTCCCACTCATTCCTTTTGGTTTGGGAAACATGTCAAAATCCCATGCCCAGAGAACTTCAGGTAGAGCTCGCGGAAATGCTCAGTGGACAACCCAGGCAGGGTAAGGATCAGTATTTCCACACTACTCAGAGAATATTTATTTTCAGTGATGGATTTTTAGCCCAATTCAAGTTGAAGAAAAGTGGTTTCGTGAAAATCGCAGAAAATTTTTTTTTCAGAAACTCCGGGGTGCCTGGAGGTCGCGGTGCACCACGCGACAGTTGTATTCGAAAACTGTGTCACTCAGATCACACGAGTACCCAAGCATGCTAGAAACTCTTTCAAATGCAAGTGCTTCTATGTGTTGTCTTGATTGTTTCCCATTCATTCCTTTTGGTTTGGGGAACATGTCAAAATCCCATGCCCAGAGAACTTCAGGTAGAGCTCGCGGAAATGCTCAGTGGACAACCCAGGCAGGGTAAGGATCAGCATTTACACACTACTCAGAGAATTTTTATTTTCAGGGATGGATTTTTAGCCCAATTCAAGTTGAAGAAAAGTGGTTTCGTGAAAATCACAGAAAATTTTTTTTTCAGAAACTCCGGGGTGCCTGGAGGTCGCGGTGCACCACGCTACAGTTGTATTCGAGAACTGAGTCACTCAGATCACACGAGTACCCAAAATGCTTGAAACTCATTCAAATGCAAGTGCTTCTATCTGTTGTCTTGATTGTTTCCCACTCATTCCTTTTGGTTTGGGGAACATGTCAAAATCCCATGCCCAGAGAACGTCAGGTAGAGCTCGCGGAAATGCTCAGTGGACAACCCAGGCAGGGTAAGGATCAGCATTTACACACTACCCAGAGAATTTTTATTTTCAGGGATGGATTTTTAGCCCAATTCAAGTTGAAGAAAAGTGGTTTCGTGAAAATCGCAGAAATTTTTTTTCAAAAACTCCGGGGTGCCTGGAGGTCGCGGTGCACCACGCGACAGTTGTATTCCAAAACTGAGTCACTCAGATCACATGAGTAGCCAAGCATGCTTGAAACTCATTCAAATGCAAGTGCTTCTATCTGTTGTCTTGATTGTTTCCCACTCATTCCTTTTGGTTTGGGGAACATGTCAAAATCCCATGCCCAGAGAACTTCACGTAGAGCTCGCGGAAATGCTCAGTGGACAACCAAGGCAGGGTAAGGATCAGTATTTCGACACTACTCAGAGAATTTTTATTTTCAGTAATGGATTTTTAGCCCAATTCAAGTTGATGAAAAGTGGTTTCGTGAAAATCGCAGAAAATTTTTTTTCAGAAACTCAGGAGTGCCTGGAGGTCGCGGTGCACCATGCGACAGTTGTATTCCAAAACTGAGTCACTCAGATCACACGAGTACCCAAGCATGCTTGAAACTCATTCAAATGCAAGTGCTTCTAACTGTTGTCTTGATTGTTTCCCACTCATTCCTTTTGGTTTGGGGAACATGTCAAAATCCCATGCGCAAAGCACTTCAGGTAGAGTTCGGGGAAATGCTCAGTGG
This sequence comes from Atractosteus spatula, assembly GCF_055471065.1. Classification (NCBI taxonomy): domain Eukaryota; kingdom Metazoa; phylum Chordata; class Actinopteri; order Semionotiformes; family Lepisosteidae; genus Atractosteus; species Atractosteus spatula. The sequence goes on from NW_028296651.1 coordinate 423,359, forward strand.
ACAACCCAGGCAAGGTAAGAATCAGCATTTACACACTACTCAGAGAATTTTTATTTTCAGGGATGGATTTTTAGCCCAATTCAAGTTGAAGAAAAGTGGTTTCGTGAAAATCGCAGAAAATTTTTTTTCAGGAACTCCGCGGTGCCTGGAGCTCGCGGTGCACCACGCGACAGTTGTATTCGAAAACTGAGTCACTCAGATCACACGAGTACCCAAAATGCTTGAAACTCATTCAAATGCAAGTGCTTCTATCTGTTGTCTTGATTGTTTCCCACTCATTCCTTTTGGTTTGGGAAACATGTCAAAATCCCATGCCCAGAGAACTTCAGGTAGAGCTCGCGGAAATGCTCAGTGGACAACCCAGGCAGGGTAAGGATCAGTATTTCCACACTACTCAGAGAATATTTATTTTCAGTGATGGATTTTCAGCCCAATTCAAGTTGAAGAAAAGTGGTTTCGTGAAAATCGCAGAAAATTTTTTTTCAGAAACTCCGGGGTGCCTGGAGGTCGCGGTGCACCACGCGACAGTTGTATTCGAAAACTGTGTCACTCAGATCACACGAGTACCCAAGCATGCTAGAAACTCTTTCAAATGCAAGTGCTTCTATGTGTTGTCTTGATTGTTTCCCATTCATTCCTTTTGGTTTGGGGAACATGTCAAAATCCCATGCCCAGAGAACTTCAGGTAGAGCTCGCGGAAATGCTCAGTGGACAACCCAGGCAGGGTAAGGATCAGCATTTACACACTACTCAGAGAATATTTATTTTCAGGGATGGATTTTTAGCCCAATTCAAGTTGATGAAAAGTGGTTTCATGAAAATCGCAGAAAATTTTTTTTCAGAAACTCCAGGGTGCCTGGAGGTCGCGGTGCACCACGCGACAGTTGTATTTGAAAACTGTGTCACTCAGATCACACGAGTACCCAAGCATGCTTGAAACTCATTCAAATGCAAGTGCCTCTATCTGTTGTCTTGATTGTTTCCCACTCATTCCGTTTGGTTTGGGGAACATGTCAAAATCCCATGCCCAGAGAACTTCAGGAAGATTTCGGGGAAATGCTCAGTGGACAACCCAGGCAGGGTAAGGATCAGCATTTACACACTACTGAGAGAATTTTTATTTTCAGGGATGGATTTTTAGCCCAATTCAAGTTGAAGAAAAGTGGTTTCGTGAAAATCGCAGAAAATTTTTTTTCAGAAACTCCGGGGTGCCTGGAGGTCGCGGTGCACCATGCGACAGTTGTATTCCAAAACTGAGTCACTCAGATCACACGAGTACCCAAGCATGCTTGAAACTCATTCAAATGCAAGTGCTTCTAACTGTTGTCTTGATTGTTTCCCACTCATTCCTTTTGGTTTAGGGAACATGTCAAAATCCCATGCCCAAAGAAATTCAGGTAGAGTTCGGGGAAATGCTCAGTGGACAACCCAGGCAAGGTAAGGATCAGCATTTACACACTACTCAGAGAATTTTTATTTTCAGGGATGGATTTTTAGCCCAATTCAAGTTGAGGAAAAGTGGTTTCGTGAAAATCGCAGAAAATTTTTTTTTCAGAAACTCCGGGGTGCCTGGAGGTCGCGGTGCACCACGCGACAGTTGTATTCGAGAACTGAGTCACTCAGATCACACGAGTACCCAAAATGCTTGAAACTCATTCAGATGCAAGTGCTTCTATCTGTTGTCTTGATTGTTTCCCACTCATTCCTTTTGGTTTGGGGAACATGTCAAAATCCCATGCCCAGAGAACTTCAGGTAGAGCTCGCGGAAATGCTCATTGGACAACCCAGGCAGGGTAAGGATCAGCATTTACACACTACCCAGAGAATTTTTATTTTCAGGGATGGATTTTTAGCCCAATTCAAGTTGAAGAAAAGTGGTTTCGTGAAAATCGCAGAAATTTTTTTTCAAAAACTCCGGGGTGCCTGGAGGTCGCGGTGCACCACGCGACAGTTGTATTCCAAAACTGAGTCACTCAGATCACATGAGTAGCCAAGCATGCTTGAAACTCATTCAAATGCAAGTGCTTCTATCTGTTGTCTTGATTGTTTCCCACTCATTCCTTTTGGTTTGGGGAACATGTCAAAATCCCATGCCTAGAGAACTTCAGGTAGAGCTCGCGGAAATGCTCAGTGGACAACCAAGGCAGGGTAAGGATCAGTATTTCGACACTACTCAGAGAATTTTTATTTTCAGTAATGGATTTTTAGCCCAATTCAAGTTGATGAAAAGTGGTTTCGTGAAAATCGCAGAAAATTTTTTTTCAGAAAGTCCGGGGTGCCTTGAAGTCGCGGTGCACCACGCGACAGTTGTATTCTAAAACTGAGTCACTCAGATCACACGAGTACCCAAGCATGCTTGAAACTCATTCAAATGCAAGTGCCTCTATCTGTTGTCTTGATTGTTTCCCACTCATTCCTGTTGGTTTGGGGAACATGTCAAAATCCCATGCCCAGAGAACTTCAGGTAGAGCTCGCGGAAATGCTCAGTGGACAACCCAGGCAGGGTAAGGATCAGCATTTACACACTACTCAGAGAATTTTTATTTTCAGGGATGGATTTTTAACCCAATTCAAGTTGAAGAAAAGTGGTTTTGTGAAAATCGCAGAAAATTTTTTTTCAGAAACTCAGGAGTGCCTGGAGGTCGCGGTGCACCATGCGACAGTTGTATTCCAAAACTGAGTCACTCAGATCACATGAGTACCCAAGCATGCTTGAAACTCATTCAAATGCAAGTGCTTCTAACTGTTGTCTTGATTGTTTCCCACTCATTCCTTTTGGTTTGGGGAACATGTCAAAATCCCATGCGCAAAGAACTTCAGGTAGAGTTCGGGGAAATGCTCAGTGGACAACCCAGGCAAGGTAAGAATCAGCATTTACACACTACTCAGAGAATTTTTATTTTCAGGGATGGATTTTTAGCCCAATTCAAGTTGAAGAAAAGTGGTTTCGTGAAAATCGCAGAAAATTTTTTTTCAGGAACTCTGGGGTGCCTGGAGGTCGCGGTGCACCACGCGACAGTTGTATTCGAGAACTGAGTCACTCAGATCACACGAGTACCCAAAATGCTTGAAACTCATTCAAATGCAAGTGCTTCTATCTGTTGTCTTGATTGTTTCCCACTCATTCCTTTTGGTTTGGGGAACATGTCAAAATCCCATGCCCAGAGAACTTCAGGTAGAGTTCGGGGAAATGCTCAGTGGACAACCCAGGCAGGGTAAGGATCAGCATTTGGACACTACTCAGAGAATTTTTATTTTCAGGGATGGATTTTTAGCCCAATTCAAGTTGAAGAAAAGTGGTTTCGTGAAAATCGCAGAAATTTTTTTTCAAAAACTCCGGGGTACCTGGAGGTAGCGGTGCACCACGCGACAGTTGTATTCCAAAACTGAGTCACTCAGATCACATGAGTAGCCAAGCATGCTTGAAACTCATTCAAAGCAAGTGCTTCTATCTTTTGTCTTGATTGTTTCCCACTCATTCCTTTTGGTTTGGGAAACATGTCAATATCCCATGCCCAGAGAACTTCAGGTAGAGCTCGCGGAAATGCTCAGTGGACAACCCAGGCAGGGTAAGGATCAGTATTTCCACACTACTCAGAGAATATTTATTTTCAGTGATGGATTTTTAGCCCAATTCAAGTTGAAGAAAAGTGGTTTCGTGAAAATCGCAGAAAATTTTTTTTCAGAAACTCCGGGGTGCCTGGAGGTCGCGGTGCACCACGCGACAGTTGTATTCGAAAACTGTGTCACTCAGATCACACGAGTACCCAAGCATGCTAGAAACTCTTTCAAATGCAAGTGCTTCTATGTGTTGTCTTGATTGTTTCCCATTCATTCCTTTTGGTTTGGGGAACATGTCAAAATCCCATGCCCAGAGAACTTCAGGTAGAGCTCGCGGAAATGCTCAGTGGACAACCCAGGCAGGGTAAGGATCAGCATTTACACACTACTCAGAGAATATTTATTTTCAGGGATGGATTTTTAGCCCAATTCAAGTTGATGAAAAGTGGTTTCATGAAAATCGCAGAAAATTTTTTTTCAGAAACTCCAGGGTGCCTGGAGGTCGCGGTGCACCACGCGACAGTTGTATTTGAAAACTGTGTCACTCAGATCACACGAGTACCCAAGCATGCTTGAAACTCATTCAAATGCAAGTGCCTCTATCTGTTGTCTTGATTGTTTCCCACTCATTCCGTTTGGTTTGGGGAACATGTCAAAATCCCATGCCCAGAGAACTTCAGGAAGATTTCGGGGAAATGCTCAGTGGACAACCCAGGCAGGGTAAGGATCAGCATTTACACACTACTGAGAGAATTTTTATTTTCAGGGATGGATTTTTAGCCCAATTCAAGTTGAAGAAAAGTGGTTTCGTGAAAATCGCAGAAAATTTTTTTTCAGAAACTCCGGGGTGCCTGGAGGTCGCGGTGCACCATGCGACAGTTGTATTCCAAAACTGAGTCACTCAGATCACACGAGTACCCAAGCATGCTTGAAACTCATTCAAATGCAAGTGCTTCTAACTGTTGTCTTGATTGTTTCCCACTCATTCCTTTTGGTTTGGGGAACATGTCAAAATCCCATGCCCAAAGAAATTCAGGTAGAGTTCGGGGAAATGCTCAGTGGACAACCCAGGCAAGGTAAGGATCAGCATTTACACACTACTCAGAGAATTTTTATTTTCAGGGATGGATTTTTAGCCCAATTCAAGTTGAAGAAAAGTGGTTTCGTGAAAATCGCAGAAAATTTTTTTTTCAGAAACTCCGGGGTGCCTGGAGGTCGCGGTGCACCACGCGACAGTTGTATTCGAGAACTGAGTCACTCAGATCACACGAGTACCCAAAATGCTTGAAACTCATTCAAATGCAAGTGCTTCTATCTGTTGTCTTGATTGTTTCCCACTCATTCCTTTTGGTTTGGGGAACATGTCAAAATCCCATGCCCAGAGAACTTCAGGTAGAGCTCGCGGAAATGCTCAGTGGACAACCCAGGCAGGGTAAGGATCAGCATTTACACACTACCCAGAGAATTTTTATTTTCAGGGATGGATTTTTAGCCCAATTCAAGTTGAAGAAAAGTGGTTTCGTGAAAATCGCAGAAATTTTTTTTCAAAAACTCCGGGGTGCCTGGAGGTCGCGGTGCACCACGCGACAGTTGTATTCCAAAACTGAGTCACTCAGATCACATGAGTAGCCAAGCATGCTTGAAACTCATTCAAATGCAAGTGCTTCTATCTGTTGTCTTGATTGTTTCCCACTCATTCCTTTTGGTTTGGGGAACATGTCAAAATCCCATGCCCAGAGAACTTCAGGTAGAGCTCGCGGAAATGCTCAGTGGACAACCAAGGCAGGGTAAGGATCAGTATTTCGACACTACTCAGAGAATTTTTATTTTCAGTAATGGATTTTTAGCCCAATTCAAGTTGATGAAAAGTGGTTTCGTGAAAATCGCAGAAAATTTTTTTTCAGAAAGTCCGGGGTGCCTTGAAGTCGCGGTGCACCACGCGACAGTTGTATTCTAAAACTGAGTCACTCAGATCACACGAGTACCCAAGCATGCTTGAAACTCATTCAAATGCAAGTGCCTCTATCTGTTGTCTTGATTGTTTCCCACTCATTCCTGTTGGTTTGGGGAACATGTCAAAATCCCATGCCCAGAGAACTTCAGGTAGAGCTCGCGGAAATGCTCAGTGGACAACCCAGGCAGGGTAAGGATCAGCATTTACACACTACTCAGAGAATTTTTATTTTCAGGGATGGATTTTTAACCCAATTCAAGTTGAAGAAAAGTGGTTTTGTGAAAATCGCAGAAAATTTTTTTTCAGAAACTCAGGAGTGCCTGGAGGTCGCGGTGCACCATGCGACAGTTGTATTCCAAAACTGAGTCACTCAGATCACATGAGTACCCAAGCATGCTTGAAACTCATTCAAATGCAAGTGCTTCTAACTGTTGTCTTGATTGTTTCCCACTCATTCCTTTTGGTTTGGGGAACATGTCAAAATCCCATGCGCAAAGAACTTCAGGTAGAGTTCGGGGAAATGCTCAGTGGACAACCCAGGCAAGGTAAGAATCAGCATTTACACACTACTCAGAGAATTTTTATTTTCAGGGATGGATTTTTAGCCCAATTCAAGTTGAAGAAAAGTGGTTTCGTGAAAATCGCAGAAAATTTTTTTTCAGGAACTCTGGGGTGCCTGGAGGTCGCGGTGCACCACGCGACAGTTGTATTCGAGAACTGAGTCACTCAGATCACACGAGTACCCAAAATGCTTGAAACTCATTCAAATGCAAGTGCTTCTATCTGTTGTCTTGATTGTTTCCCACTCATTCCTTTTGGTTTGGGGAACATGTCAAAATCCCATGCCCAGAGAACTTCAGGTAGAGTTCGGGGAAATGCTCAGTGGACAACCCAGGCAGGGTAAGGATCAGCATTTGGACACTACTCAGAGAATTTTTATTTTCAGGGATGGATTTTTAGCCCAATTCAAGTTGAAGAAAAGTGGTTTCGTGAAAATCGCAGAAATTTTTTTTCAAAAACTCCGGGGTACCTGGAGGTAGCGGTGCACCACGCGACAGTTGTATTCCAAAACTGAGTCACTCAGATCACATGAGTAGCCAAGCATGCTTGAAACTCATTCAAAGCAAGTGCTTCTATCTGTTGTCTTGATTGTTTCCCACTCATTCCTTTTGGTTTGGGAAACATGTCAAAATCCCATGCCCAGAGAACTTCAGGTAGAGCTCGCGGAAATGCTCAGTGGACAACCCAGGCAGGGTAAGGATCAGTATTTCCACACTACTCAGAGAATATTTATTTTCAGTGATAGATTTTTAGCCCAATTCAAGTTGAAGAAAAGTGGTTTCGTGAAAATCGCAGAAAATTTTTTTTCAGAAACTCCGGGGTGCCTGGAGGTCGCGGTGCACCACGCGACAGTTGTATTCGAAAACTGTGTCACTCAGATCACACGAGTACCCAAGCATGCTAGAAACTCTTTCAAATGCAAGTGCTTCTATGTGTTGTCTTGATTGTTTCCCATTCATTCCTTTTGGTTTGGGGAACATGTCAAAATCCCATGCCCAGAGAACTTCAGGTAGAGCTCGCGGAAATGCTCAGTGGACAACCCAGGCAGGGTAAGGATCAGCATTTACACACTACTCAGAGAATATTTATTTTCAGGGATGGATTTTTAGCCCAATTCTAGTTGATGAAAAGTGGTTTCATGAAAATCGCAGAAAATTTTTTTTCAGAAACTCCAGGGTGCCTGGAGGTCGCGGTGCACCACGCGACAGTTGTATTTGAAAACTGTGTCACTCAGATCACACGAGTACCCAAGCATGCTTGAAACTCATTCAAATGCAAGTGCCTCTATCTGTTGTCTTGATTGTTTCCCACTCATTCCGTTTGGTTTGGGGAACATGTCAAAATCCCATGCCCAGAGAACTTCAGGAAGATTTCGGGGAAATGCTCAGTGGACAACCCAGGCAGGGTAAGGATCAGCATTTACACACTACTGAGAGAATTTTTATTTTCAGGGATGGATTTTTAGCCTAATTCAAGTTGAAGAAAAGTGGTTTCGTGAAAATCGCAGAAAATTTTTTTTCAGAAACTCCGGGGTGCCTGGAGGTCGCGGTGCACCATGCGACAGTTGTTTTCCAAAACTGAGTCACTCAGATCACACGAGTACCCAAGCATGCTTGAAACTCATTCAAATGCAAGTGCTTCTAACTGTTGTCTTGATTGTTTCCCACTCATTCCTTTTGGTTTGGGGAACATGTCAAAATCCCATGCCCAGAGAACTTCAGGTAGAGTTCGGGGAAATGCTCAGTGGACAACCCAGGCAGGGTAAGGATTAGTATTTCGACACTACTCAGAGAATTTTTATTTTCAGGGATGGATTTTTAGCCCAATTCAAGTTGAAGAAAGGTGATTTCGTGAAAATCGCAGAAAATTTTTTTTCAGAAACTCCGGGGTGCCTGGAGGTCGCGGTGCACCACGCGACAGTTGTATTCGAAAACTGAGTCACTCAGATCACACGAGTACCCAAGCATGCTAGAAACTCTTTCAAATGCAAGTGCTTCTATCTGTTGTCTTGATTGTTTCCCATTCATTCCTTTTGGTTTGGGGAACATGTCAAAATCCCATGCCCAGAGAACTTCAGGTAGATCTCGCGGAAATGCTCAGTGGAAAACCCAGGCAGGGTAAGGATCAGCATTTACACACTACTCAGAGAATTTTTATTTTCAGGGATGGATTTTTAGTCCAATTCAAGTTGAAGAAAAGTGGTTTCGTGAAAATCGCAGAAAATTTTTTTTCAGAAACTCCGGGATGCCTGGAGGTCGCGGTGCACCACGCGACAGTTGTATTCCAAAACTGAGTCACTCAGATCACACGAGTACCCAAGCATGCTTGAAACTCATTCAAATGCAAGTGCTTCTATCTGTTGTCTTGATTGTTTCCCATTCATTCCTTTTGGTTTGGGGAACATGTCAAAATCCCATGCCCAGAGAACTTCAAGTAGAGTTCGCGGAAATGCTCAGTGGACACCCCACGTAGGGTAAGGATCAGCATTTAAACACTACTCAGAGAATATTTATTTTCAGGGATGGATTTTTAGCCCAATTCAAGTTGATGAAAAGTGGTTTCGTGAAAATCGCAGAAAATTTTTTTTCAGAAACTCCGGGGTGCCTGGAGGTCGCGGTGCACCGCGCGACAGTTCTATTCGAAAACTGAGTCACTCAGATCACACGAGTACCCAAGCATGCTTGAAACTCATTCAAATGCAAGTGCTTCTATCTGTTGTCTTGATTGTTTCCCACTCATTCCTTTTGGTTTGGGGAACATTTCAAAATCCCATGCCCAGAGAACTTCAGGTAGAGTTCGCGGAAATGCTCAGTGGACAACCCAGGCAGGGTAAGGATCAGCATTTACACACTACTCAGAGAATTTTTATTTTCAGGGATGGATTTTTAGCCCAATTCAAGTTGAAGAAAAGTGGTTTCGTGAAAATCGCAGAAAATTCTTTTTCAGAAACTCCGGGGTGCCTGGAGGTCGCTGTGCACCACGCGACAGTTGTATTCCAAAACTGAGTCACTCAGATCACACGAGTACCCAAGCATGCTTGAAACTCATTCAAATGCAAGTGCCTCTATCTGTTGTCTTGATTGTTTCCCACTCATTCCTGTTGGTTTGGGGAACATGTCAAAATCCCATGCCCAGAGAACTTCAGGTAGAGCTCGCGGAAATGCTCAGTGGACAACCCAGGCAGGGTAAGGATCAGTATTTCCACACTACTCAGAGAATTTTTATTTTCAGTGTTGGTTTTTTAGACCATTTCAAGTTGAAGAAAAGTGGTTTCGTGAAAATCGCAGAAAATTTTTTTTCAGAAACTCCGGTGTGCCTGGAGGTCGCGGTGCACAACGCGACAGTTGTATTCGAAAACTGAGTCACTCAGATCACACGAGTACCCAAGCATACTTGAAACTCATTTAAATGCAAGTGCTTCTATCTTTTGTCTTGATTGTTTCCCACTCATTCCTTTTGGTTTGGGGAACATGTCAAAATCCCTTGCCCAGAGAACTTCAGGTAGAGTTTGGGGAAATGCTCAGTGGACAACCCAGGCAGGGTAAGGATCAGCATTTACACACTACTCAGAGAATTTTTATTTTCAGGGATGGATTTTTAGCCCAATTCAAGTTGAAGAAAAGTGGTTTCGTGAAAATCGCAGAAAATTTTATTTCAGAAACTCCGGGGTGCCTGGAGGTCGCGGTGCACCATGCGACAGTTGTATTCCAAAACTGAGTCACTCAGATCACACGAGTACCCAAGCATGCTTGAAACTCATTCAAATGCAAGTGCTTCTATCTGTTGTCTTGATTGTTTCCCACTCATTCCTTTTGGTTTGGGGAACATGTCAAAATCCCATGCCCAAAGAAATTCAGGTAGAGTTCGGGGAAATGCTCAGTGGACAACCCAGGCAAGGTAAGGATCAGCATTTACACACTACTCAGAGAATTTTTATTTTCAGGGATGGATTTTTAGCCCAATTCAAGTTGAAGAAAAGTGGTTTCGTGAAAATCGCAGAAAATTTTTTTTTCAGAAACTCCGGGGTTCCTGGAGGTCGCGGTGCACCACGCGACAGTTGTATTCGAGAACTGAGTCACTCAGATCACACGAGTACCCAAAATGCTTGAAACTCATTCAAATGCAAGTGCTTCTATCTGTTGTCTTGATTGTTTCCCACTCATTCCTTTTGGTTTGGGGAACATGTCAAAATCCCATGCCCAGAGAACTTCAGGTAGAGCTCGCGGAAATGCTCAGTGGACAACCCAGGCAGGGTAAGGATCAGCATTTACACACTACTCAGAGAATTTTTATTTTCAGGGATGGATTTTTAGCCCAATTGAAGTTGAAGAAAAGTGGTTTCGTGAAAATCGCAGAAATTTTTTTTCAAAAACTCCGGGGTGCCTGGAGGTCGCGGTGCACCACGCGACAGTTGTATTCCAAAACTGAGTCACTCAGATCACATGAGTAGCCAAGCATGCTTGAAACTCATTCAAATGCAAGTGCTTCTATCTGTTGTCTTGATTGTTTCCCACTCATTCCTTTTGGTTTGGGGAACATGTCAAAATCCCATGCCCAGAGAACTTCAGGTAGAGCTCGCGGAAATGCTCAGTGGACAACCAAGGCAGGGTAAGGATCAGTATTTCGACACTACTAAGAGAATTTTTATTTTCAGTGATGGATTTTTAGCCCAATTCAAGTTGATGAAAAGTGGTTTCGTGAAAATCGCAGAAAATTTTTTTTCAGAAACTCCGGGGTGCCTGGATGTCGCGGTGCACCACGCGACAGTTGTATTGGAAAACTGAGTCACTCAGAACACACGAGTACCCAAGCATGCTTGAAACTCATTCAAATGCAAGTGCTTCTATCTGTTGTCTTGATTGTTTCCCACTCATTCCTTTTGGTTTGGGGAACATATCAAAATCCCATGCCCAGAGAATTTCAGGTAGAGTTCGGGGAAATGCTCAGTGGACAACCCAGGCAGGGTAAGGATCAGCATTTACACACTACTCAGAGAATTTTTATTTTCAGGGATGGATTTTTAGCCCAATTCAAGTTGAAGAAAAGTGGTTTCGTGAAAATCGCAGAAAATTTTTTTTCAGAAACTCCGGAGTGCCTGGAGGTCGCGGTGCACCACGCGACAGTTGTATTCCAAAATTGAGTCACTCAGATCACACGAGTACCCATGCATGCTTTAAACTCATTCAGATGCAAGTGCTTCTATCTGCTGTCTTGATTGTTTCCCACTCATTCCTTTTGGTTTGGGGAACATGTCAAAATCCCATGCCCAGAGAACTTCAGGTAGAGCTCGCGGAAATGCTCAGTGGACAACCCAGGCAGGGTAAGGATCAGTATTTCCACACTACTCAGAGAATTTTTATTTTCAGTGATGGATTTTTAGCCCAATTCAAGTTGAAGAAAAGTGGTTTCGTGAAAATCGCAGAAAATTTTTTTTCAGAAACTCCGGGGTGCCTGAAGGTCGCGGTGCACCACGCGACAGTTGTATTCCAAAACTGAATCAATCAGATCACACGAGTACCCAAGCATGCTTGAAACTCATTCAAATGCAAGTGCTTCTATCTGTTGTCTTGATTGTTTCCCACTCATTCCTTTTGGTTTGGGGAACATGTCAAAATCCCATGCCCAGAGAACTTCAGGTAGAGTTCGGGGAAATGCTCAGTGGACAACCCAGGCAGGGTAAGGATCAGCATTTACACACTACTCAGAGAATTTTTATTTTCAGGGATGGATTTTTAGCCCAATTCAAGTTGAAGAAAAGTGGTTTCGTGAAAATCGCAGAAAATTTTTTTTCAAAAACTCCGGGGTGCCTGGAGGTCGCGGTGCACCACGCGACAGTTGTATTCGAAAACTGAGTCATTCAGATCACACGAGTACCCAAGCATGCTTGAAACTCATTCAAATGCAAGTGCTTCTATCTGTTGTCTTGATTGTTTCCCACTCATTCCTTTTGGTTTGGGGAACATGTCAAAATCCCATGCCCAGAGAACTTCAGGTAGAGCTCGCGGAAATGCTCAGTGGACAACCCAGGCAGGGTAAGGATCAGTATTTCCATACTACTCAGAGAATTTTTATTTTCAGTGATGGATTTTTAGCCCAATTCAAGTTGAAGAAAAGTGGTTTCGTGAAAATCGCAGAAAATTTTTTTTCAGAAACTCCGGGCTGCCTGGAGGTCGCGGTGCACCACGCGACAGTTGTATTCGAGAACTGAGTCTCTCAGATCATACGAGTACCCAAGCATGCTTAAAAATCATTCAAAAGCAAGTGCTTCTATCTGTTGTCTTGATTGTTTCCCACTCATTCCTTTTGGTTTGGGGAACATGTCAAAATCCCATACCCAGAGAACTTCAGGTAGAGTTCGGGGAAATGCTCAGTGGAAAACCCAGGCAGGGTAAGGATCAGCATTTACACACTACTCAGAGAATTTTTATTTTCAGGGATGGATTTTTAGCCCAATACAAGTTGAAGAAAAGTGGTTTCGTGAAAATCGCAGAAAATTTTTTTTCAGAAACTTGAGGGTGCCTGGAGGCCGCGGTGCACCACGCGACAGTTGTATTCGAAAACTGAGTCACTCAGATCACACGAGTACCCAAGCATTCTTGAAACTTATTCAAATGCAAGTGCTTCTATCTGCTGTCTTGATTGTTTCCCACTCATTCCTTTTGGTTTGGGGAACATGTCAAAATCCCATGCCCAGAGAACTTCAGGTAGAGTTCGGGGAAATGCTCAGTGGACAACCCAGGCAGGGTAAGGATCAGTATTTCCACACTACTCAGAGAATTTTTATTTTCAGGGATGGATTTTTAGACCAATTCAAGTCGAAGAAAAGTGGTTTCGTGAAAATCGCAGAAAATTTTTTTTCAGAAACTCCGGGGTGCCTGGATGTCGCGGTGCACCACGCGACAGTTGTATTCGAAAACTGAGTCACTCAGATAACACGAGTACCCAAGCATGCTTGAAACTCATTCAAATGCAAGTGCTTCTATCTGTTGTCTTGATTGTTTCCCACTCATTACTTTTGGTTTGGGGAACATGTCAAAATCCCATGCCCAGAGAACTTCAGGTAGAGTTCGGGGACATGCTCAGTGGACAACCCAGGCAGGGTAAGGATCAGCATTTACACACTACTCAGAGAATTTTTATTTTCAGGGATGGATTTTTATCCCAATTCAAGTTGAAGAAAAGTGGTTTCGTGAAAATCGCAGAAAATTTTTTTTCAGAAACTCCGGGGTGCCTGGAGGTCGCGGTGCACCACGCGACAGTTGTATTGGAAAACTGAGTCACTCAGATCACACGAGTACCCAAGCATGCTTGAAACTCATTCAAATGCAAGTGCTTCTATCTGTTGTCTTGATTGTTTCCCACTCATTCCTTTTGGTTTGGAGAACATGTCAAAATCCCATGCCCAGAGAACTTCAGGTAGAGTTCGGGGAAATGCTCAGTAGACAACCCAGGCAGGGTAAGGATCAGCATTTACACACTACTCAGAGAATTTTTATTTTCAGGGATGGATTTTTAGCCCAATTCAAGTTGAAGAAAAGTGGTTTCGTGAAAATCGCAGAAAATTTTTTTTCAGAAACTCCGGGGTGCCTGGAGGTTGCGGTGCACCACGTTACAGTTGTATTCCAAAACTGAGTCACTCAGATCACACGAGTACCCAAGCATGCTTGAAACTCATTCAAATGCAAGTGCTTCTATCTGTTGTCTTGATTGTTTCCCACTCATTCCTTTTGGTTTGGGGAACATGTCAAAATCCCATGCCCAGAGAACTTCAGGTAGAGTTCGGGGAAATGCTCAGTGGACAACCCAGGCAGGGTAAGGATCAGCATTTACACACTACTCAGAGAATTTTTATTTTCAGGGATGGATTTTTAGCCCAATTCAAGTTGAAGAAAAGTGGTTTCGTGAAAATCGCAGAAAATTTTTTTTCAAAAACTCCGGGGTGCCTGGAGGTCGCGGTGCACCACGCGACAGTTGTATTCGAAAACTGAGTCATTCAGATCACACGAGTACCCAAGCATGCTTGAAACTCATTCAAATGCAAGTGCTTCTATCTGTTGTCTTGATTGTTTCCCACTCATTCCTTTTGGTTTGGGGAACATGTCAAAATCCCATGCCCAGAGAACTTCAGGTAGAGCTCGCGGAAATGCTCAGTGGACAACCCAGGCAGGGTAAGGATCAGTATTTCCATACTACTCAGAGAATTTTTATTTTCAGTGATGGATTTTTAGCCCAATTCAAGTTGAAGAAAAGTGGTTTCGTGAAAATCGCAGAAAATTTTTTTTCAGAAACTCCGGGCTGCCTGGAGGTCGCGGTGCACCACGCGACAGTTGTATTCGAGAACTGAGTCACTCAGATCATACGAGTACCCAAGCATGCTTAAAAATCATTCAAAAGCAAGTGCTTCTATCTGTTGTCTTGATTGTTTCCCACTCATTCCTTTTGGTTTGGGGAACATGTCAAAATCCCATACCCAGAGAACTTCAGGTAGAGTTCGGGGAAATGCTCAGTGGAAAACCCAGGCAGGGTAAGGATCAGCATTTACACACTACTCAGAGAATTTTTAGTTTCAGGGATGGATTTTTAGCCCAATACAAGTTGAAGAAAAGTGGTTTCGTGAAAATCGCAGAAAATTTTTTTTCAGAAACTCGAGGGTGCCTGGAGGCCGCGGTGCACCACGCGACAGTTGTATTCGAAAACTGAGTCACTCAGATCACACGAGTACCCAAGCATTCTTGAAACTTATTCAAATGCAAGTGCTTCTATCTGCTGTCTTGATTGTTTCCCACTCATTCCTTTTGGTTTGGGGAACATGTCAAAATCCCATGCCCAGAGAACTTCAGGTAGAGTTCGGGGAAATGCTCAGTGGACAACCCAGGCAGGGTAAGGATCAGTATTTCCACACTACTCAGAGAATTTTTATTTTCAGGGATGGATTTTTAGACCAATTCAAGTCGAAGAAAAGTGGTTTCGTGAAAATCGCAGAAAATTTTTTTTCAGAAACTCCGGGGTACCTGGATGTCGCGGTGCACCACGCGACAGTTGTATTCGAAAACTGAGTCACTCAGATAACACGAGTACCCAAGCATGCTTGAAACTCATTCAAATGCAAGTGCTTCTATCTGTTGTCTTGATTGTTTCCCACTCATTCCTGTTGGTTTGGGGAACATGTCAAAATCCCATGCCCAGAGAACTTCTGGTAGAGCTCGCGGAAATGCTCAGTGGACAACCCAGGCAGGGTAAGGATCAGCATTTACACACTACTCAGAGAATTTTTATTTTCAGGGATGGATTTTTATCCCAATTCAAGTTGAAGAAAAGTGGTTTCGTGAAAATCGCAGAAAATTTTTTTTCAGAAACTCCAGGGTGCCTGGAGGTCGCGGTGCACCACGCGACAGTTGTATTGGAAAACTGAGTCACTCAGATCACACGAGTACCCAAGCATGCTTGAAACTCATTCAAATGCAAGTGCTTCTATCTGCTGTCTTGATTGTTTCCCACTCATTCCTTTTGGTTTGGGGAACATGTCAAAATCCCATGCCCAGAGAACTTCAGGTAGAGCTCGCGGAAATGCTCAGTGGACAACCCAGGCAGGGTAAGGATCAGTATTTCCACACTACTCAGAGAATTTTTATTTTCAGTGATGGATTTTTAGCCCAATTCAAGTTGAAGAAAAGTGGTTTCGTGAAAATCGCAGAAAATTTTTTTTCAGAAACTCCGGGGTGCCTGGAGGTCGCGGTGCACCACGCGACAGTTGTATTCCAAAACTGAATCACTCAGATCACACGAGTACCCAAGCATGCTTGAAACTCATTCAAATGCAAGTGCTTCTATCTGTTGTCTTGATTGTTTCCCACTCATTCCTTTTAGTTTGGGTAACATGTCAAAATCCCATGCCCAGAGAACTTCAAGTAGAGTTCGCGGAAATGCTCAGTGGACACCCCAGGTAGGGTAAGGATCAGCACTTCCAAACAACTCAGAGAATATTTATTTTCAGGGATGGATTTTTAGCCCAATTCAAGTTGATGAAAAGTGGTTAGTGAAAATCGCAGAAAATTTTTTTTCAGAAACTCCGGGGTGCCTGGAGGTCGCGGTGCACCAAGCGACAGTTGTATTCCAAAACTGAGTCACTCAGATCACACGACTACCCAAGCATGCTTGAAACTCATTCAAATGCAAGTGCTTCTATCTGCTGTCTTGATCTTTCCCACTCATTCCTTTTGGTTTGGGGAACATGTCAAAATCCCATGCTCAGAGAACTTCAAGTAGAGTTCGCGGAGATGCTCAGTGGACACCCCAGGTAGGGTAAGGATCAGCATTTCCACACTACTCAGAGAATATTCATTTTCAGGGATGGATTTTTAGCCCAATTCAAGTTGATAAAAAGTGGTTTCGTGAAAATTGCAGAAAATTTTTTTTATGAAACTCCGGGGTGCCTTGAGGTTGCGGTGCACCACGCGACAGTTGTGTTCTAAAACTGAGTCACTCAGATCACACGAGTACCCAAGCATGCTTGAAACTCATTCAAATGCAAGTGCTTCTATCTGTTGTCTTGATTGTTTCCCACTCATTCCTTTTGGTTTGGGGAACATGTCAAAATCCCATGCCCAGAGAACTTCAGGTAGAGCTCGCGGAAATGCTCAGTGGACAACCCAGGCAGGGTAAGGATCACTATTTCCACACTACTCAGAGAATTTTTATTTTCAGTGATGGATTTTTAGCCCAATTCAAGTTGAAGAAAAGTGGTTTCGTGAAAATCGCAGAAAATATTTTTTCAGAAACTCCGGGGTGCCTGGAGGTCGCGGTGCACCACGCGACAGTTGTATTGGAAAACTGAGTCACTCAGATCACATGAGTACCCAAGCATGCTAGAAACTCATTCAAATGCCAGTGCTTCTATCTGTTATCTTGATTGTTTCCCACTCATTCCTTTTGGTTTGGGGAACATGTCAAAATCCCATGCTCAGAGAACTTCAAGTAGAGTTCGCGGAGATGCTCAGTGGACACCCCAGGTAGGTTAAGGATCAGCATTTCCACACTACTCAGAGAATATTTATTTTCAGGGATGGATTTTTAGCCCAATTCAAGTTTATGAAAAGTGGTTTCGTGAAAATTGCAGAAAAATTTTTTTATGAAACTCCGGGGTGCCTTGAGGTTGCGGTGCACCACGCGACAGTTGTGTTCTAAAACTGAGTCACTCAGTTCACACGAGTACCCAAGCATGCTTGAAACTCATTCAAATGCAAGTGCTTCTATCTGTTGTCTTGATTGTTTCCCACTCATTCCTTTTGGTTTGGGGAACATGTCAAAATCCCATGCCCAGAGAACTTCAGGTAGAGCTCGCGGAAATGCTCAGTGGACAACCCAGGCAGGGTAAGGATCAGTATTTCCACACTACTCAGAGAATTTTTATTTTCAGTGATGGATTTTTAGCCCAATTCAAGTTGAAGAAAAGTGGTTTCGTGAAAATCGCAGAAAATTTTTTTTCAGAAACTCCGGGGTGCCTGGAGGTCGCGGTGCACCACGCGACAGTTGTATTCCAAAACTGAATCACTCAGATCACACGAGTACCCAAGCATACTGGAAACTCATTCAAATGCAAGTGCTTCTATCTGTTGTCTTGATTGTTTCCGACTCATTCATTTTGGTTTGGGGAACATGTCAAAATCCCATGCCCAGAGAACTTCAGGTAGAGCTCGCGGAAATGCTCAGTGGACAACCCAGGCAGGGTAAGAATCAGTATTTCCACACTACTCAGAGAATTTTTATTTTCAGTGATGGTTTTTTAGACCAATTCAAGTCGAAGAAAAGTGGTTTCGTGAAAATCGCAGAAAATTTTTTTTCAGAAACTCCGGGGTGCCTGGAGGTCGCGGTGCACCACGCGACAGTTGTATTACAAAACTGAGTCACTCAGATCACACGAGTACCGAAGCATGCTAGAAACTCATTCAAATGCCAGTGCTTCTATCTGTTGTCTTGATTGTTTCCCACTCATTCCTTTTGGTTTGGGGAACATGTCAAAATCCCATGCTCAGAGAACTTCAAGTAGAGTTCGCGGAGATGCTCAGAGGACACCCCAGGTAGGGTAAGGATCAGCATTTCCACACTACTCAGAGAATATTTATTTTCAGGGATGGATTTTTAGCCCAATTCAAGTTGAAGAAAAGTGGTTTCGTGAAAATCGCAGAAAATTTTTTTTCAGAAACTCCGGGGTGCCTGGAGGTCGCGGTGCACCACGCGACAGTTGTATTGGAAAACTGAGTCACTCAGATCACACGAGTACCCAAGTATGCTTGAAACTCATTCAAATGCAAGTGCTTCTATCTGTTGTCTTGATTGTTTCCCACTCATTCCTTTTGGTTTGGGGAACATGTCAAAATCCCATGCCCAGAGAACTTCAGGTAGAGTTCGGGGAAATGCTCAGTGGACAACCCAGGCAGGGTAAGGATCAGTATTTACACACTACTCAGAGAATTTTTATTTTCAGGGATGGATTTTTAGCCCAATTCAAGTTGAAGAAAAGTGGTTTCGTGAAAATCGCAGAAAATATTTTTTCAGAAACTCCGGGGTGCCTGGAGGTCGCGGTGCACCACGCGACAGCTGTATTCCAAAACTGAATCACTCAGATCACACGAGTACCCAAGCATGCTTGAAACTCATTCAAATGCAAGTGCTTCTATCTGCTGTCTTGATTGTTTCCCACTCATTCCTTTTGGTTTGGGGAACATGTCAAAATCCCATGCCCAGAGAACTTCAGGTAGAGCTCGCGGAAATGCTCAGTGGACAACCCAGGCAGGGTAAGGATCAGTATTTCCACACTACTCAGAGAATTTTTATTTTCAGGGATGGATTTTTAGCCCAATTCAAGTTGAAGAAAAGTGGTTTCGTGAAAATCGCAGAAAATTTTTTTTCAGAAACTCCGGGGTGCCTGGAGGTAGCGGTGCACCACGCGACAGTTGTATTCCAAAACTGAATCACTCAGATCACACGAGTACCCAAGCATGCTTGAAACTCATTCAAATGCAAGTGCTTCTATCTGTTGACTTGATTGTTTCCCACTCATTCCTTTTAGTTTGGGTAACATGTCAAAATCCCATGCACAGAGAACTTCAAGTAAAGTTCGCGGATATGCTCAGTCGACACCCCTGGTAGGGTAAGGATCAGCATTTCCACACAACTCAGAGAATATTTATTTTCAGGGATGGATTTTTAGCCCAATTCAAGTTGATGAAAAGTGGTTTCGTAAAAATCGCAGAAAATTTTTTTTCAGAAACTCCGGGGTGCCTGGAGGTCACGGTGCACCACGCGACAGTTGTATTGGAAAACTGAGTCACTCAGATCACATGAGTACCCAAGCATGCTAGAAACTCATTCAAATGCCAGTGCTTCTATCTGTTGTCTTGATTGTTTCCCACTCATTCCTTTTGGTTTGGGGAACATGTCAAAATCCCATGCTCAGAGAACTTCAAGTAGAGTTCGCGGAGATGCTCAGTGGACACCCCAGGTAGGGTAAGGATCAGCATTTCCACACTACTCAGAGAATATTTATTTTCAGGGATGGATTTTTAGCCCAATTCAAGTTTATGAAACGTGGTTTCGTGAAAATCGCAGAAAATATTTTTTCAGAAACTCCGGGGTGCCTTGAGGTTGCGGTGCACCACGCGACAGTTGTGTTCTAAAACTGAGTCACTCAGATCACACGAGTACCCAAGCATGCTTGAAACTCATTCAAATGCAAGTGCTTCTATCTGTTGTCTTGATTGTTTCCCACTCATTCCTTTTGGTTTGGGGAACATGTCAAAATCCCATGCCCAGAGAACTTCAGGTAGAGCTCGCGGAAATGCTCAGTGGACAACCCAGGCAGGGTAAGGATCACTATTTCCACACTACTCAGAGAATTTTTATTTTCAGTGATGGATTTTTAGCCCAATTCAAGTTGAAGAAAAGTGGTTTCGTGAAAATCGCAGAAATTTTTTTTTCAGAAACTCCGGGGTGCCTGGAGGTCGCGGTGCACCACGCGACAGTTGTATTGGAAAACTGAGTCACTCAGATCACACGAGTACCCAAGTATGCTTGAAACTCATTCAAATGCCAGTGCTTCTATCTGTTGTCTTGATTGTTTCCCACTCATTCCTTTTGGTTTGGGGAACATGTCAAAATCCCATGCCCAGAGAACTTCAAGTAGAGTTCGCGGAAATGCTCAGTGGACACGCCAGGTAGGGTAAGGATCAGCATTTCCACACTACTCAGAGAATATTTATTTTCAGGGATGGATTTTTAGCCCAATTCAAGTTGAAGAAAAGTGGTTTCGTGAAAATCGCAGAAAAGTTTTTTTCAGAAACTCCGGGGTGCCTGGAGGTCGCGGTGCACCACGCGACAGTTGTATTCCAAAACTGAATCACTCAGATCACACGATTACCCAAGCATGCTTGAAACTCATTCAAATGCAAATGCTTCTATCTGCTGTCTTGATTGTTTCCCACTCATTCCTTTTGGTTTGGGGAACATGTCAAAATCCCATGCCCAGAGAACTTCAGGTAGAGCTCGCGGAAATGCTCAGTGGACAACCCAGGCAGGGTAAGGATCAGTATTTAAACACTACTCAGAGAATTTTTATTTTCAGTGATGGATTTTTAGCCCAATTCAAGTTGAAGAAAAGTGGTTTCGTGAAAATCGCAGAAAATTTTTTTTCAGAAACTCCGGGGTGCCTGGAGGTCGCGGTGCACCACGCGACAGTTGTATTCCAAAACTGAATCACTCAGATCACACGAGTACCCAAGCATGCTTGAAACTCATTCAAATGCAAGTGCTTCTATCTGTTGTCTTGATTGTTTCCCACTCATTCCTTTTGGTTTGGGGAACATGTCAAAATCCCATGCCCAGAGAACTTCAAGTAGAGTTCGCGGAAATGCTCAGTGGACACCCCAGGTAGGGTAAGGATCAGCATTTCCACACAACTCAGAGAATATTTATTTTCAGGGATGGATTTTTAGCCCAATTCAAGTTGATGAAAAGTGGTTTCGTGAAAATCGCAGAAAATTTTTTTTCAGAAACTCCGGGGTGCCTGGAGGTCGCGGTGCACCACGCGACAGTTGTATTCCAAAACTGAGTCACTCAGATCACACGAGTACCCAAGCATGCTTGAAACTCATTCAAATGCAAGTGCTTCTATCTGCTGTCTTGATTGTTTCCCACTCATTCCTTTTGGTTTGGGGAACATGTCAAAATCCCATGCCCAGAGAACTTCAGGTAGAGCTCGCGGAAATGCTCAGTGGACAACCCAGGCAGGGTAAGGATCAGTATTTCCACACTACTCAGAGAATTTTTATTTTCAGTGATGGATTTTTAGCCCAATTCAAGTTGAAGAAAAGTGGTTTCGTGAAAATCGCAGAAAATTTTTTTTCAGAAACTCCGGGGTGCCCGGAGGTCGCGGTGCACCACGCGACAGTTGTATTGGAAAACTGAGTCACTCAGATCACACGAGTACCGAAGCATGCTAGAAACTCATTCAAATGCCAGTGCTTCTATCTGTTGTCTTGATTGTTTCCCACTCATTCCTTTTGGTTTGGGGAACATGTCAAAATCCCATGCTCAGAGAACTTCAAGTAGAGTTCGCGGAGATGCTCAGTGGACACCCCAGGTAGGGTAAGGATCAGCATTTCCACACTACTCAGAGAATATTTATTTTCAGGGATGGATTTTTAGCCCAATTCAAGTTGAAGAAAAGTGGTTTCGTGAAAATCGCAGAAAATTTTTTTTCAGAAACTCCGGGGTGCCTGGAGGTCGCGGTGCACCACGCGACAGTTGTATTCCAAAACTGAATCACTCAGATCACACGAGTACCCAAGCATGCTTGAAACTCATTCAAATGCAAATGCTTCTATCTGCTGTCTTGATTGTTTCCCACTCATTCCTTTTGGTTTGGGGAACATGTCAAAATCCCATGCCCAGAGAACTTCAGGTAGAGCTCGCGGAAATGCTCAGTGGACAACCCAGGCAGGGTAAGGATCAGTATTTAAACACTACTCAGAGAATTTTTATTTTCAGTGATGGATTTTTAGCCCAATTCAAGTTGAAGAAAAGTGGTTTCGTGAAAATCGCAGAAAATTTTTTTTCAGAAACTCCGGGGTGCCTGGAGGTCGCGGTGCACCACGCGACAGTTGTATTCCAAAACTGAATCACTCAGATCACACGAGTACCCAAGCATGCTTGAAACTCATTCAAATGCAAGTGCTTCTATCTGTTGTCTTGATTGTTTCCCACTCATTCCTTTTAGTTTGGGTAACATGTCAAAATCCCATGCCCAGAGAACTTCAAGTAGAGTTCGCGGAAATGCTCAGTGGACACCCCAGGTAGGGTAAGGATCAGCATTTCCACACAACTCAGAGAATATTTATTTTCAGGGATGGATTTTTAGCCCAATTCAAGTTGATGAAAAGTGGTTTCGTGAAAATCGCAGAAAATTTTTTTTCAGAAACTCCGGGGTGCCTGGAGGTCGCGGTGCACCACGCGACAGTTGTATTCCAAAACTGAGTCACTCAGATCACACGAGTACCCAAGCATGCTTGAAACTCATTCAAATGCAAGTGCTTCTATCTGTTGTCTTGATTGTTTCCCACTCATTCCTTTTGGTTTGGGGAACATGTCAAAATCCCATGCCCAGAGAACTTCAGGTAGAGTTCGGGGAAATGCTCAGTGGACAACCCAGGCAGGGTAAGGATCAGCATTTACACACTACTCAGAGAATTTTTATTTTCAGGGATGGATTTTTTGCCCAATTCAAGTTGAAGAAAAGTGGTTTCGTGAAAATCGCAGAAAATTTTTTTTCAGAAACTCCGGGGTGCCTGGAGGTCGCGGTGCACCACGCGACAGTTGTATTCCAAAACTGAGTCACTCAGATCACACGAGTACCCAAGCATGCTTGAAACTCATTCAAATGCAAGTGCTTCTATCTGCTGTCTTGATTGTTTCCCACTCATTCCTTTTGGTTTGGGGAACATGTCAAAATCCCATGCCCAGAGAACTTCAGGTAGAGCTCGCGGAAATGCTCAGTGGACATCCCAGGCAGGGTAAGGATCAGCATTTACACACTACTCAGAGAATTTTTATTTTCAGGGATGGATTTTTTGCCCAATTCAAGTTGAAGAAAAGTGGTTTCGTGAAAATCGCAGAAAATTTTTTTTCAGAAACTCCGGGGTGCCTGGAGGTCGCGGTGCACCACGCGACAGTTGTATTCCAAAACTGAGTCACTCAGATCACACGAGTACCCAAGCATGCTTGAAACTCATTCAAATGCAAGTGCTTCTATCTGCTGTCTTGATTGTTTCCCACTCATTCCTTTTGGTTTGGGGAACATGTCAAAATCCCATGCCCAGAGAACTTCAGGTAGAGCTCGCGGAAATGCTCAGTGGACAACCCAGGCAGGGTAAGGATCAGTATTTCCACACTACTCAGAGAATTTTTATTTTCAGTGATGGATTTTTAGCCCAATTCAAGTTGAAGAAAAGTGGTTTCGTGAAAATCGCAGAAAATTTTTTTTCAGAAACTCCGGGGTGCCCGGAGGTCGCGGTGCACCACGCGACAGTTGTATTGGAAAACTGAGTCACTCAGATCACACGAGTACCGAAGCATGCTAGAAACTCATTCAAATGCCAGTGCTTCTATCTGTTGTCTTGATTGTTTCCCACTCATTCCTTTTGGTTTGGGGAACATGTCAAAATCCCATGCTCAGAGAACTTCAAGTAGAGTTCGCGGAGATGCTCAGTGGACACCCCAGGTAGGGTAAGGATCAGCATTTCCACACTACTCAGAGAATATTTATTTTCAGGGATGGATTTTTAGCCCAATTCAAGTTGAAGAAAAGTGGTTTCGTGAAAATCGCAGAAATTTTTTTTTCAGAAACTCCGGGGTGCCTGGAGGTCGCGGTGCACCACGCGACAGTTGTATTCCAAAACTGAATCACTCAGATCACACGAGTACCCAAGCATGCTTGAAACTCATTCAAATGCAAATGCTTCTATCTGCTGTCTTGATTGTTTCCCACTCATTCCTTTTGGTTTGGGGAACATGTCAAAATCCCATGCCCAGAGAACTTCAGGTAGAGCTCGCGGAAATGCTCAGTGGACAACCCAGGCAGGGTAAGGATCAGTATTTAAACACTACTCAGAGAATTTTTATTTTCAGTGATGGATTTTTAGCCCAATTCAAGTTGAAGAAAAGTGGTTTCGTGAAAATCGCAGAAAATTTTTTTTCAGAAACTCCGGGGTGCCTGGAGGTCGCGGTGCACCACGCGACAGTTGTATTCCAAAACTGAATCACTCAGATCACACGAGTACCCAAGCATGCTTGAAACTCATTCAAATGCAAGTGCTTCTATCTGTTGTCTTGATTGTTTCCCACTCATTCCTTTTAGTTTGGGTAACATGTCAAAATCCCATGCCCAGAGAACTTCAAGTAGAGATCGCGGAAATGCTCAGTGGAAACCCCAGGTAGGGTAAGGATCAGCATTTCCACACTACTCAGAGAATTTTTATTTTCAGTGATGGATTTTTAGACCAATTCAAGTCGAAGAAAAGTGGTTTCGTGACAATTGCAGAAAATTTTTTTTCAGAAACTCCGGGATGCCTGGAGGTCGCGGTGCACCACGCGACAGTTGTATTCCTAAACTGAATCACTCAGATCACACGAGTACCCAAGCATGCTTGAAACTCATTCAAATGCAAGTGCTTCTATCTGTTGACTTGATTGTTTCCCACTCATTCCTTTTAGTTTGGGTAACATGTCAAAATCCCATGCCCAGAGAACTTCAAGTAGAGTTCGCGGAAATGCTCAGTCGACACCCCAGGTAGGGTAAGGATCAGCATTTCCACACAACTCAGAGAATATTTATTTTCAGGGATGGATTTTTAGCCCAATTCAAGTTGATGAAAAGTGGTTTCGTAAAAATCGCAGAAAATTTTTTTTCAGAAACTCCGGGGTGCCTTGGGGTCGCGGTGCACCACGCGACAGTTGTATTCCAAAACTGAGTCACTCAGATCACACGAGTACCCAAGCATGCTTGAAACTCATTCAAATGCAAGTGCTTCTATCTGCTGTCTTGATCTTTCCCACTCATTCCTTTTGGTTTGGAGAACATGTCAAAGTCCCATACCCAGAGAACTTCAGGTAGAGCTCGCGGAAATGCTCAGTGGACAACCCAGGCAGGGTAAGGATCAGTATTTCCACACTACTCAGAGAATTTTTATTTTCAGTGTTGGATTTTTAGACCAATTCAAGTTGAAGAAAAGTGGTTTCGTGAAAATCGCAGAAAATTTTTTTTCAGAAACTCCGGGGTGCCCGGAGGTCGCGGTGCACCACGCGACAGTTGTATTCCAAAACTCAATCACTCAGATCACACGAGTACCCAAGCATGCTTGAAACTCATTCAAATGCAAGTGCTTCTATCTGTTGTCTTGATTATTTCCCACTCATTCCTTTTGGTTTGGGGAACATGTCAAAATCCCATGCCCAGAGAACTTCAGGTAGAGCTTGCGGAAATGCTCAGTGGACAACCCAGGTAGGGTAAGGATCAGTATTTCCACACTACTCAGAGAATATTTATTTTCAGGGATGGATTTTTAGCCCAATTCAAGTTGAAGAAAAGTGGTTTCGTGAAAATCGCAGAAAATTTTTTTTCAGAAACTCCGGGGTGCCTGGAGGTCGCGGTGCACCACGCGACAGTTGTATTCCAAAACTGAATCACTCAGATCACACGAGTACCCAAGCATGCTTGAAACTCATTCAAATGCAAATGCTTCTATCTGCTGTCTTGATTGTTTCCCACTCATTCCTTTTGGTTTGGGGAACATGTCAAAATCCCATGCCCAGAGAACTTCAGGTAGAGCTCGCGGAAATGCTCAGTGGACAACCCAGGCAGGGTAAGGATCAGTATTTAAACACTACTCAGAGAATTTTTATTTTCAGTGATGGATTTTTAGCCCAATTCAAGTTGAAGAAAAGTGGTTTCGTGAAAATCGCAGAAAATTTTTTTTCAGAAACTCCGGGGTGCCTGGAGGTCGCGGTGCACCACGCGACAGTTGTATTCCAAAACTGAATCACTCAGATCACACGAGTACCCAAGCATGCTTGAAACTCATTCAAATGCAAGTGCTTCTATCTGTTGTCTTGATTGTTTCCCACTCATTCCTTTTAGTTTGGGTAACATGTCAAAATCCCATGCCCAGAGAACTTCAAGTAGAGTTCGCGGAAATGCTCAGTGGACACCCCAGGTAGGGTAAGGATCAGCATTTCCACACAACTCAGAGAATATTTATTTTCAGGGATGGATTTTTAGCCCAATTCAAGTTGATGAAAAGTGGTTTCGTGAAAATCGCAGAAAATTTTTTTTCAGAAACTCCGGGGTGCCTGGAGGTCGCGGTGCACCACGCGACAGTTGTATTCCAAAACTGAGTCACTCAGATCACACGAGTACCCAAGCATGCTTGAAACTCATTCAAATGCAAGTGCTTCTATCTGTTGTCTTGATTGTTTCCCACTCATTCCTTTTGGTTTGGGGAACATGTCAAAATCCCATGCCCAGAGAACTTCAGGTAGAGTTCGGGGAAATGCTCAGTGGACAACCCAGGCAGGGTAAGGATCAGCATTTACACACTACTCAGAGAATTTTTATTTTCAGGGATGGATTTTTTGCCCAATTCAAGTTGAAGAAAAGTGGTTTCGTGAAAATCGCAGAAAATTTTTTTTCAGAAACTCCGGGGTGCCTGGAGGTCGCGGTGCACCACGCGACAGTTGTATTCCAAAACTGAGTCACTCAGATCACACGAGTACCCAAGCATGCTTGAAACTCATTCAAATGCAAGTGCTTCTATCTGCTGTCTTGATTGTTTCCCACTCATTCCTTTTGGTTTGGGGAACATGTCAAAATCCCATGCCCAGAGAACTTCAGGTAGAGCTCGCGGAAATGCTCAGTGGACATCCCAGGCAGGGTAAGGATCAGCATTTACACACTACTCAGAGAATTTTTATTTTCAGGGATGGATTTTTTGCCCAATTCAAGTTGAAGAAAAGTGGTTTCGTGAAAATCGCAGAAAATTTTTTTTCAGAAACTCCGGGGTGCCTGGAGGTCGCGGTGCACCACGCGACAGTTGTATTCCAAAACTGAGTCACTCAGATCACACGAGTACCCAAGCATGCTTGAAACTCATTCAAATGCAAGTGCTTCTATCTGCTGTCTTGATTGTTTCCCACTCATTCCTTTTGGTTTGGGGAACATGTCAAAATCCCATGCCCAGAGAACTTCAGGTAGAGCTCGCGGAAATGCTCAGTGGACAACCCAGGCAGGGTAAGGATCAGTATTTCCACACTACTCAGAGAATTTTTATTTTCAGTGATGGATTTTTAGCCCAATTCAAGTTGAAGAAAAGTGGTTTCGTGAAAATCGCAGAAAATTTTTTTTCAGAAACTCCGGGGTGCCCGGAGGTCGCGGTGCACCACGCGACAGTTGTATTGGAAAACTGAGTCACTCAGATCACACGAGTACCGAAGCATGCTAGAAACTCATTCAAATGCCAGTGCTTCTATCTGTTGTCTTGATTGTTTCCCACTCATTCCTTTTGGTTTGGGGAACATGTCAAAATCCCATGCTCAGAGAACTTCAAGTAGAGTTCGCGGAGATGCTCAGTGGACACCCCAGGTAGGGTAAGGATCAGCATTTCCACACTACTCAGAGAATATTTATTTTCAGGGATGGATTTTTAGCCCAATTCAAGTTGAAGAAAAGTGGTTTCGTGAAAATCGCAGAAATTTTTTTTTCAGAAACTCCGGGGTGCCTGGAGGTCGCGGTGCACCACGCGACAGTTGTATTCCAAAACTGAATCACTCAGATCACACGAGTACCCAAGCATGCTTGAAACTCATTCAAATGCAAATGCTTCTATCTGCTGTCTTGATTGTTTCCCACTCATTCCTTTTGGTTTGGGGAACATGTCAAAATCCCATGCCCAGAGAACTTCAGGTAGAGCTCGCGGAAATGCTCAGTGGACAACCCAGGCAGGGTAAGGATCAGTATTTAAACACTACTCAGAGAATTTTTATTTTCAGTGATGGATTTTTAGCCCAATTCAAGTTGAAGAAAAGTGGTTTCGTGAAAATCGCAGAAAATTTTTTTTCAGAAACTCCGGGGTGCCTGGAGGTCGCGGTGCACCACGCGACAGTTGTATTCCAAAACTGAATCACTCAGATCACACGAGTACCCAAGCATGCTTGAAACTCATTCAAATGCAAGTGCTTCTATCTGTTGTCTTGATTGTTTCCCACTCATTCCTTTTAGTTTGGGTAACATGTCAAAATCCCATGCCCAGAGAACTTCAAGTAGAGATCGCGGAAATGCTCAGTGGAAACCCCAGGTAGGGTAAGGATCAGCATTTCCACACTACTCAGAGAATTTTTATTTTCAGTGATGGATTTTTAGACCAATTCAAGTCGAAGAAAAGTGGTTTCGTGACAATTGCAGAAAATTTTTTTTCAGAAACTCCGGGATGCCTGGAGGTCGCGGTGCACCACGCGACAGTTGTATTCCTAAACTGAATCACTCAGATCACACGAGTACCCAAGCATGCTTGAAACTCATTCAAATGCAAGTGCTTCTATCTGTTGACTTGATTGTTTCCCACTCATTCCTTTTAGTTTGGGTAACATGTCAAAATCCCATGCCCAGAGAACTTCAAGTAGAGTTCGCGGAAATGCTCAGTCGACACCCCAGGTAGGGTAAGGATCAGCATTTCCACACAACTCAGAGAATATTTATTTTCAGGGATGGATTTTTAGCCCAATTCAAGTTGATGAAAAGTGGTTTCGTAAAAATCGCAGAAAATTTTTTTTCAGAAACTCCGGGGTGCCTTGGGGTCGCGGTGCACCACGCGACAGTTGTATTCCAAAACTGAGTCACTCAGATCACACGAGTACCCAAGCATGCTTGAAACTCATTCAAATGCAAGTGCTTCTATCTGCTGTCTTGATCTTTCCCACTCATTCCTTTTGGTTTGGAGAACATGTCAAAGTCCCATACCCAGAGAACTTCAGGTAGAGCTCGCGGAAATGCTCAGTGGACAACCCAGGCAGGGTAAGGATCAGTATTTCCACACTACTCAGAGAATTTTTATTTTCAGTGTTGGATTTTTAGACCAATTCAAGTTGAAGAAAAGTGGTTTCGTGAAAATCGCAGAAAATTTTTTTTCAGAAACTCCGGGGTGCCCGGAGGTCGCGGTGCACCACGCGACAGTTGTATTCCAAAACTCAATCACTCAGATCACACGAGTACCCAAGCATGCTTGAAACTCATTCAAATGCAAGTGCTTCTATCTGTTGTCTTGATTATTTCCCACTCATTCCTTTTGGTTTGGGGAACATGTCAAAATCCCATGCCCAGAGAACTTCAGGTAGAGCTTGCGGAAATGCTCAGTGGACAACCCAGGTAGGGTAAGGATCAGTATTTCCACACTACTCAGAGAATTTTTATTTTCAGTGATGGATTTTTAGACCAATTCAAGTCGAAGAAAAGTGGTTTCGTGAAAATCGCAGAAAATTTTTTTTCAGAAACTCCGGGGTGCCTGGAGGTCGCGGTGCACCACACGACAGTTGTATTCGAAAACTGAGTCACTCAGATCACACGAGTACCCAAGCATGCTTCAAACTCATTCAAATACAAGTGCTTCTGTCTGTTGTCTTGATTGTTTCCCACTCATTCCTTTTGGTTTGGGGAACATGTCAAAATCCCATGCCCAGAGAACTTCAGGTAGAGCTCACGGAAATGCTCAGTGGACAACCCAGGTAGGGTAAGGATCAGCATTTCCACACTACTCAGAGAATATTTATTTTCAGGGATGGATTTTTAGCCCAATTCAAGTTGATGAAAAGTGGTTTCGTGACAATTGCAGAAAATTTTTTTTATGAAACTCCGGGGTGCCTTGAGGTTGCGGTGCACCACGCGACAGTTGTATTCCAAAACTGAATCACTCAGATCACACGAGTACCCAAGCATGCTTGAAACTCATTCAAATGCAAGTGCTTCTATCTGTTGACTTGATTGTTTCCCACTCATTCCTTTTAGTTTGGGTAACATGTCAAAATCCCATGCCCAGAGAACTTCAAGTAGAGTTCGCGGAAATGCTCAGTCGACACCCCAGGTAGGGTAAGGATCAGCATTTCCACACAACTCAGAGAATATTTATTTTCAGGGATGGATTTTTAGCCCAATTCAAGTTGATGAACAGTGGTTTCGTAAAAATCGCAGAAATTTTTTTTTCAGAAACTCCGGGGTGCCTGGAGGTCGCGGTGCACCACGCGACAGTTGTATTCCAAAACTGAGTCACTCAGATCACACGAGTACCCAAGCATGCTTGAAACTCATTCAAATGCAAGTGCTTCTATCTGCTGTCTTGATCTTTCCCACTCATTCCTTTTGGTTTGGGGAACATGTCAAAATCCCATGCCCAGAGAACTTCAGGTAGAGCTCGCGGAAATGCTCAGTGGACAACCCAGGCAGGGTAAGGATCAGTATTTCCACACTACTCAGAGAATTTTTATTTTCAGTGATGGATTTTTAGCCCAATTCAAGTTGAAGAAAAGTGGTTTCGTGAAAATCGCAGAAAATTTTTTTTCAGAAACTCCGGGGTGCCTGGAGGTCGCGGTGCACCACTCGACAGTTGTATTCCAAAACTGAATCACTCAGATCACACGAGTACCCAAGCATGCTTGAAACTCATTCAAATGCAAGTGCTTCTATCTGTTGTCTTGATTGTTTCCCACTCATTCCTTTTGGTTTGGGGAACATGTCAAAATCCCATGCTCAGAGAACTTCAAGTAGAGTTCGCGGAAATGCTCAGTGGACACCCCAGGTAGGGTAAGGATCAGCATTTCCACACTACTCAGAGAATATTTATTTTCAGGGATGGATTTTTAGCCCAATTCAAGTTGATGAAAAGTGGTTTCGTGAAAATTGCAAAAATTTTTTTATGAAACTCCGGGGTGCCTTGAGGTTGCGGTGCACCACGCGACAGTTGTGTTCTAAAACTGAGTCACTCAGATCACACGAGTACCCAAGCATGCTTGAAACACATTCAAATGCAAGTGCTTCTATCTGTTGTCTTGATTGTTTCCCACTCATTCCTTTTGGTTTGGGGAACATGTCAAAATCCCATGCCCAGAGAACTTCAGGTAGAGCTCGCGGAAATGCTCAGTGGACAACCCAGGCAGGGTAAGGATCACTATTTCCACACTACTCAGAGAATTTTTATTTTCAGTGATGGATTTTTAGCCCAATTCAAGTTGAAGAAAAGTGGTTTCGTGAAAATCGCAGAAAATTTTTTTTCAGAAACTCCGGGGTGCCTGGAGGTCGCGGTGCACCACGCGACAGTTGTATTGGAAAACTGAGTCACTCAGATCACACGAGTACCCAAGTATGCTTGAAACTCATTCAAATGCAAGTGCTTCTATCTGTTGTCTTGATTGTTTCCCACTCATTCCTTTTGGTTTGGGGAACATGTCAAAATCCCATGCCCAGAGAACTTCAGGTAGAGTTTGGGGAAATGCTCAGTGGACAACCCAGGCAGGGTAAGGATCAGTATTTACACACTACTCAGAGAATTTTTATTTTCAGGGATGGATTTTTTGCCCAATTCAAGTTGAAGAAAAGTGGTTTCGTGAAAATCGCAGAAAATTTTTTTTCAGAAACTCCGGGGTGCCTGGAGGTCGCGGTGCACCACGCGACAGTTGTATTCCAAAACTGAGTCACTCAGATCACACGAGTACCCAAGCATGCTTGAAACTCATTCAAATGCAAGTGCTTCTATCTGCTGTCTTGATTGTTTCCCACTCATTCCTTTTGGTTTGGGGAACATGTCAAAATCCCATGCCCAGAGAACTTCAGGTAGAGCTCGCGGAAATGCTCAGTGGACAACCCAGGCAGGGTAAGGATCAGTATTTCCACACTACTCAGAGAATTTTTATTTTCAGTGATGGATTTTTAGCCCAATTCAAGTTGAAGAAAAGTGGTTTCGTGAAAATCGCAGAAAATTTTTTTTCAGAAACTCCGGGGTGCCCGGAGGTCGCGGTGCACCACGCGACAGTTGTATTGGAAAACTGAGTCACTCAGATCACACGAGTACCGAAGCATGCTAGAAACTCATTCAAATGCCAGTGCTTCTATCTGTTGTCTTGATTGTTTCCCACTCATTCCTTTTGGTTTGGGGAACATGTCAAAATCCCATGCTCAGAGAACTTCAAGTAGAGTTCGCGGAGATGCTCAGTGGACACCCCAGGTAGGGTAAGGATCAGCATTTCCACACTACTCAGAGAATATTTATTTTCAGGGATGGATTTTTAGCCCAATTCAAGTTGAAGAAAAGTGGTTTCGTGAAAATCGCAGAAATTTTTTTTTCAGAAACTCCGGGGTGCCTGGAGGTCGCGGTGCACCACGCGACAGTTGTATTCCAAAACTGAATCACTCAGATCACACGAGTACCCAAGCATGCTTGAAACTCATTCAAATGCAAATGCTTCTATCTGCTGTCTTGATTGTTTCCCACTCATTCCTTTTGGTTTGGGGAACATGTCAAAATCCCATGCCCAGAGAACTTCAGGTAGAGCTCGCGGAAATGCTCAGTGGACAACCCAGGCAGGGTAAGGATCAGTATTTAAACACTACTCAGAGAATTTTTATTTTCAGTGATGGATTTTTAGCCCAATTCAAGTTGAAGAAAAGTGGTTTCGTGAAAATCGCAGAAAATTTTTTTTCAGAAACTCCGGGGTGCCTGGAGGTCGCGGTGCACCACGCGACAGTTGTATTCCAAAACTGAATCACTCAGATCACACGAGTACCCAAGCATGCTTGAAACTCATTCAAATGCAAGTGCTTCTATCTGTTGTCTTGATCTTTCCCACTCATTCCTTTTGGTTTGGGGAACATGTCAAAATCCCATGCTCAGAGAACTTCAAGTAGAGTTCGCGGAAATGCTCAGTGGACACCCCAGGTAGGGTAAGGATCAGCATTTCCACACTACTCAGAGAATATTTATTTTCAGGGATGGATTTTTAGCCCAATTCAAGTTGATGAAAAGTGGTTTCGTGAAAATTGCAAAAAATTTTTTTATGAAACTCCGGGGTGCCTTGAGGTTGCGGTGCACCACGCGACAGTTGTGTTCTAAAACTGAGTCACTCAGATCACACGAGTACCCAAGCATGCTTGAAACACATTCAAATGCAAGTGCTTCTATCTGTTGTCTTGATTGTTTCCCACTCATTCCTTTTGGTTTGGGGAACATGTCAAAATCCCATGCCCAGAGAACTTCAGGTAGAGCTCGCGGAAATGCTCAGTGGACAACCCAGGCAGGGTAAGGATCACTATTTCCACACTACTCAGAGAATTTTTATTTTCAGTGATGGATTTTTAGCCCAATTCAAGTTGAAGAAAAGTGGTTTCGTGAAAATCGCAGAAAATTTTTTTTCAGAAACTCCGGGGTGCCTGGAGGTCGCGGTGCACCACGCGACAGTTGTATTGGAAAACTGAGTCACTCAGATCACACGAGTACCCAAGTATGCTTGAAACTCATTCAAATGCAAGTGCTTCTATCTGTTGTCTTGATTGTTTCCCACTCATTCCTTTTGGTTTGGGGAACATGTCAAAATCCCATGCCCAGAGAACTTCAGGTAGAGTTTGGGGAAATGCTCAGTGGACAACCCAGGCAGGGTAAGGATCAGTATTTACACACTACTCAGAGAATTTTTATTTTCAGGGATGGATTTTTAGCCCAATTCAAGTTGAAGAAAAGTGGTTTCGTGAAAATCGCAGAAATTTTTTTTTCAGAAACTCCGGGGTGCCTGGAGGTCGCGGTGCACCACGCGACAGTTGTATTCCAAAACTGAATCACACAGATCACACAAGTACCCAAGCATGCTTGAAACTCATTCAAATGCAGGTGCTTCTATCAGCTGTCTTGATTGTTTCCCACTCATTCCTTTTGGTTTGGGGAACATATCAAAATCCCATGCCCAGAGAACTTCAGGTAGAGCTCGCGGAAATGCTCAGTGGACAACCCAGGCAGGGTAAGGATCAGTATTTCCAAACTACTCAGAGAATTTTTATTTTCAGTGATGGATTTTTAGCCCAATTCAAGTTGAAGAAAAGTGGTTTCGTGAAAATCGCAGAAAAATTTTTTTCAGAAACTCCGGGGTGCCTGGAGGTCGCGGTGCACCACGCGACAGTTGTATGTGAAAACTGAATCACTCAGATCACACGAGTACCCAAGCATGCTTGAAACTCATTCAAATGCAAGTGCTTCTATCTGTTGTCTTGATTGTTTCCCACTCATTCATTTTGGTTTGGGGAACATGTCAAAATCCCATGCCCAGAGAACTTCAGGTAGAGCTCGCGGAAATGGTCAGTGGACAACCCAGGCAAGGTAAGGATCAGTATTTCCACAGTACTCAGAGAATTTTTATTTTCAGTGATGGATTTTTAGACCAATTCAAGTTGAAGAAAAGTGGTTTCGTGAAAATCGCAGAAATTTTTTTTTCAGAATCTCCGGGGTGCCTGGAGGTCGCGGTGCACCACGCGACAGTTGTATTCGAAAACTGAGTCACTCAGATCACACGAGTACCCAAGCATGCTTGAAACTCATTCAAATGCAAGTGCTTCTATCTGTTGTCTTGATTGTTTCCCACTCATTCCTTTTGGTTTGGGGAACATGTCAAAATCCCATGCCCAGAGAACTTCAAGTAGAGTTCGCGGAGATGCTCGGTGGACACCCCAGGTAGGGTAAGGATTAGCATTTCCACACTACTCAGAGAATATTGATTTTCAGGGATGGATTTTTAGCCCAATTCAAGTTGCTGAAAAGTGGTTTTGTGAAAATTGCAGAAAATTTTTTTTCAGAAACTCCGGGGTGCCTTGAGGTTGCGGTGCACCACGCGACAGTTGTGTTCTAAAACTGAGTCACTCAGATCACACGAGTACCCAAGCATGCTTGAAACTCATTCAAATGCAAGTGCTTCTATCTGTTGTCTTGATTGTTTCCCACTCATTCCTTTTGGTTTGGGGAACATGTCAAAATCCCATGCCCAGAGAACTTCAGGTAGAGCTCGCGGAAATGCTCAGTGGACAACCCAGGCAGGGTAAGGATCACTATTTCCACACTACTCAGAGAAATTTTTTTTCAGTGATGGATTTTTAGCCCAATTCAAGTTGAAGAAAATTGGTTTCGTGAAAATCGCAGAAAATTTTTTTTCAGAAACTCCGGGGTGCCTGGAGGTCGCGGTGCACCACGCGACAGTTGTATTGGAAAACTGAGTCACTCAGATCACACGAGTACCCAAGTATGCTTGAAACTCATTCAAATGCAAGTGCTTCTATCAGCTGTCTTGATTGTTTCCCACTCATTCCTTTTGGTTTGGGCAACATGTCAAAATCCCATGCCCAGAGAACTTCAGGTAGAGCTCGCGGAAATGCTCAGTGGACAACCCAGGCAGGGTAAGGATCAGTATTTACACACTACTCAGAGAATTTTTATTTTCAGTGATGGATTTTTAGCCCAATTCAAGTTGATGAAAAGTGGTTTCGTGAAAATCGCAGAAAATTTTTTTTCAGAAACTCTGGGGTGCCTGGAGGTCGCGGTGCACCACGCGACAGTTGTATTGGAAAACTGAGTCACTCAGATCACACGAGTACCCAAGTATGCTTGAAACTCATTCAAATGCAAGTGCTTCTATCTGTTGTCTTGATTGTTTCCCACTCATTCCTTTTGGTTTGGGGAACATGTCAAAATCCCATGCCCAGAGAACTTCAGGTAGAGTTCGGGGAAATGCTCAGTGGACAACCCAGGCAGGGTAAGGATCAGTATTTACACACTACTCAGAGAATTTTTATTTTCAGGGATGGATTT
Source organism: Atractosteus spatula (assembly GCF_055471065.1). Taxonomy (NCBI): domain Eukaryota; kingdom Metazoa; phylum Chordata; class Actinopteri; order Semionotiformes; family Lepisosteidae; genus Atractosteus; species Atractosteus spatula. The sequence continues at coordinate 459,365 of NW_028296651.1, forward strand.
TTAGCCCAATTCAAGTTGAAGAAAAGTGGTTTCGTGAAAATCGCAGAAAATTTTTTTTCAGAAACTCCGGGGTGCCTGGAGGTCGCGGTGCACCACGCGACAGTTGTATTCCAAAACTGATTCACTCAGATCACACGAGTACCCAAGCATGCTTGAAACTCATTCAAATGCAAGTGCTTCTATCTGCTGTCTTGATTTTTTCCCACTCATTCCTTTTAGTTTGGGGAACATGTCAAAATCCCATGCCCAGAGAACTTCAGGTAGAGTTCGGGGAAATGCTCAGTGGACAACCCAGACAGGGTAAGGATCAGCATTTACACACTACTCAGAGAATTTTTATTTTCAGGGATGGATTTTTAGCCCAATTCAAGTTGAAGAAAAGTGGTTTCATGAAAATCGCAGAAAATTTTTTTTCAGAAACTCCGGGGTGCCTGGAGGTCGCGGTGCACCACGCGACAGTTGTATTCCAAAACTGAGTCACTCAGATCACACGAGTACCCAAGCATGCTTGAAACTCATTCAAATGCAAGTGCTTCTATCTGTTGTCTTGATTGTTTCCCACTCATTCCTTTTGGTTTGGGGAACATGTCAAAATCCCATGCCCAGAGAACTTCAGGTAGAGCTCGCGGAAATGCTCAGTGGACAACCCGGGCAGGGTAAGGATCAATATTTCCACACTACTCAGAGAATTTTTATTTTCAGTGATGGATTTTTAGCCCAATTCAAGTTGAAAAAAAGTGGTTTCGTGAAAATCGCAGAAAATTTTTTTTCAGAAACTCCGGGGTGCCTGGAGGTCGCGGTGCACCACGCGACAGTTGTATTCCAAAACTGATTCACTCAGATTACACGAGTACCCAAGCATGCTTGAAACTCATTCAAATGCAAGTGCTTCTATCTGTTGTCTTGTTTGTTTCCCACTCATTCCTTTTGGTTTGGGGAACATGTCAAAATCCCATGCCCAGAGAACTTCAGGTAGAGTTCGGGGAAATGCTCAGTGGACATCCCAGGCAGGGTAAGGATCAGCATTTACACACTACTCAGAGAATTTTTATTTTCAGGGATGGATTTTTAGCCCAATTCAAGTTGAAGAAAAGTGGTTTCGTGAAAATCGCAGAAAATTTTTTTTCAGAAACTCCGGGGTGCCTGGAGGTCGCGGTGCACCACGCGACAGTTGTATTCCAAAACTGAGTCACTCAGATCACACGAGTACCCAAGCATGCTTGAAACTCATTCAAATGCAAGTGCTTCTATCTGCTGTCTTGATTTTTTCCCACTCATTCCTTTTAGTTTGGGGAACATGTCAAAATCCCATACCCAGAGAACTTCAGATAGAGCTCGCGGAAATGCTCAGTGGACAACCCAGGCAGGGTAAGGATCAGTATTTCCACACTACTCAGAGAATTTTTATTTTCAGTGATGGATTTTTAGACCAATTCAAGTCGAAGAAAAGTGGTTTCATGAAAATCGCAGAAAATTTTTTTTCAGAAACTCCGGGGTGCCTGGAGGTCGCGGTGCACCACGCGACAGTTGTATTCCAAAACTGAGTCACTCAGATCACATGAGTAGCCAAGCATGCTTGAAACTCATTCAAATGCAAGTGCTTCTATCTGCTGTCTTGATACTTTCCCACTCATTCCTTTTGGTTTGGGGAACATGTCAAAATCCCATGCCAAGAGAACTTCAGGTAGAGCTCGCGGAAATGCTCAGTGGACAACCCAGGCAGGGTAAGGATCAGTATTTCCACACTACTCAGAGAATTTTTATTTTCAGGGATGGATTTTTAGCCCAATTCAAGTTGAAGAAAAGTGGTTTCGTGAAAATCGCAGAAATTTTTTTTTCAGAAACTCCGGGGTGCCTGGAGGTCGCGGTGCACCACGCGACAGTTGTATTCCAAAACTGAATCACTCAGATCACACGAGTATCCAAGCATGCTTGAAACTCATTCAAATGCAAGTGCTTCTATCTGTTGTCTTGATTGTTTCCCACTCATTCCTTTTGGTTTGGAGAACATGTCAAAATCCCATGCCCAGAGAACTTCAGGTAGAGCTTGCGGAAATGCTCAGTGGACAACCTAGGCAGGGTAAGGATCAGTATTTCCACACTACTCAGAGAATTTTTATTTTCAGTGATGGATTTTTAGACCAATTCAAGTCGAAGAAAAGTGGTTTCGTGAAAATCGCAGAAAATTTTTTTTCAGAAACTCCGGGGTGCCTGGAGGTCGCGGTGCACCACACGACAGTTGTATTCGAAAACTGAGTCACTCAGATCACACGAGTACCCAAGCATGCTTCAAACTCATTCAAATACAAGTGCTTCTGTCTGTTGTCTTGATTGTTTCCCACTCATTCCTTTTGGTTTGGGGAACATGTCAAAATCCCATGCCCAGAGAACTTCAGGTAGAGCTCACGGAAATGCTCAGTGGACAACCCAGGTAGGGTAAGGATCAGCATTTCCACACTACTCAGAGAATATTTATTTTCAGGGATGGATTTTTAGCCCAATTCAAGTTGATGAAAAGTGGTTTCGTGACAATTGCAGAAAATTTTTTTTATGAAACTCCGGGGTGCCTTGAGGTTGCGGTGCACCACGCGACAGTTGTATTCCAAAACTGAATCACTCAGATCACACGAGTACCCAAGCATGCTTGAAACTCATTCAAATGCAAGTGCTTCTATCTGTTGTCTTGATTGTTTCCCACTCATTCCTTTTGGTTTGGGGAACATGTCAAAATCCCATGCCCAGAGAACTTCAGGTAGAGTTCGGGGAAATGCTCAGTGGACAACCCAGGCAGGGTAAGGATCAGTATTTACACACTACTCAGAGAATTTTTATTTTCAGGGATGGATTTTTAGCCCAATTCAAGTTGAAGAAAAGTGGTTTCGTGAAAATCGCAGAAAATTTTTTTTCAGAAACTCCGGGGTGCCTGGAGGTCGCGGTGCACCACGCGACAGTTGTATTCCAAAACTGATTCACTCAGATCACACGAGTACCCAAGCATGCTTGAAACTCATTCAAATGCAAGTGCTTCTATCTGCTGTCTTGATTTTTTCCCACTCATTCCTTTTAGTTTGGGGAACATGTCAAAATCCCATGCCCAGAGAACTTCAGGTAGAGTTCGGGGAAATGCTCAGTGGACAACCCAGACAGGGTAAGGATCAGCATTTACACACTACTCAGAGAATTTTTATTTTCAGGGATGGATTTTTAGCCCAATTCAAGTTGAAGAAAAGTGGTTTCATGAAAATCGCAGAAAATTTTTTTTCAGAAACTCCGGGGTGCCTGGAGGTCGCGGTGCACCACGCGACAGTTGTATTCCAAAACTGAGTCACTCAGATCACACGAGTACCCAAGCATGCTTGAAACTCATTCAAATGCAAGTGCTTCTATCTGTTGTCTTGATTGTTTCCCACTCATTCCTTTTGGTTTGGGGAACATGTCAAAATCCCATGCCCAGAGAACTTCAGGTAGAGCTCGCGGAAATGCTCAGTGGACAACCCGGGCAGGGTAAGGATCAATATTTCCACACTACTCAGAGAATTTTTATTTTCAGTGATGGATTTTTAGCCCAATTCAAGTTGAAAAAAAGTGGTTTCGTGAAAATCGCAGAAAATTTTTTTTCAGAAACTCCGGGGTGCCTGGAGGTCGCGGTGCACCACGCGACAGTTGTATTCCAAAACTGATTCACTCAGATTACACGAGTACCCAAGCATGCTTGAAACTCATTCAAATGCAAGTGCTTCTATCTGTTGTCTTGTTTGTTTCCCACTCATTCCTTTTGGTTTGGGGAACATGTCAAAATCCCATGCCCAGAGAACTTCAGGTAGAGTTCGGGGAAATGCTCAGTGGACATCCCAGGCAGGGTAAGGATCAGCATTTACACACTACTCAGAGAATTTTTATTTTCAGGGATGGATTTTTAGCCCAATTCAAGTTGAAGAAAAGTGGTTTCGTGAAAATCGCAGAAAATTTTTTTTCAGAAACTCCGGGGTGCCTGGAGGTCGCGGTGCACCACGCGACAGTTGTATTCCAAAACTGAGTCACTCAGATCACACGAGTACCCAAGCATGCTTGAAACTCATTCAAATGCAAGTGCTTCTATCTGCTGTCTTGATTTTTTCCCACTCATTCCTTTTAGTTTGGGGAACATGTCAAAATCCCATACCCAGAGAACTTCAGATAGAGCTCGCGGAAATGCTCAGTGGACAACCCAGGCAGGGTAAGGATCAGTATTTCCACACTACTCAGAGAATTTTTATTTTCAGTGATGGATTTTTAGACCAATTCAAGTCGAAGAAAAGTGGTTTCATGAAAATCGCAGAAAATTTTTTTTCAGAAACTCCGGGGTGCCTGGAGGTCGCGGTGCACCACGCGACAGTTGTATTCCAAAACTGAGTCACTCAGATCACATGAGTAGCCAAGCATGCTTGAAACTCATTCAAATGCAAGTGCTTCTATCTGCTGTCTTGATACTTTCCCACTCATTCCTTTTGGTTTGGGGAACATGTCAAAATCCCATGCCAAGAGAACTTCAGGTAGAGCTCGCGGAAATGCTCAGTGGACAACCCAGGCAGGGTAAGGATCAGTATTTCCACACTACTCAGAGAATTTTTATTTTCAGGGATGGATTTTTAGCCCAATTCAAGTTGAAGAAAAGTGGTTTCGTGAAAATCGCAGAAATTTTTTTTTCAGAAACTCCGGGGTGCCTGGAGGTCGCGGTGCACCACGAGACAGTTGTATTCCAAAACTGAATCACTCAGATCACACGAGTATCCAAGCATGCTTGAAACTCATTCAAATGCAAGTGCTTCTATCTGTTGTCTTGATTGTTTCCCACTCATTCCTTTTGGTTTGGAGAACATGTCAAAATCCCATGCCCAGAGAACTTCAGGTAGAGCTTGCGGAAATGCTCAGTGGACAACCTAGGCAGGGTAAGGATCAGTATTTCCACACTACTCAGAGAATTTTTATTTTCAGTGATGGATTTTTAGACCAATTCAAGTCGAAGAAAAGTGGTTTCGTGAAAATCGCAGAAAATTTTTTTTCAGAAACTCCGGGGTGCCTGGAGGTCGCGGTGCACCACACGACAGTTGTATTCGAAAACTGAGTCACTCAGATCACACGAGTACCCAAGCATGCTTCAAACTCATTCAAATACAAGTGCTTCTGTCTGTTGTCTTGATTGTTTCCCACTCATTCCTTTTGGTTTGGGGAACATGTCAAAATCCCATGCCCAGAGAACTTCAGGTAGAGCTCACGGAAATGCTCAGTGGACAACCCAGGTAGGGTAAGGATCAGCATTTCCACACTACTCAGAGAATATTTATTTTCAGGGATGGATTTTTAGCCCAATTCAAGTTGATGAAAAGTGGTTTCGTGACAATTGCAGAAAATTTTTTTTATGAAACTCCGGGGTGCCTTGAGGTTGCGGTGCACCACGCGACAGTTGTATTCCAAAACTGAATCACTCAGATCACACGAGTACCCAAGCATGCTTGAAACTCATTCAAATGCAAGTGCTTCTATCTGTTGACTTGATTGTTTCCCACTCATTCCTTTTAGTTTGGGTAACATGTCAAAATCCCATGCCCAGAGAACTTCAAGTAGAGTTCGCGGAAATGCTCAGTCGACACCCCAGGTAGGGTAAGGATCAGCATTTCCACACAACTCAGAGAATATTTATTTTCAGGGATGGATTTTTAGCCCAATTCAAGTTGATGAAAAGTGGTTTCGTAAAAATCGCAGAAAATTTTTTTTCAGAAACTCCGGGGTGCCTTGAGGTCGCGGTGCACCACGCGACAGTTGTATTCCAAAACTGAGTCACTCAGATCACACGAGTACCCAAGCATGCTTGAAACTCATTCAAATGCAAGTGCTTCTATCTGCTGTCTTGATCTTTCCCACTCATTCCTTTTGGTTTGGAGAACATGTCAAAGTCCCATACCCAGAGAACTTCAGGTAGAGCTCGCGGAAATGCTCAGTGGACAACCCAGGCAGGGTAAGGATCAGTATTTCCACACTACTCAGAGAATTTTTATTTTCAGTGATGGATTTTTAGCCCAATTCAAGTTGAAGAAAAGTGGTTTCGTGAAAATCGCAGAAAATTTTTTTTCAGAAACTCCGGGGTGCCCGGAGGTCGCGGTGCACCACGCGACAGTTGTATTCCAAAACTCAATCACTCAGATCACACGAGTACCCAAGCATGCTTGAAACTCATTCAAATGCAAGTGCTTCTATCTGTTGTCTTGATTGTTTCCCACTCATTCCTTTTGGTTTGGGGAACATGTCAAAATCCCATGCCCAGAGAACTTCAGGTAGAGCTTGCGGAAATGCTCAGTGGACAACCCAGGTAGGGTAAGGATCAGTATTTCCACACTACTCAGAGAATTTTTATTTTCAGTGATGGATTTTTAGACCAATTCAAGTCGAAGAAAAGTGGTTTCGTGAAAATCGCAGAAAATTTTTTTTCAGAAACTCCGGGGTGCCTGGAGGTCGCGGTGCACCACGCGACAGTTGTATTCCAAAACTGAGTCACTCAGATCACACGAGTACCCAAGCATGCTTGAAACTCATTCAAATGCAAGTGCTTCTATCTGCTGTCTTGATCTTTCCCACTCATTCCTTTTGGTTTGGGGAACATGTCAAAATCCCATGCTCAGAGAACTTCAAGTAGAGTTCGCGGAAATGCTCAGTGGACACCCCAGGTAGGGTAAGGATCAGCATTTCCACACTACTCAGAGAATATTTATTTTCAGGGATGGATTTTTAGCCCAATTCAAGTTGATGAAAAGTGGTTTCGTGAAAATTGCAAAAAATTTTTTTATGAAACTCCGGGGTGCCTTGAGGTTGCGGTGCACCACGCGACAGTTGTGTTCTAAAACTGAGTCACTCAGATCACACGAGTACCCAAGCATGCTTGAAACACATTCAAATGCAAGTGCTTCTATCTGTTGTCTTGATTGTTTCCCACTCATTCCTTTTGGTTTGGGGAACATGTCAAAATCCCATGCCCAGAGAACTTCAGGTAGAGCTCGCGGAAATGCTCAGTGGACAACCCAGGCAGGGTAAGGATCACTATTTCCACACTACTCAGAGAATTTTTATTTTCAGTGATGGATTTTTAGCCCAATTCAAGTTGAAGAAAAGTGGTTTCGTGAAAATCGCAGAAAATTTTTTTTCAGAAACTCCGGGGTGCCTGGAGGTCGCGGTGCACCACGCGACAGTTGTATTGGAAAACTGAGTCACTCAGATCACACGAGTACCCAAGTATGCTTGAAACTCATTCAAATGCAAGTGCTTCTATCTGTTGTCTTGATTGTTTCCCACTCATTCCTTTTGGTTTGGGGAACATGTCAAAATCCCATGCCCAGAGAACTTCAGGTAGAGTTTGGGGAAATGCTCAGTGGACAACCCAGGCAGGGTAAGGATCAGTATTTACACACTACTCAGAGAATTTTTATTTTCAGGGATGGATTTTTAGCCCAATTCAAGTTGAAGAAAAGTGGTTTCGTGAAAATCGCAGAAATTTTTTTTTCAGAAACTCCGGGGTGCCTGGAGGTCGCGGTGCACCACGCGACAGTTGTATTCCAAAACTGAATCACACAGATCACACAAGTACCCAAGCATGCTTGAAACTCATTCAAATGCAGGTGCTTCTATCAGCTGTCTTGATTGTTTCCCACTCATTCCTTTTGGTTTGGGGAACATATCAAAATCCCATGCCCAGAGAACTTCAGGTAGAGCTCGCGGAAATGCTCAGTGGACAACCCAGGCAGGGTAAGGATCAGTATTTCCAAACTACTCAGAGAATTTTTATTTTCAGTGATGGATTTTTAGCCCAATTCAAGTTGAAGAAAAGTGGTTTCGTGAAAATCGCAGAAAAATTTTTTTCAGAAACTCCGGGGTGCCTGGAGGTCGCGGTGCACCACGCGACAGTTGTATTCCAAAACTGAATCACTCAGATCACACGAGTACCCAAGCATGCTTGAAACTCATTCAAATGCAAGTGCTTCTATCTGTTGTCTTGATTGTTTCCCACTCATTCATTTTGGTTTGGGGAACATGTCAAAATCCCATGCCCAGAGAACTTCAGGTAGAGCTCGCGGAAATGGTCAGTGGACAACCCAGGCAAGGTAAGGATCAGTATTTCCACACTACTCAGAGAATTTTTATTTTCAGTGATGGATTTTTAGACCAATTCAAGTTGAAGAAAAGTGGTTTCGTGAAAATCGCAGAAATTTTTTTTTCAGAATCTCCGGGGTGCCTGGAGGTCGCGGTGCACCACGCGACAGTTGTATTCGAAAACTGAGTCACTCAGATCACACGAGTACCCAAGCATGCTTGAAACTCATTCAAATGCAAGTGCTTCTATCTGTTGTCTTGATTGTTTCCCACTCATTCCTTTTGGTTTGGGGAACATGTCAAAATCCCATGCCCAGAGAACTTCAAGTAGAGTTCGCGGAGATGCTCGGTGGACACCCCAGGTAGGGTAAGGATTAGCATTTCCACACTACTCAGAGAATATTGATTTTCAGGGATGGATTTTTAGCCCAATTCAAGTTGCTGAAAAGTGGTTTTGTGAAAATTGCAGAAAATTTTTTTTCAGAAACTCCGGGGTGCCTTGAGGTTGCGGTGCACCACGCGACAGTTGTGTTCTAAAACTGAGTCACTCAGATCACACGAGTACCCAAGCATGCTTGAAACTCATTCAAATGCAAGTGCTTCTATCTGTTGTCTTGATTGTTTCCCACTCATTCCTTTTGGTTTGGGGAACATGTCAAAATCCCATGCCCAGAGAACTTCAGGTAGAGCTCGCGGAAATGCTCAGTGGACAACCCAGGCAGGGTAAGGATCACTATTTCCACACTACTCAGAGAAATTTTTTTTCAGTGATGGATTTTTAGCCCAATTCAAGTTGAAGAAAATTGGTTTCGTGAAAATCGCAGAAAATTTTTTTTCAGAAACTCCGGGGTGCCTGGAGGTCGCGGTGCACCACGCGACAGTTGTATTGGAAAACTGAGTCACTCAGATCACACGAGTACCCAAGTATGCTTGAAACTCATTCAAATGCAAGTGCTTCTATCAGCTGTCTTGATTGTTTCCCACTCATTCCTTTTGGTTTGGGCAACATGTCAAAATCCCATGCCCAGAGAACTTCAGGTAGAGCTCGCGGAAATGCTCAGTGGACAACCCAGGCAGGGTAAGGATCAGTATTTACACACTACTCAGAGAATTTTTATTTTCAGTGATGGATTTTTAGCCCAATTCAAGTTGATGAAAAGTGGTTTCGTGAAAATCGCAGAAAATTTTTTTTCAGAAACTCTGGGGTGCCTGGAGGTCGCGGTGCACCACGCGACAGTTGTATTGGAAAACTGAGTCACTCAGATCACACGAGTACCCAAGTATGCTTGAAACTCATTCAAATGCAAGTGCTTCTATCTGTTGTCTTGATTGTTTCCCACTCATTCCTTTTGGTTTGGGGAACATGTCAAAATCCCATGCCCAGAGAACTTCAGGTAGAGTTCGGGGAAATGCTCAGTGGACAACCCAGGCAGGGTAAGGATCAGTATTTACACACTACTCAGAGAATTTTTATTTTCAGGGATGGATTTTTAGCCCAATTCAAGTTGAAGAAAAGTGGTTTCGTGAAAATCGCAGAAAATTTTTTTTCAGAAACTCCGGGGTGCCTGGAGGTCGCGGTGCACCACGCGACAGTTGTATTCCAAAACTGAATCACTCAGATCACACGAGTACCCAAGCATGCTTGAAACTCATTCAAATGCAAGTGCTTCTATCTGTTGTCTTGATTGTTTCCCACTCATTCCTTTTAGTTTGGGTAACATGTCAAATTCCCATGCCCAGAGAACTTCAAGTAGAGTTCGCGGAAATGCTCAGTGGACACCCCAGGTAGGGTAAGGATCAGCATTTCCACACAACTCAGAGAATATTTATTTTCAGGGATGGATTTTTAGCCCAATTCAAGTTGATGAAAAGTGGTTTCGTGAAAATCGCAGAAAATTTTTTTTCAGAAACTCCAGGGTGCCTGGAGGTCGCGGTGCACCACGCGACAGTTGTATTCCAAAACTGAGTCACTCAGATCACACGAGTACCCAAGCATGCTTGAAACTCATTCAAATGCAAGTGCTTCTATCTGCTGTCTTGATTGTTTCCCACTCATTCCTTTTGGTTTGGGGAACATGTCAAAATCCCATTCCCAGAGAACTTCAGGTAGAGCTCGCGGAAATGCTCAGTGGACAACCCGGGCAGGGTAAGGATCAGTATTTCCACACTACTCAGAGAATTTTTATTTTCAGTGATGGATTTTTAGCCCAATTCAAGTTGAAAAAAAGTGGTTTCGTGAAAATCGCAGAAAATTTTTTTTCAGAAACTCCGGGGTGCCTGGAGGTCGCGGTGCACCACGCGACAGTTGTATTCCAAAACTGATTCACTCAGATCACACGAGTACCCAAGCATGCTTGAAACTCATTCAAATGCAAGTGCTTCTATCTGCTGTCTTGATTTTTTCCCACTCATTCCTTTTAGTTTGGGGAACATGTCAAAATCCCATGCCCAGAGAACTTCAGGTAGAGTTCGGGGAAATGCTCAGTGGACAACCCAGGCAGGGTAAGGATCAGCATTTACACACTACTCAGAGAATTTTTATTTTCAGGGATGGATTTTTAGCCCAATTCAAGTTGAAGAAAAGTGGTTTCATGAAAATCGCAGAAAATTTTTTTTCAGAAACTCCGGGGTGCCTGGAGGTCGCGGTGCACCACGCGACAGTTGTATTCCAAAACTGAGTCACTCAGATCACACGAGTACCCAAGCATGCTTGAAACTCATTCAAATGCAAGTGCTTCTATCTGTTGTCTTGATTGTTTCCCACTCATTCCTTTTGGTTTGGGGAACATGTCAAAATCCCATGCCCAGAGAACTTCAGGTAGAGCTCGCGGAAATGCTCAGTGGACAACCCGGGCAGGGTAAGGATCAATATTTCCACACTACTCAGAGAATTTTTATTTTCAGTGATGGATTTTTAGCCCAATTCAAGTTGAAAAAAAGTGGTTTCGTGAAAATCGCAGAAAATTTTTTTTCAGAAACTCCGGGGTGCCTGGAGGTCGCGGTGCACCACGCGACAGTTGTATTCCAAAACTGATTCACTCAGATTACACGAGTACCCAAGCATGCTTGAAACTCATTCAAATGCAAGTGCTTCTATCTGTTGTCTTGTTTGTTTCCCACTCATTCCTTTTGGTTTGGGGAACATGTCAAAATCCCATGCCCAGAGAACTTCAGGTAGAGTTCGGGGAAATGCTCAGTGGACATCCCAGGCAGGGTAAGGATCAGCATTTACACACTACTCAGAGAATTTTTATTTTCAGGGATGGATTTTTAGCCCAATTCAAGTTGAAGAAAAGTGGTTTCGTGAAAATCGCAGAAAATTTTTTTTCAGAAACTCCGGGGTGCCTGGAGGTCGCGGTGCACCACGCGACAGTTGTATTCCAAAACTGAGTCACTCAGATCACACGAGTACCCAAGCATGCTTGAAACTCATTCAAATGCAAGTGCTTCTATCTGCTGTCTTGATTTTTTCCCACTCATTCCTTTTAGTTTGGGGAACATGTCAAAATCCCATACCCAGAGAACTTCAGATAGAGCTCGCGGAAATGCTCAGTGGACAACCCAGGCAGGGTAAGGATCAGTATTTCCACACTACTCAGAGAATTTTTATTTTCAGTGATGGATTTTTAGACCAATTCAAGTCGAAGAAAAGTGGTTTCATGAAAATCGCAGAAAATTTTTTTTCAGAAACTCCGGGGTGCCTGGAGGTCGCGGTGCACCACGCGACAGTTGTATTCCAAAACTGAGTCACTCAGATCACATGAGTAGCCAAGCATGCTTGAAACTCATTCAAATGCAAGTGCTTCTATCTGCTGTCTTGATACTTTCCCACTCATTCCTTTTGGTTTGGGGAACATGTCAAAATCCCATGCCAAGAGAACTTCAGGTAGAGCTCGCGGAAATGCTCAGTGGACAACCCAGGCAGGGTAAGGATCAGTATTTCCACACTACTCAGAGAATTTTTATTTTCAGGGATGGATTTTTAGCCCAATTCAAGTTGAAGAAAAGTGGTTTCGTGAAAATCGCAGAAATTTTTTTTTCAGAAACTCCGGGGTGCCTGGAGGTCGCGGTGCACCACGCGACAGTTGTATTCCAAAACTGAATCACTCAGATCACACGAGTACCCAAGCATGCTTGAAACTAATTCAAATGCAAGTGCTTCTATCTGTTGTCTTGATTGTTTCCCACTCATTCCTTTTAGTTTGGGTAACATGTCAAAATCCCATGTCCAGAGAACTTCAAGTAGAGTTCACGGAAATGCTCAGTGGATACCCCAGGTAGGGTAAGGATCAGCATTTCCACACAACTCAGAGAATATTTATTTTCAGGGATGGATTTTTAGCCCAATTCAAGTTGAAGAAAAGTGGTTTCGTGAATATCGCAGAAAATTTTTTTTCAGAAACTCCGGGGTGCCTGGAGGTCGCGGTGCACCACGCGACAGTTGTATTCCAAAACTGAATCACTCAGATCACACGAGTACCCAAGCATGCTTGAAACTCATTCAAATGCAAGTGCTTCTATCTGTTGTCTTGATTGTTTCCCACTCATTCCTTTTAGTTTGGGTAACATGTCAAAATCCCATGCCCAGAGAACTTCAGGTAGAGTTCGGGGAAATGCTCAGTGGACAACCCAGGCAGGGTAAGGATCAGCATTTACACACTACTCAGAGAATTTTTATTTTCAGGGATGGATTTTTAGCCCAATTCAAGTTGAAGAAAAGTGGTTTCATGAAAATCGCAGAAAATTTTTTTTCAGAAACTCCGGGGTGCCTGGAGGTCGCGGTGCACCACGCGACAGTTGTATTCCAAAACTGAGTCACTCAGATCACACGAGTACCCAAGCATGCTTGAAACTCATTCAAATGCAAGTGCTTCTATCTGTTGTCTTGATTGTTTCCCACTCATTCCTTTTGGTTTGGGGAACATGTCAAAATCCCATGCCCAGAGAACTTCAGGTAGAGCTCGCGGAAATGCTCAGTGGACAACCCGGGCAGGGTAAGGATCAATATTTCCACACTACTCAGAGAATTTTTATTTTCAGTGATGGATTTTTAGCCCAATTCAAGTTGAAAAAAAGTGGTTTCGTGAAAATCGCAGAAAATTTTTTTTCAGAAACTCCGGGGTGCCTGGAGGTCGCGGTGCACCACGCGACAGTTGTATTCCAAAACTGATTCACTCAGATTACACGAGTACCCAAGCATGCTTGAAACTCATTCAAATGCAAGTGCTTCTATCTGTTGTCTTGTTTGTTTCCCACTCATTCCTTTTGGTTTGGGGAACATGTCAAAATCCCATGCCCAGAGAACTTCAGGTAGAGTTCGGGGAAATGCTCAGTGGACATCCCAGGCAGGGTAAGGATCAGCATTTACACACTACTCAGAGAATTTTTATTTTCAGGGATGGATTTTTAGCCCAATTCAAGTTGAAGAAAAGTGGTTTCGTGAAAATCGCAGAAAATTTTTTTTCAGAAACTCCGGGGTGCCTGGAGGTCGCGGTGCACCACGCGACAGTTGTATTCCAAAACTGAGTCACTCAGATCACACGAGTACCCAAGCATGCTTGAAACTCATTCAAATGCAAGTGCTTCTATCTGCTGTCTTGATTTTTTCCCACTCATTCCTTTTAGTTTGGGGAACATGTCAAAATCCCATACCCAGAGAACTTCAGATAGAGCTCGCGGAAATGCTCAGTGGACAACCCAGGCAGGGTAAGGATCAGTATTTCCACACTACTCAGAGAATTTTTATTTTCAGTGATGGATTTTTAGACCAATTCAAGTCGAAGAAAAGTGGTTTCATGAAAATCGCAGAAAATTTTTTTTCAGAAACTCCGGGGTGCCTGGAGGTCGCGGTGCACCACGCGACAGTTGTATTCCAAAACTGAGTCACTCAGATCACATGAGTAGCCAAGCATGCTTGAAACTCATTCAAATGCAAGTGCTTCTATCTGCTGTCTTGATACTTTCCCACTCATTCCTTTTGGTTTGGGGAACATGTCAAAATCCCATGCCAAGAGAACTTCAGGTAGAGCTCGCGGAAATGCTCAGTGGACAACCCAGGCAGGGTAAGGATCAGTATTTCCACACTACTCAGAGAATTTTTATTTTCAGGGATGGATTTTTAGCCCAATTCAAGTTGAAGAAAAGTGGTTTCGTGAAAATCGCAGAAATTTTTTTTTCAGAAACTCCGGGGTGCCTGGAGGTCGCGGTGCACCACGCGACAGTTGTATTCCAAAACTGAATCACTCAGATCACACGAGTACCCAAGCATGCTTGAAACTCATTCAAATGCAAGTGCTTCTATCTGTTGTCTTGATTGTTTCCCACTCATTCCTTTTAGTTTGGGTAACATGTCAAAATCCCATGTCCAGAGAACTTCAAGTAGAGTTCACGGAAATGCTCAGTGGATACCCCAGGTAGGGTAAGGATCAGCATTTCCACACAACTCAGAGAATATTTATTTTCAGGGATGGATTTTTAGCCCAATTCAAGTTGAAGAAAAGTGGTTTCGTGAATATCGCAGAAAATTTTTTTTCAGAAACTCCGGGGTGCCTGGAGGTCGCGGTGCACCACGCGACAGTTGTATTCCAAAACTGAGTCACTCAGATCACACGAGTACCCAAGCATGCTTGAAACTCATTCAAATGCAAGTGTTTCTATCTGTTGTCTTGATTGTTTCCCACTCATTCCTTTTGGTTTGGGGAACATGTCAAAATCCCATGCCCAGAGAACTTCAGGTAGAGTTCGGGGAAATGCTCAGTGGACAACCCAGGCAGGGTAAGGATCAGCATTTACACACTACTCAGAGAATTTTTATTTTCAGGGATGGATTTTTAGCCCAATTCAAGTTGAAGAAAAGTGGTTTCGTGAAAATCGCAGAAAATTTTTTTTCAGAAACTCCGGGGTGCCTGGAGGTCGCGGTGCACCACGCGACAGTTGTATTCGAAAACTGAGTCACTCAGATCACACGAGTATCCAAGTGTGCTTGAAACTCATTCAAATGCAAGTGCTTCTATCTGTTGTCTTGATTGTTTCCCACTCATTCCTTTTGGTTTGGGGAACATGTCAAAATCCCATGCCCAGAGAACTTCAGGTAGAGTTCGGGGAAATGCTCAGTGGACAACCCAGGCAGGGTAAGGATCAGCATTTACACACTACTCAGAGAATTTTTATTTTCAGGGATGGTTTTTTAGCCCAATTCAAGTTGAAGAAAAGTGGTTTCGTGAAAATCGCAGAAAATTTTTTTTCAGAAACTCCGGGGTGCCTGGAGGTCGCGGTGCACCACGCGACAGTTGTATTGGAAAACTGAGTCACTCAGATCACACGAGTACCCAACTGTGCTTGAAACTCATTCAAATGCAAGTGCTTCTATCTGTTGTCTTGATTGTTTCCCACTCATTCCTTTTGGTTTGGGGAACATGTCAAAATCCCATGCCCAGAGAACTTCAGGTAGAGTTCGGGGAAATGCTCAGTGGACAACCCAGGCAGGGTAAGGATCAGCATTTACACACTACTCAGAGAATTTTTATTTTCAGGGATGGATTTTTAGCCCAATTCAAGTTGAAGAAAAGTGGTTTCGTGAATATCGCAGAAAATTTTTTTTCAGAAACTCCGGGGTGCCTGGAGGTCGCGGTGCACCACGCGACAGTTGTATTGGAAAACTGAGTCACTCAGATCACACGAGTACCCAAGTATGCTTGAAACTCATTCAAATGCAAGTGCTTCTATCTGTTGTCTTGCTTGTTTCCCACTCATTCCTTTTGGTTTGGGGAACATGTCAAAATCCCATTCCCAGAGAACTTCAGGTAGAGCTCGCGGAAATGCTCAGTGGACAACCCAGGCAGGGTAAGGATCACTATTTCCACACTACTCAGAGAATTTTTTTTTTCAGTGATGGATTTTTAGCCCAATTCAAGTTGAAGAAAATTGGTTTCGTGAAAATCGCAGAAATTTTTTTTTCAGAAACTCCGGGGTGCCTGGAGGTCGCGGTGCACCACGCGACAGTTGTATTGGAAAACTGAGTCACTCAGATCACACGAGTACCCAAGTATGCTTGAAACTCATTCAAATGCAAGTGCTTCTATCTGTTGTCTTGATTGTTTCGAAATCATTCCTTTTGGTTTGGGGAACATGTGAAAATCCCATGCCCAGAGAACTTCAGGTAGAGTTCGGGGAAATGCTCAGTGGACAACCCAGGCAGGGTAAGGATCAGTATTTACACACTACTCAGAGAATTTTTATTTTCAGGGATGGATTTTTAGCCCAATTCAAGTTGAAGAAAAGTGGTTTCGTGAAAATCGCAGAAAATTTTTTTTCAGAAACTCCGGGGTGCCTGGAGGTCGCGGTGCACCACGCGACAGTTGTATTGGAAAACTGAGTCACTCAGATCACACGAGTACCCAAGTGTGCTTGAAACTCATTCAAATGCAAGTGCTTCTATCTGTTGTCTTGATTGTTTCCCACTCATTCCTTTTGGTTTGGGGAACATGTCAAAATCCCATGCCCAGAGAACTTCAGGTAGAGTTCGGGGAAATGCTCAGTGGACAACCCAGGCAGGGTAAGGATCAGCATTTACACACTACTCAGAGAATTTTTATTTTCAGGGATGGATTTTTAGCCCAATTCAAGTTGAAGAAAAGTGGTTTCATGAAAATCGCAGAAAATTTTTTTTCAGAAACTCCGGGGTGCCTGGAGGTCGCGGTGCACCACGCGACAGTTGTATTCCAAAACTGAGTCACTCAGATCACACGAGTACCCAAGCATGCTTGAAACTCATTCAAATGCAAGTGCTTCTATCTGTTGTCTTGATTGTTTCCCACTCATTCCTTTTGGTTTGGGGAACATGTCAAAATCCCATGCCCAGAGAACTTCAGGTAGAGCTCGCGGAAATGCTCAGTGGACAACCCGGGCAGGGTAAGGATCAATATTTCCACACTACTCAGAGAATTTTTATTTTCAGTGATGGATTTTTAGCCCAATTCAAGTTGAAAAAAAGTGGTTTCGTGAAAATCGCAGAAAATTTTTTTTCAGAAACTCCGGGGTGCCTGGAGGTCGCGGTGCACCACGCGACAGTTGTATTCCAAAACTGATTCACTCAGATTACACGAGTACCCAAGCATGCTTGAAACTCATTCAAATGCAAGTGCTTCTATCTGTTGTCTTGTTTGTTTCCCACTCATTCCTTTTGGTTTGGGGAACATGTCAAAATCCCATGCCCAGAGAACTTCAGGTAGAGTTCGGGGAAATGCTCAGTGGACATCCCAGGCAGGGTAAGGATCAGCATTTACACACTACTCAGAGAATTTTTATTTTCAGGGATGGATTTTTAGCCCAATTCAAGTTGAAGAAAAGTGGTTTCGTGAAAATCGCAGAAAATTTTTTTTCAGAAACTCCGGGGTGCCTGGAGGTCGCGGTGCACCACGCGACAGTTGTATTCCAAAACTGAGTCACTCAGATCACACGAGTACCCAAGCATGCTTGAAACTCATTCAAATGCAAGTGCTTCTATCTGCTGTCTTGATTTTTTCCCACTCATTCCTTTTAGTTTGGGGAACATGTCAAAATCCCATACCCAGAGAACTTCAGATAGAGCTCGCGGAAATGCTCAGTGGACAACCCAGGCAGGGTAAGGATCAGTATTTCCACACTACTCAGAGAATTTTTATTTTCAGGGATGGATTTTTAGCCCAATTCAAGTTGAAGAAAAGTGGTTTCGTGAATATCGCAGAAAATTTTTTTTCAGAAACTCCGGGGTGCCCGGAGGTCGCGGTGCACCACGCGACAGTTGTATTCCAAAACTGAGTCACTCAGATCACACGAGTATCCAAGTGTGCTTGAAACTCATTCAAATGCAAGTGCTTCTATCTGTTGTCTTGATTGTTTCCCACTCATTCCTTTTGGTTTGGGGAACATGTCAAAATCCCATGCCCAGAGAACTTCAGGTAGAGTTCGGGGAAATGCTCAGTGGACAACCCAGGCAGGGTAAGGATCAGCATTTACACACTACTCAGAGAATTTTTATTTTCAGGGATGGTTTTTTAGCCCAATTCAAGTTGAAGAAAAGTGGTTTCGTGAAAATCGCAGAAAATTTTTTTTCAGAAACTCCGGGGTGCCTGGAGGTCGCGGTGCACCACGCGACAGTTGTATTGGAAAACTGAGTCACTCAGATCACACGAGTACCCAACTGTGCTTGAAACTCATTCAAATGCAAGTGCTTCTATCTGTTGTCTTGATTGTTTCCCACTCATTCCTTTTGGTTTGGGGAACATGTCAAAATCCCATGCCCAGAGAACTTCAGGTAGAGTTCGGGGAAATGCTCAGTGGACAACCCAGGCAGGGTAAGGATCAGCATTTACACACTACTCAGAGAATTTTTATTTTCAGGGATGGATTTTTAGCCCAATTCAAGTTGAAGAAAAGTGGTTTCGTGAATATCGCAGAAAATTTTTTTTCAGAAACTCCGGGGTGCCTGGAGGTCGCGGTGCACCACGCGACAGTTGTATTGGAAAACTGAGTCACTCAGATCACACGAGTACCCAAGTATGCTTGAAACTCATTCAAATGCAAGTGCTTCTATCTGTTGTCTTGCTTGTTTCCCACTCATTCCTTTTGGTTTGGGGAACATGTCAAAATCCCATTCCCAGAGAACTTCAGGTAGAGCTCGCGGAAATGCTCAGTGGACAACCCAGGCAGGGTAAGGATCACTATTTCCACACTACTCAGAGAATTTTTTTTTTCAGTGATGGATTTTTAGCCCAATTCAAGTTGAAGAAAATTGGTTTCGTGAAAATCGCAGAAATTTTTTTTTCAGAAACTCCGGGGTGCCTGGAGGTCGCGGTGCACCACGCGACAGTTGTATTGGAAAACTGAGTCACTCAGATCACACGAGTACCCAAGTATGCTTGAAACTCATTCAAATGCAAGTGCTTCTATCTGTTGTCTTGATTGTTTCGAAATCATTCCTTTTGGTTTGGGGAACATGTGAAAATCCCATGCCCAGAGAACTTCAGGTAGAGTTCGGGGAAATGCTCAGTGGACAACCCAGGCAGGGTAAGGATCAGTATTTACACACTACTCAGAGAATTTTTATTTTCAGGGATGGATTTTTAGCCCAATTCAAGTTGAAGAAAAGTGGTTTCGTGAAAATCGCAGAAAATTTTTTTTCAGAAACTCCGGGGTGCCTGGAGGTCGCGGTGCACCACGCGACAGTTGTATTGGAAAACTGAGTCACTCAGATCACACGAGTACCCAAGTGTGCTTGAAACTCATTCAAATGCAAGTGCTTCTATCTGTTGTCTTGATTGTTTCCCACTCATTCCTTTTGGTTTGGGGAACATGTCAAAATCCCATGCCCAGAGAACTTCAGGTAGAGTTCGGGGAAATGCTCAGTGGACAACCCAGGCAGGGTAAGGATCAGCATTTACACACTACTCAGAGAATTTTTATTTTCAGGGATGGATTTTTAGCCCAATTCAAGTTGAAGAAAAGTGGTTTCATGAAAATCGCAGAAAATTTTTTTTCAGAAACTCCGGGGTGCCTGGAGGTCGCGGTGCACCACGCGACAGTTGTATTCCAAAACTGAGTCACTCAGATCACACGAGTACCCAAGCATGCTTGAAACTCATTCAAATGCAAGTGCTTCTATCTGTTGTCTTGATTGTTTCCCACTCATTCCTTTTGGTTTGGGGAACATGTCAAAATCCCATGCCCAGAGAACTTCAGGTAGAGCTCGCGGAAATGCTCAGTGGACAACCCGGGCAGGGTAAGGATCAATATTTCCACACTACTCAGAGAATTTTTATTTTCAGTGATGGATTTTTAGCCCAATTCAAGTTGAAAAAAAGTGGTTTCGTGAAAATCGCAGAAAATTTTTTTTCAGAAACTCCGGGGTGCCTGGAGGTCGCGGTGCACCACGCGACAGTTGTATTCCAAAACTGATTCACTCAGATTACACGAGTACCCAAGCATGCTTGAAACTCATTCAAATGCAAGTGCTTCTATCTGTTGTCTTGTTTGTTTCCCACTCATTCCTTTTGGTTTGGGGAACATGTCAAAATCCCATGCCCAGAGAACTTCAGGTAGAGTTCGGGGAAATGCTCAGTGGACATCCCAGGCAGGGTAAGGATCAGCATTTACACACTACTCAGAGAATTTTTATTTTCAGGGATGGATTTTTAGCCCAATTCAAGTTGAAGAAAAGTGGTTTCGTGAAAATCGCAGAAAATTTTTTTTCAGAAACTCCGGGGTGCCTGGAGGTCGCGGTGCACCACGCGACAGTTGTATTCCAAAACTGAGTCACTCAGATCACACGAGTACCCAAGCATGCTTGAAACTCATTCAAATGCAAGTGCTTCTATCTGCTGTCTTGATTTTTTCCCACTCATTCCTTTTAGTTTGGGGAACATGTCAAAATCCCATACCCAGAGAACTTCAGATAGAGCTCGCGGAAATGCTCAGTGGACAACCCAGGCAGGGTAAGGATCAGTATTTCCACACTACTCAGAGAATTTTTATTTTCAGTGATGGATTTTTAGACCAATTCAAGTCGAAGAAAAGTGGTTTCATGAAAATCGCAGAAAATTTTTTTTCAGAAACTCCGGGGTGCCTGGAGGTCGCGGTGCACCACGCGACAGTTGTATTCCAAAACTGAGTCACTCAGATCACATGAGTAGCCAAGCATGCTTGAAACTCATTCAAATGCAAGTGCTTCTATCTGCTGTCTTGATACTTTCCCACTCATTCCTTTTGGTTTGGGGAACATGTCAAAATCCCATGCCAAGAGAACTTCAGGTAGAGCTCGCGGAAATGCTCAGTGGACAACCCAGGCAGGGTAAGGATCAGTATTTCCACACTACTCAGAGAATTTTTATTTTCAGGGATGGATTTTTAGCCCAATTCAAGTTGAAGAAAAGTGGTTTCGTGAAAATCGCAGAAATTTTTTTTTCAGAAACTCCGGGGTGCCTGGAGGTCGCGGTGCACCACGCGACAGTTGTATTCCAAAACTGAATCACTCAGATCACACGAGTACCCAAGCATGCTTGAAACTCATTCAAATGCAAGTGCTTCTATCTGTTGTCTTGATTGTTTCCCACTCATTCCTTTTAGTTTGGGTAACATGTCAAAATCCCATGTCCAGAGAACTTCAAGTAGAGTTCACGGAAATGCTCAGTGGACAACCCAGGCAGGGTAAGGATCAGCATTTACACACTACTCAGAGAATTTTTATTTTCAGGGATGGATTTTTAGCCCAATTCAAGTTGAAGAAAAGTGGTTTCGTGAAAATCGCAGAAAATTTTTTTTCAGAAACTCCGGGGTGCCTGGAGGTCGCGGTGCACCACGCGACAGTTGTATTCGAAAACTGAGTCACTCAGATCACACGAGTATCCAAGTGTGCTTGAAACTCATTCAAATGCAAGTGCTTCTATCTGTTGTCTTGATTGTTTCCCACTCATTCCTTTTGGTTTGGGGAACATGTCAAAATCCCATGCCCAGAGAACTTCAGGTAGAGTTCGGGGAAATGCTCAGTGGACAACCCAGGCAGGGTAAGGATCAGCATTTACACACTACTCAGAGAATTTTTATTTTCAGGGATGGATTTTTAGCCCAATTCAAGTTGAAGAAAAGTGGTTTCGTGAAAATCGCAGAAAATTTTTTTTCAGAAACTCCGGGGTGCCTGGAGGTCGCGGTGCACCACGCGACAGTTGTATTGGAAAACTGAGTCACTCAGATCACACGAGTACCCAAGTGTGCTTGAAACTCATTCAAATGCAAGTGCTTCTATCTGTTGTCTTGATTGTTTCCCACTCATTCCTTTTGGTTTGGGGAACATGTCAAAATCCCATGCCCAGAGAACTTCAGGTAGAGTTCGGTTAAATGCTCAGTGGACAACCCAGGCAGGGTAAGGATCAGCATTTACACACTACTCAGAGAATTTTTATTTTCAGGGATGGATTTTTAGCCCAATTCAAGTTGAAGAAAAGTGGTTTCGTGAATATCGCAGAAAATTTTTTTTCAGAAACTCCGGGGTGCCTGGAGGTCGCGGTGCACCACGCGACAGTTGTATTGGAAAACTGAGTCACTCAGATCACACGAGTACCCAAGTATGCTTGAAACTCATTCAAATGCAAGTGCTTCTATCTGTTGTCTTGCTTGTTTCCCACTCATTCCTTTTGGTTTGGGGAACATGTCAAAATCCCATTCCCAGAGAACTTCAGGTAGAGCTCGCGGAAATGCTCAGTGGACAACCCAGGCAGGGTAAGGATCACTATTTCCACACTACTCAGAGAATTTTTTTTTTCAGTGATGGATTTTTAGCCCAATTCAAGTTGAAGAAAATTGGTTTCGTGAAAATCGCAGAAATTTTTTTTTCAGAAACTCCGGGGTGCCTGGAGGTCGCGGTGCACCACGCGACAGTTGTATTGGAAAACTGAGTCACTCAGATCACACGAGTACCCAAGTATGCTTGAAACTCATTCAAATGCAAGTGCTTCTATCTGTTGTCTTGATTGTTTCGAAATCATTCCTTTTGGTTTGGGGAACATGTGAAAATCCCATGCCCAGAGAACTTCAGGTAGAGTTCGGGGAAATGCTCAGTGGACAACCCAGGCAGGGTAAGGATCAGTATTTACACACTACTCAGAGAATTTTTATTTTCAGGGATGGATTTTTAGCCCAATTCAAGTTGAAGAAAAGTGGTTTCGTGAAAATCGCAGAAAATTTTTTTTCAGAAACTCCGGGGTGCCTGGAGGTCGCGGTGCACCACGCGACAGTTGTATTCCAAAACTGAATCACTCAGAACACACGAGTACCCAAGCATGCTTGAAACTCATTCAAATGCAAGTGCTTCTATCTGCTGTCTTGATTGTTTCCCACTCATTCCTTTTGGTTTGGGGAACATGTCAAAATCCCATGCCCAGAGAACTTCAGGTAGAGCTCGCGGAAATGCTCAGTGGACAACCCAGGCAGGGTAAGGATCAGTATTTCCACACTACTCAGAGAATTTTTTTTTTCAGTGATGGATTTTTAGCCCAATTCAAGTTGATGAAAAGTGGTTTCGTGAAAATCGCAGAAAATTTTTTTTAGAAACTCCGGGGTGCCTGGAGGTCGCGGTGCACCACGCGACAGTTGTATTCCAAAACTGAGTCACTCAGATCACACGAGTACCCAAGCATGCTTGAAACTCATTCAAATGCAAGTGCTTCTATCTGCTGTCTTGATTGTTTCCCACTCATTCCTTTTGGTTTGGGGAACATGTCAAAATCCCATGCCCAGAGAACTTCAGGTTGAGCTCGCGGAAATGCTCAGTGGACAACCCAGGCAGGGTAAGGATCAGTATTTCCACACTACTCAGAGAATTTTTATTTTCAGTGATGGATTTTTAGCCCAATTCAAGTTGAAGAAAAGTGGTTTCGTGAAAATCGCAAAAAATTTTTTTTCAGAAACTCCGGGGTGCCTGGAGGTCGCGGTGCACCACGCGACAGTTGTATTCCAAAACTGAATCACTCAGATCACAGGAGTACCCAAGCATGCTTGAAACTCATTCAAATGCAAGTGCTTCTATCTGTTGTCTTGATTGTTTCCCACTCATTCCTTTTAGTTTGGGTAACATGTCAAATTCCCATGCCCAGAGAACTTCAAGTAGAGTTCGGGGAAATGCTCAGTGGACATCCCAGGCAGGTTAAGGATCAGCATTTACACACTACTCAGAGAATTTTTATTTTCAGGGATGGATTTTTAGCCCAATTCAAGTTGAAGAAAAGTGGTTTCGTGAAAATCGCAGAAATTTTTTTTTCAGAAACTCCGCGGTGCCTGGAGGTCGCGGTACACCACGCGACAGTTGTATTCCAAAACTGAGTCACTCAGATCACACGAGTACCCAAGCATGCTTGAAACTCATTCAAATGCAAGTGCTTCTATCTGCTGTCTTGATACTTTCCCACTCATTCCTTTTTGTTTGGGGAACATGTCAAAATCCCATGCCCAGAGAACTTCAGGTAGAGCTCGCGGAAATGCTCAGTGGACAACCCAGGCAGGGTAAGGATCAGTATTTCCACACTACTCAGAGAATTTTTATTTTCAGGGATGGATTTTTAGCCCAATTCAAGTTGAAAAAAAGTGGTTTCGTGAAAATCGCAGAAAATTTTTTTTCAGAAACTCCGGGGTGCCTGGAGGTCGCGGTGCACCACGCGACAGTTGTATTCCAAAACTGAGTCACTCAGATCACACGAGTACCCAAGCATGCTTGAAACTCATTCAAATGCAAGTGCTTCTATCTGTTGTCTTGTTTGTTTCCCACTCATTCCTTTTGGTTTGGGGAACATGTCAAAATCCCATGCCCAGAGAACTTCAGGTAGAGTTCGGGGAAATGCTCAGTGGACATCCCAGGCAGGGTAAGGATCAGCATTTACACACTACTCAGAGAATTTTTATTTTTAGGGATGGATTTTTAGCCCAATTCAAGTTGAAGAAAAGTGGTTTCGTGAAAATCGCAGAAAATTTTTTTTCAGAAACTCCGGGGTGCCTGGAGGTCGCGGTGCACCACGCGACAGTTGTATTCCAAAACTGAGTCACTCAGATCACACGAGTACCCAAGCATGCTTGAAACTCATTCAAATGCAAGTGCTTCTATCTGCTGTCTTGATACTTTCCCACTCATTCCTTTTGGTTTGGGGAACATGTCAAAATCCCATGCCCAGAGAACTTCAGGTAGAGCTCGCGGAAATGCTCAGTGGACAACCCAGGCAGGGTAAGGATCAGTATTTCCACACTACTCAGAGAATTTTTATTTTCAGTGATGGATTTTTAGCCCAATTCAAGTTGAAGAAAAGTGGTTTCGTGAAAATCGCAGAAAATTTTTTTTCAGAAACTCCGGGGTGCCTGGAGGTTGCGGTGCACCACGCGACAGTTGTATTCCAAAACTGAATCACTCAGATCACACGAGTACCCAAGCATGCTTGAAACTCATTCAAATGCAAGTGCTTCTATCTGTTGTCTTGATTGTTTCCCACTCATTCCTTTTAGTTTGGGAAACATGTCAAAATCCCATGCCCAGAGAACTTCAAGTAGAGTTCGCGGAAATGCTCAGTGGACAACCCAGGCAGGGTAAGGATCAGTAGTTACACACTACTCAGAGAATTTTTATTTTCAGGGATGGATTTTTAGCCCAATTCAAGTTGATGAAAAGTGGTTTCGTGAAAATCGCAGAAAATTTTTTTTCAGAAACTCCGGGGTGCCTGGAGGTCGCGGTGCACCACGCGACAGTTGTATTCCAAAACTGAGTCACTCAGATCACATGAGTACCCAAGCATGCTTGAAACTCATTCAAATGCAAGTGCTTCTATCTGTTGTCTTGATTGTTTCCCACTCATTCCTTTTAGTTTGGGGAACATGTCAAAATCCCATGCCCAGAGAACTTCAGGTAGAGTTCGGGGAAATGCTCAGTGGACATCCCAGGCAGGGTAAGGATCAGCATTTACACACTACTCAGAGAATTTTTATTTTCAGGGATGGATTTTTAGCCCAATTCAAGTTGAAGAAAAGTGGTTTCGTGAAAATCGCAGAAAATTTTTTTTCAGAAACTCCGGGGTGCCTGGAGGTCGCGGTGCACCACGCGACAGTTGTATTCCAAAACTGAGTCACTCAGATCACACGAGTACCCAAGCATGCTTGAAACTCATTCAAATGCAAGTGCTTCTATCTGCTGTCTTGATACTTTCCCACTCATTCCTTTTGGTTTGGGGAACATGTCAAAATCCCATGCCCAGAGAACTTCAGGTAGAGCTCGCGGAAATGCTCAGTGGACAACCCAGGCAGGGTAAGGATCAGTATTTCCACACTACTCAGAGAATTTTTATTTTCAGTGATGGATTTTTAGCCCAATTCAAGTTGAAGAAAAGTGGTTTCGTGAAAATCGCAGAAAATTTTTTTTCAGAAACTCCGGGGTGCCTGAAGGTCGCGGTGCACCACGCGACAGTTGTATTCCAAAACTGAATCACTCAGATCACACGAGTACCCAAGCATGCTTGAAACTCATTCAAATGCAAGTGCTTCTATCTGTTGTCTTGATTGTTTCCCACTCATTCCTTTTAGTTTGGGAAACATGTCAAAATCCCATGCCCAGAGAACTTCAAGTAGAGTTCGCGGAAATGCTCAGTGGACAACCCAGGCAGGGTAAGGATCAGTAGTTACACACTACTCAGAGAATTTTTATTTTCAGGGATGGATTTTTAGCCCAATTCAAGTTGATGAAAAGTGGTTTCGTGAAAATCGCAGAAAATTTTTTTTCAGAAACTCCGGGGTGCCTGGAGGTCGCGGTGCACCACGCGACAGTTGTATTCCAAAACTGAGTCACTCAGATCACATGAGTACCCAAGCATGCTTGAAACTCATTCAAATGCAAGTGCTTCTATCTGTTGTCTTGATTGTTTCCCACTCATTCCTTTTAGTTTGGGTAACATGTCAAAATCCCATGTCCAGAGAACTTCAAGTAGAGTTCGCGGAAATGCTCAGTGGACACCCCAGGTAGGGTAAGGATCAGCATTTCCACACAACTCAGAGAACTTTTATTTTCAGTGATGTTTTTTTAGCCCAATTCAAGTTGAAGAAAAGTGGTTTCGTGAAAATCGCAGAAAATTTTTTTTCAGAAACTCCGGGGTGCCTGGAGGTCGCGGTGCACCACGCGACAGATGTATTCGAAAACTGAGTCACTCAGATCACACGAGTACCCAAGCATGCTTGAAACTCATTCAAATGCAAGTGCTTCTATCTGCTGTCTTGATACTTTCCCACTCATTCCTTTTGGTTTGGGGAACATGTCAAAATCCCATGCCCAGAGAACTTCAGGTAGAGCTCGCGGAAATTCTCAGTGGACAACCCAGGCAGGGTAAGGATCAGTATTTCCACACTACTCAGAGAATTTTTATTTTCAGTGATGGATTTTTAGCCCAATTCAAGTTGAAGAAAAGTGGTTTCGTGAAAATCGCAGAAATTTTTTTTTCAGAAACTCCGGGGTGCCTGGAGGTCGCGGTGCACCACGCGACAGATGTATTCCAAAACTGAATCACTCAGATCACACGAGTACCTAAGCATGCTTGAAACTCATTCAAATGCAAGTGCTTCTATCTGTTGTCTTGATTGTTTCCCACTCATTCCTTTTAGTTTGGGAAACATGTCAAAATCCCATGCCCAGAGAACTTCAAGTAGAGTTCGCGGAAATGCTCAGTGGACAACCCAGGCAGGGTAAGGATCAGTATTTACACACTACTCAGAGAATTTTTATTTTCAGGGATGGATTTTTAGCCCAATTCAAGTTGATGAAAAGTGGTTTCGTGAAAATCGCAGAAAATTTTTTTTCAGAAACTCCGGGGTGCCTGGAGGTCGCGGTGCACCACGCGACAGTTGTATTCCAAAACTGAGTCACTCAGATCACATGAGTACCCAAGCATGCTTGAAACTCATTCAAATGCAAGTGCTTCTATCTGTTGTCTTGATTGTTTCCCACTCATTCCTTTTAGTCTGGGTAACATGTCAAAATCCCATGTCCAGAGAACTTCAAGTAGAGTTCGCGGAAATGCTCAGTGGACACCCCAGGTAGGGTAAGGATCAGCATTTCCACACAACTTAGAGAATTTTTATTTTCAGTGATGGATTTTTAGCCCAATTCAATTTGATGAAAAGTGGTTTCGTGAAAATCGC
This sequence comes from Atractosteus spatula, assembly GCF_055471065.1. Lineage (NCBI taxonomy): Eukaryota > Metazoa > Chordata > Actinopteri > Semionotiformes > Lepisosteidae > Atractosteus > Atractosteus spatula. Next base: position 487,172 of record NW_028296651.1, read on the forward strand.
AGAAAATTTTTTTTCAGAAACTCCGGGGTGCCTGGAGGTCGCGGTGCACCACGCGACAGTTGTATTCCAAAACTGAGTCACTCAGATCACATGAGTACCCAAGCATGCTTGAAACTCATTCAAATGCAAGTGCTTCTATCTGTTGTCTTGATTGTTTCCCACTCATTCCTTTTAGTCTGGGTAACATGTCAAAATCCCATGTCCAGAGAACTTCAAGTAGAGTTCGCGGAAATGCTCAGTGGACACCCCAGGTAGGGTAAGGATCAGCATTTCCACACAACTTAGAGAATTATTATTTTCAGTGATGGATTTTTAGCCCAATTCAATTTGAAGAAAAGTGGTTTCGTGAAAATCGCAGAAAATTTTTTTTCAGAAACTCCGGGGTGCCTGGAGGTCGCGGTGCACCACGCGACAGTTGTATTCCAAAACTGAATCACTCAGATCACACGAGTACCCAAGCATGCTTGAAACTCATCAAATGCAAGTGCTTCTATCTGTTGTCTTGATTGTTTCCCACTCATTCCTTTTAGTTTGGGAAACATGTCAAAATCCCATGCCCAGAGAACTTCAAGTAGAGTTCGCGGAAATGCTCAGTGGACAACCCAGGCAGGGTAAGGATCAGTATTTACACACTACTCAGAGAATTTTTATTTTCAGGGATGGATTTTTAGCCCAATTCAAGTTGATGAAAAGTGGTTTCGTGAAAATCGCAGAAAATTTTTTTTCAGAAACTCCGGGGTGCCTGGAGGCCGCGGTGCACCACGCGACAGTTGTATTCCAAAACTGAGTCACTCAGATCACACGAGTATCCAAGCATGCTTGAAACTCATTCAAATGCAAGTGCTTCTATCTGTTGTCTTGATTGTTTCCCACTCATTCCTTTTGGTTTGGGGAACATGTCAAAATCCCATGCCCAGAGAACTTCAGGTAGAGTTCGGGGAAATGCTCAGTGGACAACCCAGGCAGGGTAAGGATCAGCATTTACACACTACTCAGAGAATTTTTATTTTCAGGGATGGATTTTTAGCCCAATTCAAGTTGAAGAAAAGTGGTTTCGTGAAAATCGCAGAAAATTTTTTTTCAGAAACTCCGGGGTGCCTGGAGGTCGCAGTGCACCACGCGACAGTTGTATTCGAAAACTGAGTCACTCAGATCACACGAGTACCCAAGCGTGCTTGAAACTCATTCAAATGCAAGTGCTTCTATCTGTTGTCTTGATTGTTTCCCACTCATTCCTTTTGGTTTGGGGAACATGTCAAAATCCCATGCCCAGAGAACTTCAGGTAGAGTTCGGGGAAATGCTCAGTGGACAACCCAGGCAGGGTAAGGATCAGCATTTACACACTACTGAGAGAATTTTTATTTTCAGGGATGGATTTTTAGCCCAATTCAAGTTGAAGAAAAGTGGTTTCGTGAAAATCGCAGAAAATTTTTTTTCAGAAACTCCGGGGTGCCTGGAGGTCGCGGGGCACCACGCGACAGTTGTATTGGAAAACTGAGTCACTCAGATCACACGAGTACCCAAGTGTGCTTGAAACTCATTCAAATGCAAGTGCTTCTATCTGTTGTCTTGATTGTTTCCCACTCATTCCTTTTGGTTTGGGAAACATGTCAAAATCCCATGCCCAGAGAACTTCAGGTAGAGTTCGGGGAAATGCTCAGTGGACAACCCAGGCAGGGTAAGGATCAGCATTTACACACTACTCAGAGAATTTTTATTTTCAGGGATGGATTTTTAGCCCAATTCAAGTTGAAGAAAAGTGGTTTCGTGAAAATCGCAGAAACTTTTTTTTCAGAAACTCCGGGGTACCTGGAGGTCGCGGTGCACCACACGACAGTTGTATTCCAAAACTGAGTCACTCAGATCACATGAGTACCCAAGCATGCTTGAAACTCATTCAAATGCAAGTGCTTCTATCTGCTGTCTTGATTGTTTCCCACTCATTCCTTTTGGTTTGGGGAACATGTCAAAATCCCATGCCCAGAGAACTTCAGGTAGAGCTCGCGGAAATGCTTAGTGGACAACCCAGGCAGGGTAAGGATCAGTATTTCCACACTACTCAGAGAATTTTTATTTTCAGTGATGGATTTTTAGCCCAATTCAAGTTGAAGAAAAGTGGTTTCGTGAAAATCGCAGAAAATTTTTTTTCAGAAACTCCGGGGTGCCTGGAGGTCGCGGTGCACCACGCGACAGCTGTATTCCAAAACTGAATCACTCAGATCACACGAGTACCCAAGCATGCTTGAAACTCATTCAAATGCAAATGTTTCTATCTGTTGTCTTGATTGTTTCCCACTCATTCCTTTTAGTTTGGGTAACATGTCAAAATCCCATGCCCAGAGAACTTCAAGTAGAGTTCGCGGAAATGCTCAGTGGACACCCCAGGTAGGGTAAGGATCAGCATTTCCACACAACTCAGAGAATATTTATTTTCAGGGATGGATTTTTAGCCCAATTCAAGTTGATGAAAAGTGGTTTCGTGAAAATCGCAGAAAATGTTTTTTCAGAAACTCCGGGGTGCCTGGAGGTCACGGTGCATCACGCGACAGTTGTATTCCAAAACTGAGTCACTCAGATCACACGAGTAGCCAAGCATGCTTGAAACTCATTCAAATGCAAGTGCTTCTATCTGCTGTCTTGATTGTTTCCCAATCATTCCTTTTGGTTTGGGGAACATGTCAAAATCCCATGCCCAGGGAACTTCAGGTAGAGTTCGGGGAAATGCTCAGTGGACAACCCAGGCAGGGTAAGGATCAGCATTTACACACTACTCAGAGAATTTTTATTTTCAGGGATGGATTTTTAGCCCAATTCAAGTTGAAGAAAAGTGGTTTCGTGAAAATCGCAGAAAATTTTTTTTCAGAAACTCCGGGGTGCCTGGAGGTCGCGGTGCACCACGCGACAGTTGTATTGGAAAACTGAGTCACTCAGATCACACGAGTACCCAAGCATGCTTGAAACTCATTCAAATGCAAGTGCTTCTATCTGTTGTCTTGTTTGTTTCCCACTCATTCCTTTTGGTTTGGGGAACATGTCAAAATCCCATGCCCAGAGAACTTCAGGTAGAGTTCGGGGAAATGCTCAGTGGACATCCCAGGCAGGTTAAGGATCAGCATTTACACACTACTCAGAGAATTTTTATTTTCAGGGATGGATTTTTAGCCCAATTCAAGTTGAAGAAAAGTGGTTTCGTGAAAATCGCAGAAAATTTTTTTTCAGAAACTCCGCGGTGCCTGGAGGTCGCGGTACACCACGCGACAGTTGTATTCCAAAACTGAGTCACTCAGATCACACGAGTACCCAAGCATGCTTGAAACTCATTCAAATGCAAGTGCTTCTATCTGCTGTCTTGATACTTTCCCACTCATTCCTTTTTGTTTGGGGAACATGTCAAAATCCCATGCCCAGAGAACTTCAGGTAGAGCTCGCGGAAATGCTCAGTGCACAACCCAGGCAGGGTAAGGATCAGTATTTCCACACTACTCAGAGAATTTTTATTTTCAGGGATGGATTTTTAGCCCAATTCAAGTTGATGAAAAGTGGTTTCGTGAAAATCGCAGAAAATTTTTTTTCAGAAACTCCGGGGTGCCTGGAGGTCGCGGTGCACCACGCGACAGTTGTATTCCAAAACTGAGTCACTCAGATCACACGAGTACCCAAGCATGCTTGAAACTCATTCAAATGCAAGTGCTTCTATCTGTTGTCTTGATTGTTTCCCACTCATTCCTTTTGGTTTGGGGAACATGTCAAAATCCCATGCTCAGAGAACTTCAAGTAGAGTTCGCGGAGATGCTCAGTGGACACCCCAGGTAGGGTAAGGATCAGCATTTCCACACTACTCAGAGAATATTTATTTTCAGGGATGGATTTTTAGCCCAATTCAAGTTGAAGAAAAGTGGTTTCGTGAAAATCGCAGAAAATTTTTTTTCAGAAACTCCGGGGTGCCTGGAGGTCGCGGTGCACCACGCGACAATTGTATTCCAAAACTGAATCACTCAGATCACACGAGTACCCAAACATGCTTGAAACTCATTCAAATGCAAATGCTTCTATCTGCTGTCTTGATTGTTTCCCACTCATTCCTTTTGGTTTGGGGAACATGTCAAAATCCCATGCCCAGAGAACTTCAGGTAGAGCTCGCGGAAATGCTCAGTGGACAACCCAGGCAGGGTAAGGATCAGTATTTAAACACTACTCAGAGAATTTTTATTTTCAGTGATGGATTTTTAGCCCAATTCAAGTTGAAGAAAAGTGGTTTCGTGAAAATCGCAGAAAATTTTTTTTCAGAAACTCCGGGGTGCCTGGAGGTCGCGGTGCACCACGCGACAGTTGTATTCCAAAACTGAATCACTCAGATCACACGAGCACCCAAGCATGCTTGAAACTCATTCAAATGCAAGTGCTTCTATCTGTTGTCTTGATTGTTTCCCACTCATTCCTTTTAGTTTGGGTAACATGTCAAAATCCCATGCCCAGAGAACTTCAAGTAGAGTTCGCGGAAATGCTCAGTGGACACCCCAGGTAGGGTAAGGATCAGCATTTCCACACAACTCAGAGAATATTTATTTTCAGGGATGGATTTTTAGCCCAATTCAAGTTGATGAAAAGTGGTTTCGTGAAAATCGCAGAAAATTTTTTTTCAGAAACTCCGGGGTGCCTGGAGGTCGCGGTGCACCACGCGACAGTTGTATTCCAAAACTGAGTCACTCAGATCACACGAGTACCCAAGCATGCTTGAAACTCATTCAAATGCAACTGCTTCTATCTGTTGTCTTGATTGTTTCCCACTCATTCCTTTTGGTTTGGGGAACATGTCAAAATCCCATGCCCAGAGAACTTCAGGTAGAGTTCGGGGAAATGCTCAGTGGACAACCCAGGCAGGGTAAGGATCAGCATTTACACACTACTCAGAGAATTTTTATTTTCAGGGATGGATTTTTAGCCCAATTCAAGTTGAAGAAAAGTGGTTTCGTGAAAATCGCAGAAAAATTTTTTTCAGAAACTCCGGGGTGCCTGGAGGTCGCGGTGCACCACGCGACAGTTGTATTCCAAAACTGAGTCACTCAGATCACACGAGTACCCAAGCATGCTTGAAACTCATTCAAATGCAAGTGCTTCTATCTGTTGTCTTGTTTGTTTCCCACTCATTCCTTTTGGTTTGGGGAACATGTCAAAATCCCATGCCCAGAGAACTTCAGGTAGAGTTCGGGGAAATGCTCAGTGGACATCCCAGGCAGGTTAAGGATCAGCATTTACACACTACTCAGAGAATTTTTATTTTCAGGGATGGATTTTTAGCCCAATTCAAGTTGAAGAAAAGTGGTTTCGTGAAAATCGCAGAAAATTTTTTTTCAGAAACTCCGCGGTGCCTGGAGGTCGCGGTACACCACGCGACAGTTGTATTCCAAAACTGAGTCACTCAGATCACACGAGTACCCAAGCATGCTTGAAACTCATTCAAATGCAAGTGCTTCTATCTGCTGTCTTGATACTTTCCCACTCATTCCTTTTTGTTTGGGGAACATGTCAAAATCCCATGCCCAGAGAACTTCAGGTAGAGCTCGCGGAAATGCTCAGTGGACAACCCAGGCAGGGTAAGGATCAGTATTTCCACACTACTCAGAGAATTTTTATTTTCAGGGATGGATTTTTAGCCCAATTCAAGTTGATGAAAAGTGGTTTCGTGAAAATCGCAGAAAATTTTTTTTCAGAAACTCCGGGGTGCCTGGAGGTCGCGGTGCACCACGCGACAGTTGTATTCCAAAACTGAGTCACTCAGATCACACGAGTACCCAAGCATGCTTGAAACTCATTCAAATGCAAGTGCTTCTATCTGTTGTCTTGATTGTTTCCCACTCATTCCTTTTGGTTTGGGGAACATGTCAAAATCCCATGCTCAGAGAACTTCAAGTAGAGTTCGCGGAGATGCTCAGTGGACACCCCAGGTAGGGTAAGGATCAGCATTTCCACACTACTCAGAGAATATTTATTTTCAGGGATGGATTTTTAGCCCAATTCAAGTTGAAGAAAAGTGGTTTCGTGAAAATCGCAGAAAATTTTTTTTCAGAAACTCCGGGGTGCCTGGAGGTCGCGGTGCACCACGCGACAATTGTATTCCAAAACTGAATCACTCAGATCACACGAGTACCCAAGCATGCTTGAAACTCATTCAAATGCAAATGCTTCTATCTGCTGTCTTGATTGTTTCCCACTCATTTCTTTTGGTTTGGGGAACATGTCAAAATCCCATGCCCAGAGAACTTCAGGTAGAGCTCGCGGAAATGCTCAGTGGACAACCCAGGCAGGGTAAGGATCAGTATTTAAACACTACTCAGAGAATTTTTATTTTCAGTGATGGATTTTTAGCCCAATTCAAGTTGAAGAAAAGTGGTTTCGTGAAAATCGCAGAAAATTTTTTTTCAGAAACTCCGGGGTGCCTGGAGGTCGCGGTGCACCACGCGACAGTTGTATTCCAAAACTGAATCACTCAGATCACACGAGCACCCAAGCATGCTTGAAACTCATTCAAATGCAAGTGCTTCTATCTGTTGTCTTGATTGTTTCCCACTCATTCCTTTTAGTTTGGGTAACATGTCAAAATCCCATGCCCAGAGAACTTCAAGTAGAGTTCGCGGAAATGCTCAGTGGACACCCCAGGTAGGGTAAGGATCAGCATTTCCACACAACTCAGAGAATATTTATTTTCAGGGATGGATTTTTAGCCCAATTCAAGTTGATGAAAAGTGGTTTCGTGAAAATCGCAGAAAATTTTTTTTCAGAAACTCCGGGGTGCCTGGAGGTCGCGGTGCACCACGCGACAGTTGTATTCCAAAACTGAGTCACTCAGATCACACGAGTACCCAAGCATGCTTGAAACTCATTCAAATGCAAGTGCTTCTATCTGTTGTCTTGATTGTTTCCCACTCATTCCTTTTGGTTTGGGGAACATGTCAAAATCCCATGCCCAGAGAACTTCAGGTAGAGTTCGGGGAAATACTCAGTGGACAACCCAGGCAGGGTAAGGATCAGCATTTACACACTACTCAGAGAATTTTTATTTTCAGGGATGGATTTTTAGCCCAATTCAAGTTGAAGAAAAGTGGTTTCGTGAAAATCGCAGAAAATTTTTTTTCAGAAACTCCGGGGTGCCTGGAGGTCGCGGTGCACCACGCGACAGTTGTATTCCAAAACTGAGTCACTCAGATCACACGAGTACCCAAGCATGCTTGAAACTCATTCAAATGCAAGTGCTTCTATCTGCTGTCTTGATTGTTTCATACTCATTCCTTTTGGTTTGGGGAACATGTCAAAATCCCATGCCCAGAGAACTTCAGGTAGAGCTCGCGGAAATGCTCAGTGGACAACCCAGGCAGGGTAAGGATCAGTATTTCCACACTACTCAGAGAATTTTTATTTTCAGTGATGGATTTTTAGCCCAATTCAAGTTGAAGAAAAGTGGTTTCGTGAAAATCGCAGAAAATTTTTTTTCAGAAACTCCGGGGTGCCTGGAGGTCGCGGTGCACCACGCGACAGTTGTATTCCAAAACTGAGTCACTCAGATCACACGAGTACCCAAGCATGCTTGAAACTCATTCAAATGCAAGTGCTTCTATCTGTTGTCTTGATTGTTTCCCACTCATTCCTTTTGGTTTGGGGAACATGTCAAAATCCCATGCCCAGAGAACTTCAGGTAGAATTCGCGGAAATGCTCAGTGGACAACCCAGGCAGGGTAAGGATCAGTATTTCCACACTACTCAGAGAATATTTCTTTTCAGGGATGGATTTTTAGCCCAATTCAAGTTGATGAAAAGTGGTTTCGTGAAAATCACAGAAAATTTTTTTTCAGAAACTCCGGGGTGCCTGGAGGTCGCGGTGCACCACGCGACAGTTGTATTCCAAAACTGAATCACTCAGATCACACGAGTACCCAAGCATGCTTGAAACTCATTCAAATGCAAATGTTTCTATCTGTTGTCTTGATTGTTTCCCACTCATTCCTTTTAGTTTGGGTAACATGTCAAAATCCCATGCCCAGAGAACTTCAAGTAGAGTTCGCGGAAATGCTCAGTGGACACCCCAGGTAGGGTAAGGATCAGCATTTCCACACAACTCAGAGAATATTTATTTTCAGGGATGGATTTTTAGCCCAATTCAAGTTGATGAAAAGTGGTTTCGTGAAAATCGCAGAAAATGTTTTTTCAGAAACTCCGGGGTGCCTGGAGGTCACGGTGCATCACGCGACAGTTGTATTCCAAAACTGAGTCACTCAGATCACACGAGTAGCCAAGCATGCTTGAAACTCATTCAAATGCAAGTGCTTCTATCTGCTGTCTTGATTGTTTCCCACTCATTCCTTTTGGTTTGGGGAACATGTCAAAATCCCATGCCCAGAGAACTTCAGGTAGAGCTCGCGGAAATGCTCAGTGGACAACCCAGGCAGGGTAAGGATCAGTATTTCCACACTATTCAGAGAATTTTTATTTTCAGTGATGGATTTTTAGCCCAATTCAAGTTGAAAAAAAGTGGTTTCGTGAAAATCGCAGAAAATTTTTTTTCAGAAACTCCGGGGTGCCTGGAGGTCGTGGTGCACCACGCGACAGTTGTATTCCAAAACTGAGTCACTCAGATCACACGAGTACCCAAGCATGCTTGAAACTCATTCAAATGCAAGTGCTTCTATCTGTTGTCTTGATTGTTTCCCACTCATTCCTTTTGGTTTGGGGAACATGTCAAAATCCCATGCCCAGAGAACTTCAGGTAGAGTTCGGGGAAATGCTCAGTGGACAACCCAGGCAGGGTAAGGATCAGTATTTCCACACTACTCAGAGAATATTTATTTTCAGGGATGGATTTTTAGCCCAATTCAAGTTGAAGAAAAGTGGTTTCGTGAAAATCGCAGAAAATTTTTTTTCAGAAACTCCGGGGTGCCTGGAGGTCGCGGTGAACCACGCGACAGTTGTATTCCAAAACTGAGTCACTCAGATCACACGAGTACCCAAGCATGCTTGAAACTCATTCAAATGCAAGTGCTTTTATCTGTTGTCTTGAATGTTTCCCACTCATTCCTTTTAATTTGGGTAATATGTCAAAATCCCATGCCCGGAGAACTTCAAGTAGAGTTCGCGGAAATGCTCAGTGGACACCCCAGGTAGGGTAAGGATCAGCATTTCCACACTACTCAGAGAATATTTATTTTCAGGGATGGATTTTTAGCCCAATTCAAGTTGATGAGAAGTGGTTTCGTGAAAATCGCAGAAAATTTTTTTTCAGAAGCTCCGGGGTGCCTGGAGGTCGCGGTGCACCACGCGACAGTTGTATGTGAAAACTGAGTCACTCAGATCACACGAGTACCCAAGCATGCTTGAAACTCATTCAAATGCAAGTGCCTCTATCTGTTGTCTTGATTGTTTCCCACTCATTCCTTTTAGTTTGGGTAATATGTCAAAATCCCATGCCCAGAGAACTTCAAGTAGAGTTCGCGGAAATGCTCAGTGGACACCCCAGGTAGAGTAAGGATCAGCATTTCCACACTACTCAGAGAATATTTATTTTCAGGGATGGATTTTTAGCCCAATTCAAGTTGATGAAAAGTGGTTTCGTGAAAATCGCAGAAAATTTTTTTTCAGAAACTCCGGGGTGCCTGGAGGTCGCGATGCACCACGCGACAGTTGTATTCCAAAACTGAGTCACTCAGATCACACGAGTACCCAAGCATGCTTGAAACTCATTCAAATGCAAGTGCTTCTATCTGTTGTCTTGATTGTTTCCCACTCATTCCTTTTGGTTTGGGGAACATGTCAAAATCCCATGCCCAGAGAACTTCAGGTAGAGTTCGGGGAAATGCTCAGTGGACAACCCAGGGAGGGTAAGGATCAGCATTTCCACACTACTCAGAGAATTTTTATTTTCAGGGATGGATTTTTAGCCCAATTCAAGTTGAAGAAAAGTGGTTTCGTGAAAATCGCAGAAAATTTTTTTTCAGAATCTCCGGGGTGCCTGGAGGTTGCGATGCACCACGCAACAGTTGTATTCCAAAACTGAGTCACTCAGATCACACGAATACCCAAGCATGCTTGAAACTCATTCAAATGCAAGTGCCTCTATCTGTTGTCTTGATTGTTTCCCACTCATTCCTATTGGTTTGGGGAACATGTCAAAATCCCATGCCCAGAGAACTTCAGGTAGAGCTCGCGGAAATGCTCAGTGGACAACCCAGGCAGGGTAAGGATCAGTATTTCCACACTACTCAGAGAATTTTTATTTTCAGTGATGGATTTTTAGCCCAATTCAAGTTGAAGAAAAGTGGTTTCGTGAAAATCGCAGAAAATTTTTTTTCAGAAACTCCGGGGTGCCTGGAGGTCGCGGTGCACCACGCGACAGTTGTATTCCAAAACTGAGTCACTCAGATCACACGAGTACCCAAGCATGCTTGAAACTCATTCAAATGCAAGTGCTTTTATCTGTTGTCTTGAATGTTTCCCACTCATTCCTTTTAGTTTGGGTAATATGTCAAAATCCCATGCCCGGAGAACTTCAAGTAGAGTTCGCGGAAATGCTCAGTGGACACCCCAGGTAGGGTAAGGATCAGCATTTCCACACTACTCAGAGAATATTTATTTTCAGGGATGGATTTTTAGCCCAATTCAAGTTGATGAAAAGTGGTTTCGTGAAAATCGCAGAAAATTTTTTTTCAGAAACTCCGGGGTGCCTGGAGGTCGCGATGCACCACGCGACAGTTGTATTCCAAAACTGAGTCACTCAGATCACACGAGTACCCAAGCATGCTTGAAACTCATTCAAATGCCAGTGCTTCTATCTGTTGTCTTGATTGTTTCCCACTCATTCCTTTTGGTTTGGGGAACATGTCAAAATCTCATGCCCAGAGAACTTCAAGTAGAGTTCGCGGAAATGCTCAGTGGACACCCCAGGTAGGGTAAGGATCAGCATTTCCACACTACTCAGAGAATATTTATTTTCAGGGATGGATTTTTAGCCCAATTCAAGTTGATGAAAAGTGGTTTCGTGAAAATCGCAGAAAATTTTTTTTCAGAAACTCCGGGGTGCCTTGAGGTCGCGATGCACCACGCGACAGTTGTTTTCCAAAACTGAGTCACTCAGATCACACGAGTACCCAAGCATGCTTGAAACTCATTCAAATGCAAGTGCCTCTATCTCTTTTCTTGATTGTTTCCCACTCATTCCTTTTGGTTTGGGGAACATGTCAAAATCCCATGGCCAGAGAACTTCAGGTAGAGTTCGGGGAAATGCTCAGTGGACAACCCAGGGAGGGTAAGGATCAGCATTTCCACACTACTCAGAGAATTTTTATTTTTAGGCATGGATTTTTAGCCCAATTCAAGTTGAAGAAAAGTGGTTTCGTGAAAATCGCAGAAAATTTTTTTTCAGAAACTCCGGGGTGCCTGGAGGTCGCGGTGCACCACGCGACAGTTGTATTCCAAAACTGAGTCACTCAGATCACACGAGTACCCAAGCATGCTTGAAACTCATTCAAATGCAAGTGCTTCTATCTGTTGTCTTGATTGTTTCCCACTCATTCCTTTTGGTTTGGGGAACATGTCAAAATCCCATGCCCAGAGAACTTCAGGTAGAGTTCGGTGAAATGCTCAGTGGACAACCCAGGCAGGGTAAGGATCAGCATTTACACACTACTCAGAGAATATTTATTTTCAGGGATGGATTTTTAGCCCAATTCAAGTTGAAGAAAAGTGGTTTCGTGAAAATCGCAGAAAATTTTTTTTCAAAACTCCGGGGTGCCTGGAGGTCGCGGTGCACCACGCGACAGTTGTATTCCAAAACTGAGTCACTCAGATCACACGAGTACCCAAGCATGCTTGAAACTCATTCAAATGCAAGTGCTTCTATCTGTTGTCTTGATTGTTTCCCACTCATTCCTTTTGGTTTGGGGAACATGTCAAAATCCCATGCCCAGAGAACTTCAGGTAGAGTTCGGGGAAATGCTCAGTGGACAACCCAGGCAGGGTAAGGATCAGCATTTACTCACTACTCAGAGAATATTTATTTTCAGGGATGGATTTTTAGCCCAATTCAAGTTGATGAAAAGTGGTTTCGTGAAAATTGCAGAAAATTTTTTTTCAGAAACTCGGGGGTGCCTTGAGGTCGCGATGCACCACGCGACAGTTGTATTAAAAAACTGAGTCACTCAGATCACACGAGTACCCAAGCATGCTTGAAACTCATTGAAATGCAAGTGCCTCTATCTGTTGTCTTGATTGTTTCCCACTCATTCCTTTTGGTTTGGGGAACATGTCAAAATCCCATGCCCAGAGAACTTCAGGTAGAGTTCGATGAAATGCTCAGTGGACAACCCAGGCAGGGTAAGGATCAGTATTTCCACACTACTCAGAGAATATTTATTTTCAGGGATGGATTTTTAGCCCAATTCAAGTTGAAGAAAAGTGGTTTCGTGAAAATCGCAGAAAATTTTTTTTCAGAAACTCCGGGGTGCCTGGAGGTCGCGGTGCACCACGCGACAGTTGTATTCCAAAACTGAGTCACTCAGATCACACGAGTACCCAAGCATGCTTGAAACTCATTCAAATGCAAGTGCTTTTATCTGTTGTCTTGAATGTTTCCCACTCATTCCTTTTAGTTTGGGTAATATGTCAAAATCCCATGCCCGGAGAACTTCAAGTAGAGTTCGCGGAAATGCTCAGTGGACACCCCAGGTAGGGTAAGGATCAGCATTTCCACACTACTCAGAGAATATTTATTTTCAGGGATGGATTTTTAGCCCAATTCAAGTTGATGAAAAGTGGTTTCGTGAAAATCGCAGAAAATTTTTTTTCAGAAACTCCGGGGTGCCTGGAGGTCGCGATGCACCACGCGACAGTTGTATTCCAAAACTGAGTCACTCAGATCACACGAGTACCCAAGCATGCTTGAAACTCATTCAAATGCAAGTGCTTCTATCTGTTGTCTTGATTGTTTCCCACTCATTCCTTTTGGTTTGGGGAACATGTCAAAATCCCATGCCCAGAGAACTTCAGGTAGAGTTCGGGGAAATGCTCAGTGGACAACCCAGGGAGGGTAAGGATCAGCATTTCCACACTACTCAGAGAATTTTTATTTTCAGGGATGGATTTTTAGCCCAATTCAAGTTGAAGAAAAGTGGTTTCGTGAAAATCGCAGAAAATTTTTTTTCAGAATCTCCGGGGTGCCTGGAGGTTGCGATGCACCACGCAACAGTTGTATTCCAAAACTGAGTCACTCAGATCACACGAGTACCCAAGCATGCTGGAAACTCATTCAAATGCAAGTGCCTCTATCTGTTGTCTTGATTGTTTCCCACTCATTCCTATTGGTTTGGGGAACATGTCAAAATCCCATGCCCAGAGAACTTCAGGTAGAGCTCGCGGAAATGCTCAGTGGACAACCCAGGCAGGGTAAGGATCAGTATTTCCACACTACTCAGAGAATTTTTATTTTCAGGGATGGATTTTTAGCCCAATTCAAGTTGAAGAAAAGTGGTTTCGTGAAAATCGCAGAAAATTTTTTTTCAGAAACTCCGGGGTGCCTGGAGGTCGCGGTGCACCACGCGACAGTTGTATTCCAAAACTGAGTCACTCAGATCACACGAGTACCCAAGCATGCTTGAAACTCATTCAAATGCAAGTGCTTCTATCTGTTGTCTTGATTGTTTCCCACTCATTCCTTTTAGTTTGGGTAATATGTCAAAATCCCATGCCCAGAGAACTTCAAGTAGAGTTCGCGGAAATGCTCAGTGGACACCCCAGGTAGAGTAAGGATCAGCATTTCCACACTACTCAGAGAATATTTATTTTCAGGGATGGATTTTTAGCCCAATTCAAGTTGATGAAAAGTGGTTTCGTGAAAATCGCAGAAAATTTTTTTTCAGAAACTCCGGGGTGCCTGGAGGTCGCGATGCACCACGCGACAGTTGTATTCCAAAACTGAGTCACTTAGATCACACGAGTACCCAAGAATGCTTGAAACTCATTCAAATGCAAGTGCTTCTATCTGTTGTCTTGATTGTTTCCCACTCATTCCTTTTGGTTTGGGGAACATGTCAAAATCTCATGCCCAGAGAACTTCAAGTAGAGTTCGCGGAAATGCTCAGTGGACACCCCAGGTAGGGTAAGGATCAGCATTTCCACACTACTCAGAGAATATTTATTTTCAGGGATGGATTTTTAGCCCAATTCAAGTTGATGAAAAGTGGTTTCGTGAAAATCGCAGAAAATTTTTTTTCAGAAACTCCGGGGTGCCTTGAGGTCGCGATCCACCACGCGACAGTTGTTTTCCAAAACTGAGTCACTCAGATCACACGAGTACCCAAGCATGCTTGAAACTCATTCAAATGCAAGTGCCTCTATCTCTTTTCTTGATTGTTTCCCACTCATTCCTTTTGGTTTGGGGAACATGTCAAAATCCCATGCCCAGAGAACTTCAGGTAGAGTTCGGGGAAATGCTCAGTGGACAACCCAGGGAGGGTAAGGATCAGCATTTCCACACTACTCAGAGAATTTTTATTTTTAGGCATGGATTTTTAGCCCAATTCAAGTTGAAGAAAAGTGGTTTCGTGAAAATCGCAGAAAATTTTTTTTCAGAAACTCCGGGGTGCCTGGAGGTCGCGGTGCACCACGCGACAGTTGTATTCCAAAACTGAGTCACTCAGATCACACGAGTACCCAAGCATGCTTGAAACTCATTCAAATGCAAGTGCTTCTATCTGTTGTCTTGATTGTTTCCCACTCATTCCTTTTGGTTTGGGGAACATGTCAAAATCCCATGCCCAGAGAACTTCAGGTAGAGTTCGGGGAAATGCTCAGTGGACAACCCAGAGAGGGTAAGGATCAGCATTTCCACACTACTCAGAGAATTTTTATTTTCAGGGATGGATTTTTAGCCCAATTCAAGTTGAAGAAAAGTGGTTTCGTGAAAATCGCAGAAAATTTTTTTTCAGAATCTCCGGGGTGCCTGGAGGTTGCGGTGCACCACGCAACAGTTGTATTCCAAAACTGAGTCACTCAGATCACACGAGTACCCAAGCATACTTGAAACTCATTCAAATGCAAGTGCTTCTATCTGTTGTCTTGATTGTTTCCCACTCATTCCTTTTGGTTTGGGGAACATGTCAAAATCCCATGCCTAGAGAACTTCAGGTAGAGTTCGGTGAAATGCTCAGTGGACAACCCAGGCAGGGTAAGGATCAGCATTTACTCACTACTCAGAGAATATTTATTTTCAGGGATGGATTTTTAGCCCAATTCAAGTTGAAGAAAAGTGGTTTCGTGAAAATCGCAGAAAATTTTTTTTCAGAAATTCCGGGGTGCCTTGAGGTCGCGGTGCACCACGCGACAGTTGTATTCCAAAACTGAGTCACTCAGATCACACGAGTACCCAAGCATGCTTGAAACTCATTCAAATGCAAGTGCCTCTATCTGTTGTCTTGATTGTTTCCCACTCATTCCTATTGGTTTGGGGAACATGTCAAAATCCCATGCCCAGAGAACTTCAGGTAGAGCTCGCGGAAATGCTCAGTGGACAACCCAGGCAGGGTAAGGATCAGTATTTCCACACTACTCAGAGAATTTTTATTTTCAGTGATGGATTTTTAGCCCAATTCAAGTTGAAGAAAAGTGGTTTCGTGAAAATCGCAGAAAATTTTTTTTCAGAAACTCCGGGGTGCCTGGAGGTCGCGGTGCACCACGCGACAGTTGTATTCCAAAACTGAGTCACTCAGATCACACGAGTACCCAAGCATGCTTGAAACTCATTCAAATGCAAGTGCCTCTATCTCTTTTCTTGATTGTTTCCCACTCATTCCTTTTGGTTTGGGGAACATGTCAAAATCCCATGCCCAGAGAACTTCAGGTAGAGTTCGGGGAAATGCTCAGTGGACAACCCAGGGAGGGTAAGGATCAGCATTTCCACACTACTCAGAGAATTTTTATTTTTAGGCATGGATTTTTAGCCCAATTCAAGTTGAAGAAAAGTGGTTTCGTGAAAATCGCAGAAAATTTTTTTTCAGAAACTCCGGGGTGCCTGGAGGTCGCGGTGCACCACGCGACAGTTGTATTCCAAAACTGAGTCACTCAGATCACACGAGTACCCAAGCATGCTTGAAACTCATTCAAATGCAAGTGCTTCTATCTGTTGTCTTGATTGTTTCCCACTCATTCCTTTTGGTTTGGGGAACATGTCAAAATCCCATGCCCAGAGAACTTCAGGTAGAGTTCGGGGAAATGCTCAGTGGACAACCCAGAGAGGGTAAGGATCAGCATTTCCACACTACTCAGAGAATTTTTATTTTCAGGGATGGATTTTTAGCCCAATTCAAGTTGAAGAAAAGTGGTTTCGTGAAAATCGCAGAAAATTTTTTTTCAGAATCTCCGGGGTGCCTGGAGGTTGCGGTGCACCACGCAACAGTTGTATTCCAAAACTGAGTCACTCAGATCACACGAGTACCCAAGCATACTTGAAACTCATTCAAATGCAAGTGCTTCTATCTGTTGTCTTGATTGTTTCCCACTCATTCCTTTTGGTTTGGGGAACATGTCAAAATCCCATGCCCAGAGAACTTCAGGTAGAGTTCGGTGAAATGCTCAGTGGACAACCCAGGCAGGGTAAGGATCAGCATTTACTCACTACTCAGAGAATATTTATTTTCAGGGATGGATTTTTAGCCCAATTCAAGTTGAAGAAAAGTGGTTTCGTGAAAATCGCAGAAAATTTTTTTTCAGAAACTCCGGGGTGCCTTGAGGTCGCGGTGCACCACGCGACAGTTGTATTCCAAAACTGAGTCACTCAGATCACACGAGTACCCAAGCATGCTTGAAACTCATTCAAATGCAAGTGCCTCTATCTGTTGTCTTGATTGTTTCCCACTCATTCCTATTGGTTTGGGGAACATGTCAAAATCCCATGCCCAGAGAACTTCAGGTAGAGCTCGCGGAAATGCTCAGTGGACAACCCAGGCAGGGTAAGGATCAGTATTTCCACACTACTCAGAGAATTTTTATTTTCAGTGATGGATTTTTAGCCCAATTCAAGTTGAAGAAAAGTGGTTTCGTGAAAATCGCAGAAAATTTTTTTTCAGAAACTCCGGGGTGCCTGGAGGTCGCGGTGCACCACGCGACAGTTGTATTCCAAAACTGAGTCACTCAGATCACACGAGTACCCAAGCATGCTTGAAACTCATTCAAATGCAAGTGCTTCTATCTGTTGTCTTGATTGTTTCCCACTCATTCCTTTTGGTTTGGGGAACATGTCAAAATCCCATGCCCAGAGAACTTCAGGTAGAGCTCGCGGAAATGCTCAGTGGACAACCCAGGCAGGGTAAGGATCAGTATTTCCAAACTACTCAGAGAATTTTTATTTTCAGTGATGGATTTTTAGCCCAATTCAAGTTGAAGAAAAGTGGTTTCGTGAAAATCGCAGAAAATTTTTTTTCAGAAACTCCGGGGTGCCTGGAGGTCGCGGTGCACCACGCGACAGTTGTATGTGAAAACTGAGTCACTCAGATCACACGAGTACCCAAGCATGCTTGAAACTCATTCAAATGCAAGTGCCTCTATCTGTTGTCTTGATTGTTTCCCACTCATTCCTTTTGGTTTGGGGAACATGTCAAAATCCCATGCCCAGAGAACTTCAGGTAGAGTTCGGGGAAATGCTCAGTGGACAACCCAGGCAGGGTAAGGATAAGCATTTACACAGTACTCAGAGAATTTTTATTTTCAGGGATGGATTTTAAGCCTAATTCAAGTTGAAGAAAAGTGGTTTCGTGAAAATTGCAGAAAAATTTTTTTCAGAAACTCCACGGTGCCTGGAGGTCGCGATGCACCACGCGACAGTTGTATTAAAAAACTGAGTCACTCAGATCACACGACTACCCAAGCATGCTTGGAACTCATTCAAATGCAAGTGCTTCTATCTGTTGTCTTGATTGTTTCCCACTCATTCCTTTTGGTTTGGGGAACATGTCAAAATCCCATGCCCAGAGAACTTCAGGTAGAGCTCGCGGAAATGCTCAGTGGACAACCCAGGCAGGGTAAGGTTCAGTATTTCCATACTACTCAGAGAATATTTATTTTCAGGGATGGATTTTTATTCCAATTCAAGTTGATGAAAAGTGGTTTCGTGAAAATCGCAGAAAATTTTTTTTCAGAAACTCCAGGGTGCCTTGAGGTCGCGGTGCACCACGCGACAGTTGTATTTGAAAGCTGTGTCACTCAGATCACACGAGTACCCAAGCATGCTTGAAACTCATTCAAATGCAAGTGCTTCTATCTGTTGTCTTGATTGTTTCCCACTCATTCCTTTTGGTTTGGGGAACATGTCAAAATCACATGCCCAGAGAACTTCAGGTAGAGCTCGCGGAAATGCTCAGTGGACAACCCAGGCAGTGTAAGGATCTGTATTTCCACACTACTCAGAGAATTTTTATTTTCAGTGATGGATTTTTAGCCCAATTCAAGTTGAAGAAAAGTGGTTTCGTGAAAATCGCAGAAAATTTTTTTTCAGAAACTCCAGGGTGCCTGGAGGTCGCGGTGCACCACGCGACAGTTGTATTCCAAAACTGAGTCACTCAGATCACACGAGAACCCAAGCATGCTTGAAACTCATTCAAATGCAAGTGCCTCTATCTGTTGTCTTGATTGTTTCCCACTCATTCCTGTTGGTTTGGGGAACATGTCAAAATCCCATGCCCAGAGAACTTCAGGTAGAGTTCGGTGAAATGCTCAGTGGACAACCCAGGCAGGGTAAGGATCAGCATTTCCACACTACTCAGAGAATATTTTTTTTTTAGGGATGGATTTTTAGCCCAATTCAAGTTGATGAAAAGTGGTTTCGTGAAAATCGCAGAAAATTTTTTTTCAGAAACTCCGGGGTGCCTTGAAGTCGCGGTGCACCACGCGACAGTTGTATTCTAAAACTGAGTCACTCAGATCACACTAGTACCCAAGCATGCTAGAAACTCATTCAAATGCAAGTGCTTCTATCTGTTGTCTTGATTGTTTCCCACTCATTCCTTTTGGTTTGGGGAACATGTCAAAATCCCATGCCCAGAGAACTTCAGGTAGAGTTCGGGGAAATGCTCAGTGGACAACCCAGGCAGGGTAAGGATCAGCATTTACACACTACTCAGAGAATTTTTATTTTCAGGGATGGATTTTTAGCCCAAATCAAATTGAAGAAAAGTGGTTTCGTGAAAATCGCAGAAAATTTTTTTTCAGAAACTCCGGGGTGCCTGGAGGTCGCGGTGCACCACGCGACAGTTCTTTTCGAAAACTGAGTCACTCAGATCACACGAGTACCCAAGCATGCTTGAAACTCAATCAAATGCAAGTGCCTCTATCTGTTGTCTTGATTGTTTCCCACTCATTCCTTTTGGTTTGGGGAACATGTCAAAATCCCATGCCCAGAGAACTTCAGGTAGTGTTCGGGGAAATGCTCAGTGGACAACCCAGGCAGGGTAAGGATCAGCATTTACACACTACTCAGAGAATTTTTATTTTCAGGGATGGATTTTTAGCCCAATTCAAGTTGAAGAAAAGTGGTTTCGTGAAAATCGCAGAAAATTTTTTTTCAGAAACTCCGGGGTGCCTGGAGGTCGCGATGCACCACGCGACAGTTGTATTTGAAAGCTGTGTCATTCAGATCACACGAGTACCCAAGCATGCTTGAAACTCATTCAAATGCAAGTGCTTCTATCTGTTGTCTTGATTGTTTCCCACTCATTCCTTTCGGTTTGGGGAACATGTCAAAATCCCATGCCCAGAGAACTTCAAGTAGAGTTCGCGGAAATGCTCAGTGGACACCCCAGGTAGGGTAAGGATCAGCATTTCCACACTACTCTGAGAATATTTATTTTCAGGGATGGATTTTTAGCCCAATTCAAGTTGATGAAAAGTGGTTTCGTGAAAATTGAAGAAAATTTTTTTTCAGAAACTCCGGGGTGCCTTGAGGTCGCGATGCACCACGCGACAGTTGTATTAAAAAACTGAGTCACTCAGATCACACGAGAACCCAAGCATGCTTGAAACTCATTCAAATGCAAGTGTCTCTATCTGTTGTCTTGATTGTTTCCCACTCATTCCTGTTGGTTTGGGGAACATGTCAAAATCCCATGCCCAGAGAACTTCAGGAAGATTTCGGGGAAATGCTCAGTGGACAACCCAGGCAGGGTAAGGATCAGCATTTCCACACTACTCAGAGAATATTTATTTTCAGGGATGGATTTTTAGCCCAATTCAAGTTGAAGAAAAGTGGTTTCGTGAAAATCGCAGAAAATTTTTTTTCAGAAACTCCGGGGTGCCTGGAGGTCGCGGTGCACCACGCGACAGTTGTATTCGAGAACTGAGTCACTCAGATCACACGAGTACCCAAAATGCTTGAAACTCATTCAAATGCAAGTGCTTTTATCTGTTGTCTTGATTGTTTCCCACTCATTCCTTTTGGTTTGGGGAACATGTCAAAATCCCATACCCAGAGAACTTCAGGTAGAGCTCGCGGAAATGCTCAGTGGACAACCCAGGCAGGGTAAGGATCAGTATTTCGACACTACTCAGAGAATTTTTATTTTCAGTGATGGATTTTTAGCCCAATTCAAGTTGAAGAAAAGTGGTTTCGTGAAAATCGCAGAAAATTTTTTTTCAGAAACTCCGGGGTGCCTGGAGGTCGCGGTGCACCACGCGACAGTTGTATTCGAAAACTGAGTCACTCAGATCACACGAGTACCCAAGCATGCTAGAAACTCTTTCAAATGCAAGTGCTTCTATCTGTTGTCTTGATTGTTTCCCATTCATTCCTTTTGGTTTGAGGAACATGTCAAAATCCCATGCCCAGAGAACTTCAGGTAGAGCTCGCGGAAATGCTCAGTGGACAACCCAGGCAGGGTAAGGATAAGCATTTACACACTACTCAGAGAATTTTTATTTTCAGGGATGGATTTTTAGCCCAATTCAAGTTGAAGAAAAGTGGTTTCGTGAAAATCGCAGAAAATTTTTTTTCAGAAACTCCGGGGTGCCTGGAGGTCGCGGTGCACCACGCGACAGTTGTATTCCAAAACTGAGTCACTCAGATCACACGAGTACCCAAGCATGCTTGAAACTCATTCAAATGCAAGTGCTTATATCTGTTGTCTTGATTGTTTCCCACTCATTCCTTTTAGTTTGGTTAACATGTCAAAATCCCATGCCCAGAGAACTTCAAGTAGAGTTCGCGGAAATGCTCAGTGGACACCCCAGGTAGGGTAAGGATCAGCATTTCCACACTACTCAGAGAATATTTATTTTCAGGGATGGATTTTTAGCCCAATTCAAGTTGATGAAAAGTGGTTTCGTGAAAATCGCAGAAAATTTTTTTTCAGAAACTCCAGGGTGCCTGGAGGTCGCGGTGCACCACGCGACAGTTGTATTTGAAAACTGTGTCACTCAGATCACACGAGTACCCAAGCATGCTTGAAACTCATTCAAATGCAAGTGCCTCTATCTGTTGTCTTGATTGTTTCCCACTCATTCCGTTTGGTTTGGGGAACATGTCAAAATCCCATGCCAGAGAACTTCAGGAAGATTTCGGGGAAATGCTCAGTGGACAACCCAGGCAGGGTAAGGATCAGCATTTACACACTACTCAGAGAATTTTTATTTTCAGGGATGGATTTTTAGCCCAATTCAAGTTGAAGAAAAGTGGTTTCGTGAAAATCGCAGAAAATTTTATTTCAGAAACTCCGGGGTGCCTGGAGGTCGCGGTGCACCATACGACAGTTGTATTCCAAAACTGAGTCACTCAGATCACACGAGTACCCAAGCATGCTTGAAACTCATTCAAATGCAAGTGCTTCTAACTGTTGTCTTGATTGTTTCCAACTCATTCCTGTTGGTTTGGGGAACATGTCAAAATCCCATGCCCAGAGAACTTCAGGTAGAGTTCGCGGAAATGCTCAGTGGACAACCCAGGCAGGGTAAGGATCAGCATTTACACACTACTCAGAGAATATTTATTTTCAGGGATGGATTTTTATCCCAATTCAAGTTGATGAAAAGTGGTTTCGTGAAAATCGCAGAAAATTTTTTTTCAGAAACTCCAGGGTGCCTGGAGGTCGCGGTGCACCACGCGACAGTTGTATTTGAAAACTGTGTCACTCAGATCACATGAGTAGCCAAGCATGCTTGAAACTCATTCAAATGCAAGTGCTTCTATCTGTTGTCTTGATTGTTTCCCACTCATTCCGTTTGGTTTGGGGAACATGTCAAAATCCCATGCCCAAAGAAATTCAGGTAGAGTTCGGGGAAATGCTCAGTGGACAACCCAGGCAGGGTAAGGATCAGTATTTCGACACTACTCAGAGAATTTTTATTTTCAGGGATGGATTTTTAGCCCAATTCAAGTTGAAGAAAAGTGGTTTCGTGAAAATCGCAGAAAATTTTTTTTCAGAAACTCCGGGGTGCCTGGAGGTCGCGGTGCACCACGCGACAGTTGTATTCCAAAACTGAGTCACTCAGATCACACGAGTACCCAAGCATGCTTGAAACTCATTCAAATGCAAGTGCTTCTATCTGTTGTCTTGATTTTTTCCCACTCATTCCTTTTGGTTTGGGGAACATGTCAAAATCCCATGCCCAGAGAACTTCAGGTAGAGCTCGCGGAAATGCTCAGTGGACAACCCAGGCAGGGTAAGGATCAGTATTTCCACACTACTCAGAGAATTTTTATTTTCAGGGATGGATTTTTAGCCCAATTCAAGTTGAAGAAAAGTGGTTTCGTGAAAATCGCAGAAATTTTTTTTCAGAAACTCCAGGGTGCCTGGAGGTCGCGGTGCACCACGCGACAGTTGTATTTGAAAACTGTGTCACTCAGATCACACGAGTACCCAAGCATGCTTGAAACTCATTCAAATGCAAGTGCCTCTATCTGTTGTCTTGATTGTTTCCCACTCATTCCGTTTGGTTTGGAGAACATGTCAAAATCCCATGCCAGAGAACTTCAGGAAGATTTCGGGGAAATGCTCAGTGGACAACCCAGGCAGGGTAAGGATCAGCATTTACACACTACTCAGAGAATTTTTATTTTCAGGGATGGATTTTTAGCCCAATTCAAGTTGAAGAAAAGTGGTTTCGTGAAAATCGCAGAAATTTTTTTTTCAAAAACTCCGGGGTGCCTGGAGGTCGCGGTGCACCACGCGACAGTTTTATTCCAAAACTGAGTCACTCAGATCACATGAGTAGCCAAGCATGCTTGAAACTCATTCAAATGCAAGTGCTTCTATCTGTTGTCTTGATTGTTTCCCACTCATTCCTGTTGGTTTGGGGAACATGTCAAAATCCCATGCCCAGAGAACTTCAGGTAGAGTTCGCGGAAATGCTCAGTGGACAACCCAGGCAGGGTAAGGATCAGCATTTACACACTACTCAGAGAATATTTATTTTCAGGGATGGATTTTTAGCCCAATTCAAGTTGATGAAAAGTGGTTTCGTGAAAATCGCAGAAAATTTTTTTTCAGAAACTCCAGGGTGCCTGGAGGTCGCGGTGCACCACGCGACAGTTGTATTTGAAAACTGTGTCACTCAGATCACACGAGTACCCAAGCATGCTTGAAACTCATTCAAATACAAGTGCCTCTATCTGTTGTCTTGATTGTTTCCCACTCATTCCGTTTGGTTTGGGGAACATGTCAAAATCCCATGCCCAAAGAAATTCAGGTAGAGTTCGGGGAAATGCTCAGTGGACAACCCAGGCAGGGTAAGGATCAGTATTTCGACACTACTCAGAGAATTTTTATTTTCAGGGATGGATTTTTAGCCCAATTCAAGTTGAAGAAAAGTGGTTTCGTGAAAATCGCAGAAAATTTTTTTTCAGAAACTCCGGGGTGCCTGGAGGTCGCGGTGCACCACGCGACAGTTGTATTCCAAAACTGAGTCACTCAGATCACACGAGTACCCAAGCATGCTTGAAACTCATTCAAATGCAAGTGCTTCTATCTGTTGTCTTGATTTTTTCCCACTCATTCCTTTTGGTTTGGGGAACATGTCAAAATCCCATGCCCAGAGAACTTCAGGTAGAGCTCGCGGAAATGCTCAGTGGACAACCCAGGCAGGGTAAGGATCAGTATTTCCACACTACTCAGAGAATTTTTATTTTCAGGGATGGATTTTTAGCCCAATTCAAGTTGAAGAAAAGTGGTTTCGTGAAAATCGCAGAAATTTTTTTTCAAAAACTCCGGGGTACCTGGAGGTCGCGGTGCACCACGCGACAGTTGTATTCGAAAACTGAGTCACTCAGATCACATGAGTAGCCAAGCATGCTTGAAACTCATTCAAATGCAAGTGCTTCTATCTGTTGTCTTGATTGTTTCCCACTCATTCCTTTTAGTTTGGGTAACGTCAAAATCCCATGCCCAGAGAACTTCAAGTAGAGTTCGCGGAAATGCTCAGTGGACACCCCAGGTAGGGTAAGGATCAGCATTTACACACTACTCAGAGAATATTTATTTTCAGGGATGGATTTTTAGCCCAATTCAAGTTGATGAAAAGTGGTTTCGTGAAAATCGCAGAAAATTTTTTTTCAGAAACTCCGGGGTGCCTGGAGGTCGCGGTGCACCACGCGACAGTTGTATTTGAAAACTGTGTCACTCAGATCACACGAGTACCCAAGCATGCTTGAAACTCATTCAAATGCAAGTGCCTCTATCTGTTATCTTGATTGTTTCCCACTCATTCCGTTTGGTTTGGGGAACATGTCAAAATCCCATGCCAGAGAACTTCAGGAAGATTTCGGGGAAATGCTCAGTGGACAACCCAGGCAGGGTAAGGATCAGCATTTACACACTACTCAGAGAATTTTTATTTTCAGGGATGGATTTTTAGCCCAATTCAAGTTGAAGAAAAGTGGTTTCGTGAAAATCGCAGAAAATTTTATTTCAGAAACTCCGGGGTGCCTGGAGGTCGCGGTGCACCATGCGACAGTTGTATTCCAAAACTGAGTCACTCAGATCACACGAGTACCCAAGCATGCTTGAAACTCATTCAAATGCAAGTGCTTCTAACTGTTGTCTTGATTGTTTCCAACTCATTCCTTTTGGTTTGGGGAACATGTCAAAATCCCATGCCCAAAGAAATTCAGGTAGAGTTCGGGGAAATGCTCAGTGGACAACCCAGGCAAGGTAAGGATCAGCATTTACACACTACTCAGAGAATTTTTATTTTCAGGGATGGATTTTTAGCCCAATTCAAGTTGAAGAAAAGTGGTTTCGTGAAAATCGCAGAAATTTTTTTTTCAAAAACTCCGGGGTGCCTGGAGGTCGCGGTGCACCACGCGACAGTTGTATTCCAAAACTGAGTCACTCAGATCACATGAGTAGCCAAGCATGCTTGAAACTCATTCAAATGCAAGTGATTCTATCTGTTGTCTTGATTGTTTCCCACTCATTCCTTTTGGTTTGGGGAACATGTCAAAATCCCATGCCCAGAGAACTTCAGGTAGAGCTCGCGGAAATGCTCAGTGGACAACCCAGGCAGGGTAAGGATCAGTATTTCGACACTACTCAGAGAATTTTTATTTTCAGTGATGGATTTTTAGCCCAATTCAAGTTGATGAAAAGTGGTTTCGTGAAAATCGCATAAAATTTTTTTTCAGAAACTCCGGGGTGCCTTGAAGTCGCGGTGCACCACGCGACAGTTGTATTCTAAAACTGAGTCACTCAGATCACACGAGTACCCAAGCATGCTTGAAACTCATTCAAATGCAAGTGCCTCTATCTGTTGTCTTGATTGTTTCCCACTCATTCCTGTTGGTTTGGGGAACATGTCAAAATCCCATGCCCAGAGAACTTCAGGTAGAGCTCGCGGAAATGCTCAGTGGACAACCCAGGCAGGGTAAGGATCAGCATTTACACACTACTCAGAGAATTTTTATTTTCAGGGATGGATTTTTAACCCAATTCAAGTTGAAGAAAAGTGGTTTCGTGAAAATCGCAGAAAATTTTTTTTCAGAAACTCAGGGGTGCCTGGAGGTCGCGGTGCTCCATGCGACAGTTGTATTCCAAAACTGAGTCACTCAGATCACACGAGTACCCAAGCATGCTTGAAACTCATTCAAATGCAAGTGCTTCTAACTGTTGTCTTGATTGTTTCCCACTCATTCCTTTTGGTTTGGGGAACATGTCAAAATCCCATGCCCAAAGAACTTCAGGTAGAGTTCGGGGAAATACTCAGTGGACAACCCAGGCAGGGTAAGGATCAGCATTTGGACACTACTCAGAGAATTTTTATTTTCAGGGATGGATTTTTAGCCCAATTCAAGTTGAAGAAAAGTGGTTTCGTGAAAATTGCAGAAATTTTTTTTCAAAAACTCCGGGGTACCTGGAGGTCGCGGTGCACCACGCGACAGTTGTATTCCAAAACTGAGTCACTCAGATCACATGAGTAGCCAAGCATGCTTGAAACTCATTCAAATGTAAGTGCTTCTATCTGTTGTCTTGATTGTTTCCCACTCATTCCTTTTGGTTTGGGGAACATGTCAAAATCCCATGCCCAGAGAACTTCAGGTAGAGCTCGCGGAAATGCTCAGTGGACAACCCAGGCAGGGTAAGGATCAGTATTTCCACACTACTCAGAGAATTTTTATTTTCAGGGATGGATTTTTAGCCCAATTCAAGTTGAAGAAAAGTGGTTTCGTGAAAATCGCAGAAAATTTTTTTTTCAGAAACTCCGGGGTGCCTGGAGGTCTCGGTGCACCACGCGACAGTTGTATTCGAGAACTGAGTCACTCAGATCACACGAGTACCCAAAATGCTTGAAACTCATTCAAATGCAAGTGCCTCTATCTGTTGTCTTGATTGTTTCCCACTCATTCCGTTTGGTTTGGGGAACATGTCAAAATCCCATGCCAGAGAACTTCAGGAAGATTTCGGGGAAATGCTCAGTGGACAACCCAGGCAGGGTAAGGATCAGCATTTACACACTACTCAGAGAATTTTTATTTTCAGGGATGGATTTTTAGCCCAATTCAAGTTGAAGAAAAGTGGTTTCGTGAAAATCGCAGAAAATTTTATTTCAGAAACTCCGGGGTGCCTGGAGGTCGCGGTGCACCATGCGACAGTTGTATTCCAAAACTGAGTCACTCAGATCACACGAGTACCCAAGCATGCTTGAAACTCATTCAAATGCAAGTGCTTCTAACTGTTGTCTTGATTGTTTCCAACTCATTCCTCTTGGTTTGGGGAACATGTCAAAATCCCATGCCCAGAGAACTTCAGGTTGAGCTCGCGGAAATGCTCAGTGGACAACCCAGGCAGGGTAAGGATCAGCATTTACACACTACTCAGAGAATTTTTATTTTCAGGGATGGATTTTTAGCCCAATTCAAGTTGAAGAAAAGTGGTTTCGTGAAAATCGCAGAAATTTTTTTTTCAAAAACTCCGGGGTGCCTGGAGGTCGCGGTGCACCACGCGACAGTTTTATTCCAAAACTGAGTCACTCAGATCACATGAGTAGCCAAGCATGCTTGAAACTCATTCAAATGCAAGTGCTTCTATCTGTTGTCTTGATTGTTTCCCACTCATTCCTGTTGGTTTGGGGAACATGTCAAAATCCCATGCCCAGAGAACTTCAGGTAGAGTTCGCGGAAATGCTCAGTGGACAACCCAGGCAGGGTAAGGATCAGCATTTACACACTACTCAGAGAATATTTATTTTCAGGGATGGATTTTTAGCCCAATTCAAGTTGATGAAAAGTGGTTTCGTGAAAATCGCAGAAAATTTTTTTTCAGAAACTCCAGGGTGCCTGGAGGTCGCGGTGCACCACGCGACAGTTGTATTTGAAAACTGTGTCACTCAGATCACACGAGTACCCAAGCATGCTTGAAACTCATTCAAATACAAGTGCCTCTATCTGTTGTCTTGATTGTTTCCCACTCATTCCGTTTGGTTTGGGGAACATGTCAAAATCCCATGCCCAAAGAAATTCAGGTAGAGTTCGGGGAAATGCTCAGTGGACAACCCAGGCAGGGTAAGGATCAGTATTTCGACACTACTCAGAGAATTTTTATTTTCAGGGATGGATTTTTAGCCCAATTCAAGTTGAAGAAAAGTGGTTTCGTGAAAATCGCAGAAAATTTTTTTTCAGAAACTCCGGGGTGCCTGGAGGTCGCGGTGCACCACGCGACAGTTGTATTCCAAAACTGAGTCACTCAGATCACACGAGTACCCAAGCATGCTTGAAACTCATTCAAATGCAAGTGCTTCTATCTGTTGTCTTGATTTTTTCCCACTCATTCCTTTTGGTTTGGGGAACATGTCAAAATCCCATGCCCAGAGAACTTCAGGTAGAGCTCGCGGAAATGCTCAGTGGACAACCCAGGCAGGGTAAGGATCAGTATTTCCACACTACTCAGAGAATTTTTATTTTCAGGGATGGATTTTTAGCCCAATTCAAGTTGAAGAAAAGTGGTTTCGTGAAAATCGCAGAAATTTTTTTTCAAAAACTCCGGGGTACCTGGAGGTCGCGGTGCACCACGCGACAGTTGTATTCGAAAACTGAGTCACTCAGATCACATGAGTAGCCAAGCATGCTTGAAACTCATTCAAATGCAAGTGCTTCTATCTGTTGTCTTGATTGTTTCCCACTCATTCCTTTTAGTTTGGGTAACGTCAAAATCCCATGCCCAGAGAACTTCAAGTAGAGTTCGCGGAAATGCTCAGTGGACACCCCAGGTAGGGTAAGGATCAGCATTTACACACTACTCAGAGAATATTTATTTTCAGGGATGGATTTTTAGCCCAATTCAAGTTGATGAAAAGTGGTTTCGTGAAAATCGCAGAAAATTTTTTTTCAGAAACTCCGGGGTGCCTGGAGGTCGCGGTGCACCACGCGACAGTTGTATTTGAAAACTGTGTCACTCAGATCACACGAGTACCCAAGCATGCTTGAAACTCATTCAAATGCAAGTGCCTCTATCTGTTATCTTGATTGTTTCCCACTCATTCCGTTTGGTTTGGGGAACATGTCAAAATCCCATGCCAGAGAACTTCAGGAAGATTTCGGGGAAATGCTCAGTGGACAACCCAGGCAGGGTAAGGATCAGCATTTACACACTACTCAGAGAATTTTTATTTTCAGGGATGGATTTTTAGCCCAATTCAAGTTGAAGAAAAGTGGTTTCGTGAAAATCGCAGAAAATTTTATTTCAGAAACTCCGGGGTGCCTGGAGGTCGCGGTGCACCATGCGACAGTTGTATTCCAAAACTGAGTCACTCAGATCACACGAGTACCCAAGCATGCTTGAAACTCATTCAAATGCAAGTGCTTCTAACTGTTGTCTTGATTGTTTCCAACTCATTCCTTTTGGTTTGGGGAACATGTCAAAATCCCATGCCCAAAGAAATTCAGGTAGAGTTCGGGGAAATGCTCAGTGGACAACCCAGGCAAGGTAAGGATCAGCATTTACACACTACTCAGAGAATTTTTATTTTCAGGGATGGATTTTTAGCCCAATTCAAGTTGAAGAAAAGTGGTTTCGTGAAAATCGCAGAAATTTTTTTTTCAAAAACTCCGGGGTGCCTGGAGGTCGCGGTGCACCACGCGACAGTTGTATTCCAAAACTGAGTCACTCAGATCACATGAGTAGCCAAGCATGCTTGAAACTCATTCAAATGCAAGTGATTCTATCTGTTGTCTTGATTGTTTCCCACTCATTCCTTTTGGTTTGGGGAACATGTCAAAATCCCATGCCCAGAGAACTTCAGGTAGAGCTCGCGGAAATGCTCAGTGGACAACCCAGGCAGGGTAAGGATCAGTATTTCGACACTACTCAGAGAATTTTTATTTTCAGTGATGGATTTTTAGCCCAATTCAAGTTGATGAAAAGTGGTTTCGTGAAAATCGCATAAAATTTTTTTTCAGAAACTCCGGGGTGCCTTGAAGTCGCGGTGCACCACGCGACAGTTGTATTCTAAAACTGAGTCACTCAGATCACACGAGTACCCAAGCATGCTTGAAACTCATTCAAATGCAAGTGCCTCTATCTGTTGTCTTGATTGTTTCCCACTCATTCCTGTTGGTTTGGGGAACATGTCAAAATCCCATGCCCAGAGAACTTCAGGTAGAGCTCGCGGAAATGCTCAGTGGACAACCCAGGCAGGGTAAGGATCAGCATTTACACACTACTCAGAGAATTTTTATTTTCAGGGATGGATTTTTAACCCAATTCAAGTTGAAGAAAAGTGGTTTCGTGAAAATCGCAGAAAATTTTTTTTCAGAAACTCAGGGGTGCCTGGAGGTCGCGGTGCTCCATGCGACAGTTGTATTCCAAAACTGAGTCACTCAGATCACACGAGTACCCAAGCATGCTTGAAACTCATTCAAATGCAAGTGCTTCTAACTGTTGTCTTGATTGTTTCCCACTCATTCCTTTTGGTTTGGGGAACATGTCAAAATCCCATGCCCAAAGAACTTCAGGTAGAGTTCGGGGAAATACTCAGTGGACAACCCAGGTAGGGTAAGGATCAGCATTTGGACACTACTCAGAGAATTTTTATTTTCAGGGATGGATTTTTAGCCCAATTCAAGTTGAAGAAAAGTGGTTTCGTGAAAATTGCAGAAATTTTTTTTCAAAAACTCCGGGGTACCTGGAGGTCGCGGTGCACCACGCGACAGTTGTATTCCAAAACTGAGTCACTCAGATCACATGAGTAGCCAAGCATGCTTGAAACTCATTCAAATGTAAGTGCTTCTATCTGTTGTCTTGATTGTTTCCCACTCATTCCTTTTGGTTTGGGGAACATGTCAAAATCCCATGCCCAGAGAACTTCAGGTAGAGCTCGCGGAAATGCTCAGTGGACAACCCAGGCAGGGTAAGGATCAGTATTTCCACACTACTCAGAGAATTTTTATTTTCAGGGATGGATTTTTAGCCCAATTCAAGTTGAAGAAAAGTGGTTTCGTGAAAATCGCAGAAAATTTTTTTTTCAGAAACTCCGGGGTGCCTGGAGGTCTCGGTGCACCACGCGACAGTTGTATTCGAGAACTGAGTCACTCAGATCACACGAGTACCCAAAATGCTTGAAACTCATTCAAATGCAAGTGCCTCTATCTGTTGTCTTGATTGTTTCCCACTCATTCCGTTTGGTTTGGGGAACATGTCAAAATCCCATGCCAGAGAACTTCAGGAAGATTTCGGGGAAATGCTCAGTGGACAACCCAGGCAGGGTAAGGATCAGCATTTACACACTACTCAGAGAATTTTTATTTTCAGGGATGGATTTTTAGCCCAATTCAAGTTGAAGAAAAGTGGTTTCGTGAAAATCGCAGAAAATTTTATTTCAGAAACTCCGGGGTGCCTGGAGGTCGCGGTGCACCATGCGACAGTTGTATTCCAAAACTGAGTCACTCAGATCACACGAGTACCCAAGCATGCTTGAAACTCATTCAAATGCAAGTGCTTCTAACTGTTGTCTTGATTGTTTCCAACTCATTCCTCTTGGTTTGGGGAACATGTCAAAATCCCATGCCCAGAGAACTTCAGGTTGAGCTCGCGGAAATGCTCAGTGGACAACCCAGGCAGGGTAAGGATCAGCATTTACACACTACTCAGAGAATTTTTATTTTCAGGGATGGATTTTTAGCCCAATTCAAGTTGAAGAAAAGTGGTTTCGTGAAAATCGCAGAAATTTTTTTTTCAAAAACTCCGGGGTGCCTGGAGGTCGCGGTGCACCACGCGACAGTTTTATTCCAAAACTGAGTCACTCAGATCACATGAGTAGCCAAGCATGCTTGAAACTCATTCAAATGCAAGTGCTTCTATCTGTTGTCTTGATTGTTTCCCACTCATTCCTGTTGGTTTGGGGAACATGTCAAAATCCCATGCCCAGAGAACTTCAGGTAGAGTTCGCGGAAATGCTCAGTGGACAACCCAGGCAGGGTAAGGATCAGCATTTACACACTACTCAGAGAATATTTATTTTCAGGGATGGATTTTTAGCCCAATTCAAGTTGATGAAAAGTGGTTTCGTGAAAATCGCAGAAAATTTTTTTTCAGAAACTCCAGGGTGCCTGGAGGTCGCGGTGCACCACGCGACAGTTGTATTTGAAAACTGTGTCACTCAGATCACACGAGTACCCAAGCATGCTTGAAACTCATTCAAATACAAGTGCCTCTATCTGTTGTCTTGATTGTTTCCCACTCATTCCGTTTGGTTTGGGGAACATGTCAAAATCCCATGCCCAAAGAAATTCAGGTAGAGTTCGGGGAAATGCTCAGTGGACAACCCAGGCAGGGTAAGGATCAGTATTTCGACACTACTCAGAGAATTTTTATTTTCAGGGATGGATTTTTAGCCCAATTCAAGTTGAAGAAAAGTGGTTTCGTGAAAATCGCAGAAAATTTTTTTTCAGAAACTCCGGGGTGCCTGGAGGTCGCGGTGCACCACGCGACAGTTGTATTCCAAAACTGAGTCACTCAGATCACACGAGTACCCAAGCATGCTTGAAACTCATTCAAATGCAAGTGCTTCTATCTGTTGTCTTGATTTTTTCCCACTCATTCCTTTTGGTTTGGGGAACATGTCAAAATCCCATGCCCAGAGAACTTCAGGTAGAGCTCGCGGAAATGCTCAGTGGACAACCCAGGCAGGGTAAGGATCAGTATTTCCACACTACTCAGAGAATTTTTATTTTCAGGGATGGATTTTTAGCCCAATTCAAGTTGAAGAAAAGTGGTTTCGTGAAAATCGCAGAAATTTTTTTTCAAAAACTCCGGGGTACCTGGAGGTCGCGGTGCACCACGCGACAGTTGTATTCGAAAACTGAGTCACTCAGATCACATGAGTAGCCAAGCATGCTTGAAACTCATTCAAATGCAAGTGCTTCTATCTGTTGTCTTGATTGTTTCCCACTCATTCCTTTTAGTTTGGGTAACGTCAAAATCCCATGCCCAGAGAACTTCAAGTAGAGTTCGCGGAAATGCTCAGTGGACACCCCAGGTAGGGTAAGGATCAGCATTTACACACTACTCAGAGAATATTTATTTTCAGGGATGGATTTTTAGCCCAATTCAAGTTGATGAAAAGTGGTTTCGTGAAAATCGCAGAAAATTTTTTTTCAGAAACTCCGGGGTGCCTGGAGGTCGCGGTGCACCACGCGACAGTTCTATTTGAAAACTGTGTCACTCAGATCACACGAGTACCCAAGCATGCTTGAAACTCATTCAAATGCAAGTGCCTCTATCTGTTATCTTGATTGTTTCCCACTCATTCCGTTTGGTTTGGGGAACATGTCAAAATCCCATGCCAGAGAACTTCAGGAAGATTTCGGGGAAATGCTCAGTGGACAACCCAGGCAGGGTAAGGATCAGCATTTACACACTACTCAGAGAATTTTTATTTTCAGGGATGGATTTTTAGCCCAATTCAAGTTGAAGAAAAGTGGTTTCGTGAAAATCGCAGAAAATTTTATTTCAGAAACTCCGGGGTGCCTGGAGGTCGCGGTGCACCATGCGACAGTTGTATTCCAAAACTGAGTCACTCAGATCACACGAGTACCCAAGCATGCTTGAAACTCATTCAAATGCAAGTGCTTCTAACTGTTGTCTTGATTGTTTCCAACTCATTCCTTTTGGTTTGGGGAACATGTCAAAATCCCATGCCCAAAGAAATTCAGGTAGAGTTCGGGGAAATGCTCAGTGGACAACCCAGGCAAGGTAAGGATCAGCATTTACACACTACTCAGAGAATTTTTATTTTCAGGGATGGATTTTTAGCCCAATTCAAGTTGAAGAAAAGTGGTTTCGTGAAAATCGCAGAAATTTTTTTTTCAAAAACTCCGGGGTGCCTGGAGGTCGCGGTGCACCACGCGACAGTTGTATTCCAAAACTGAGTCACTCAGATCACATGAGTAGCCAAGCATGCTTGAAACTCATTCAAATGCAAGTGATTCTATCTGTTGTCTTGATTGTTTCCCACTCATTCCTTTTGGTTTGGGGAACATGTCAAAATCCCATGCCCAGAGAACTTCAGGTAGAGCTCGCGGAAATGCTCAGTGGACAACCCAGGCAGGGTAAGGATCAGTATTTCGACACTACTCAGAGAATTTTTATTTTCAGTGATGGATTTTTAGCCCAATTCAAGTTGATGAAAAGTGGTTTCGTGAAAATCGCAGAAAATTTTTTTTCAGAAACTCCGGGGTGCCTTGAAGTCGCGGTGCACCACGCGACAGTTGTATTCTAAAACTGAGTCACTCAGATCACACGAGTACCCAAGCATGCTTGAAACTCATTCAAATGCAAGTGCCTCTATCTGTTGTCTTGATTGTTTCCCACTCATTCCTGTTGGTTTGGGGAACATGTCAAAATCCCATGCCCAGAGAACTTCAGGTAGAGCTCGCGGAAATGCTCAGTGGACAACCCAGGCAGGGTAAGGATCAGCATTTACACACTACTCAGAGAATTTTTATTTTCAGGGATGGATTTTTAACCCAATTCAAGTTGAAGAAAAGTGGTTTCGTGAAAATCGCAGAAAATTTTTTTTCAGAAACTCAGGGGTGCCTGGAGGTCGCGGTGCTCCATGCGACAGTTGTATTCCAAAACTGAGTCACTCAGATCACACGAGTACCCAAGCATGCTTGAAACTCATTCAAATGCAAGTGCTTCTAACTGTTGTCTTGATTGTTTCCCACTCATTCCTTTTGGTTTGGGGAACATGTCAAAATCCCATGCCCAAAGAACTTCAGGTAGAGTTCGCGGAAATGCTCAGTGGACAACCCAGGCAGGGTAAGGATCAGTATTTCCACACTACTCAGAGAATATTTCTTTTAAGGGATGGATTTTTAGCCCAATTCAAGTTGATGAAAAGTGGTTTCGTGAAAATCGCAGAAATTTTTTTTTCAGAAACTCCGGGGTGCCTGGAGGTCGCGGTGCACCACGCGACAGTTGTATTCCAAAACTGAGTCACTCAGATCACACGAGTACCCAAGCATGCTTGAAACTCATTCAAATGCAAGTGCTTCTATCTGTTGTCTTGATTGTATCCCACTCATTCCTTTTGGTTTGGGGAACATGTCAAAATCCCATGCCCAGAGAACTTCAGGTAGAGTTCGGGGAAATGCTCAGTGGACAACCCAGGCAGGGTAAGGATCAGCATTTACACACTACTCAGAGAATTTTTATTTTCAGGGATGGATTTTTAGCCCAATTCAAGTTGAAAAAAAGTGGTTTCATGAAAATCGCAGAAAATTTTTTTTCAGAAACTCCGGGGTGCCTGGAGGTCGCGGTGCACCACGCAACAGTTGTATTCCAAAACTGAGTCACTCAGATCACACGAGTACCCAAGCATGCTTGAAACTCATTCAAATGCAAGTGCTTCTATCTGTTGTCTTGATTGTTTCCCACTCATTCCTTTTGGTTTGGGTAACATGTCAAAATCCCATGCCCAGAGAACTTCAAGTAGAGTTCGCGGAAATGCTCAGTGGACAACCCAGGCAGGGTAAGAATCAGTATTTCCACACTACTCAGAGAATATTTCTTTTCAGGGATGGATTTTTAGCCCAATTCAAGTTGATGAAAAGTGGTTTCGTGAAAATCGCAGAAAATTTTTTTTCAGAAACTCCGGGGTGCCTGGAGGTCGGGGTGCACCACGCGACAGTTGTATTCCAAAACTGAGTCACTCAGATCACACGAGTACCCAAGCATGCTTGAAACTTATTCAAATGCAAGTGCTTCTATCTGTTGTCTTGATTGTTTCCCACTCATTCCTTTTTGTTTGGGGAACATGTCAAAATCCCATGCCCAGAGAACTTCAGGTAGAGCTCGCGGAAATGCTCAGTGGACAACGCAGGCAGGGTTAGGATCAGTATTTCCACACTACTCAGAGAATATTTCTTTTCAGGGATGGATTTTTAGCCCAATTCAAGTTGATGAAAAGTGGTTTCGTGAAAATCGCAGAAATTTTTTTTTCAGAAACTCCGGGGTGCCTGGAGGTCGCGGTGCACCACGCGACAGTTGTATTCGAAAACTGAGTCACTCAGATCACACGAGTACCCAAGCATGCTAGAAAATCATTCAAATGCAAGTGCTTCTATCTGTTGTCTTGATTTTTTCCCACTCATTACTTTTGGTTTGGGGAACATGACAAAATCCCATGCCCAGATAACTTCAGGTAGAGCTCACGGAAATGCTCAGTGGACAACCCAGGCAGGGTAAGGATCAGTATTTCCACACTACTCAGAGAATTTTTATTTTCAGTGATGGATTTTTAGCCCATTTCAAGTTGAAGAAAAGTGGTTTCGTGAAAATCGCAGAAAATTTTTTTTCAGAAACTCCGGGGTGCCTGGAGGTCGCGGTGCACCACGCGACAGTTGTATTCGAAAACTGAGTCACTCAGATCACACGAGTACCCAAGCATGCTTGAAACTCATTCAAATGCAAGTGCTTCTATCTGTTGTCTTGATTGTTTCCCACTCATTCCTTTTGGTTTGGGGAACATGTCAAAATCACATGCCCAGAGAACTTCAGATAGAGCTCTCGGAAATGCTCAGTGGACAACCCAGGTAGGGTAAGGATCAGCATTTCCACACTACTCAGAGAATATTTATTTTCAGGGATGGATTTTTAGCCCAATTCAAGTTGATGAAAAGTGGTTTCGTGAAAATCGCAGAAAATTTTTTTTCAGAAACTCCGGGGTGCCTTGAGGTCGCGATGCACCACGCGACAGTTGTTTTCCAAAACTGAGTCACTCAGATCACACGAGTACCCAAGCATGCTTGAAACTCATTCAAATGCAAGTGCCTCTATCTCTTTTCTTAATTGTTTCCCACTTATTCCTTTTGGTTTGGGGAACATGTCAAAATCCCATGCCCAGAGAACTTCAGGTAGAGCTCGCGGAAATGCTCAGTGGACAACCCAGGCAGGGTAAGGATCAGCATTTCCACACTACTCAGAGAATTTTTATTTTCAGGAATGGATTTTTAGCCCAATTCAAGTTGAAGAAAAGTGGTTTCGTGAAAAACGCAGAAAATTTTTTTTCAGAAACTCCGGGGTGCCTGGAGGTCGCGGTGCACCACGCGACAGTTGTATTCCAAAACTGAGTCACTCAGATCACACGAGTACCCAAGCATGCTTGAAACTCATTCAAATGCAAGTGCTTCTATCTGTTGTCTTGATTGTTTCCCACTCATTCCTTTTGGTTTGGGGAACATGTAAAAATCCCATGCCCAGAGAACTTCAGGTAGAGTTCGGGGAAATGCTCAGTGGACAACCCAGGCAGGGTAAGGATCAGCATTTACACACTACTCAGAGAATTTTTATTTTCAGGGATGGATTTTTAGCCCAATTCAAGTTGAAGAAAAGTGGTTTCGTGAAAATCGCAGAAATTTTTTTTTCAGAAACTCCGGGGTGCCTGGAGGTCGCGGTGCACCACGCGACAGTTGTATTCGAAAACTGAGTCACTCAGATCACACGAGTACCCAAGCATGCTTGAAACTCATTCAAATGCAAGTGCTTCTATCTATTGTCTTGATTGTTTCCCACTCATTCCTTTTGGTTTGGGGAACATGTCAAAATCCCATGCCCAGAGAACTTCAAGTAGAGTTCGCGGAAATGCTCAGTGGACACCCCAGGTAGGGTAAGGATCAGCATTTCCACACTACTCAGAGAATATTTATTTTCAGGGATGGATTTTTAGCCCAATGCAAGTTGAGGAAAAGTGGTTTCATGAAAATCGCAGAAATTTTTTTTTCAGAAACTCCGGGGTGCCTTGAGGTCGCGGTGCACCACGCGACAGTTGTATTCTAAAACTGAGTCACTCAGATCACACGAGAACCCAAGCATGCTAGAAACTCATTCAAATGCAAATGCTTCTATCTGTTGTCTTGATTGTTTCCCACTCATTCCTTTTGGTTTGGGGAACATGTCAAAATCCCATGCCCAGAGAACTTGAGGTAGAGTTCGGGGAAATGCTCAGTGGACAACCCAGGGAGGGTAAGGATCAGCATTTCCACACTACTCAGAGAATTTTTATTTTCAGGGATGGATTTTTAGCCCAATTCAAGTTGAAGAAAAGTGGTTTCGTGAAAATCGCAGAAATTTTTTTTTCAGAATCTCCGGGGTGCCTGGAGGTTGCGATGCACCACGCAACAGTTGTATTCCAAAACTGAGTCACTCAGATCACACGAGTACCCAAGCATGCTTGAAACTCATTCAAATGCAAGTGCCTCTATCTGTTGTCTTGATTGTTTCCCACTCATTCCTATTGGTTTGGGGAACATGTCAAAATCCCATGCCCAGAGAACTTCAGGTAGAGCTCGCGGAAATGCTCAGTGGACAACCCAGGCAGGGTAAGGATCAGTATTTCCACACTACTCAGAGAATTTTTATTTTCAGGGATGGATTTTTAGCCCAATTCAAGTTGAAGAAAAGTGGTTTCGTGAAAATCGCAGAAAATTTTTTTTCAGAAACTCCGGGGTGCCTGGAGGTCGCGGTGCACCACGCGACAGTTGTATTCCAAAACTGAGTCACTCAGATCACACGAGTACCCAAGCATGCTTGAAACTCATTCAAATGCAAGTGCTTCTATCTGTTGTCTTGATTGTTTCCCACTCATTCCTTTTAGTTTGGGTAATATGTCAAAATCCCATGCCCAGAGAACTTCAAGTAGAGTTCGCGGAAATGCTCAGTGGACACCCCAGGTAGAGTAAGGATCAGCATTTCCACACTACTCAGAGAATATTTATTTTCAGGGATGGATTTTTAGCCCAATTCAAGTTGATGAAAAGTGGTTTCGTGAAAATCGCAGAAAATTTTTTTTCAGAAACTCCGGGGTGCCTGGAGGTCGCGATGCACCACGCGACAGTTGTATTCCAAAACTGAGTCACTCAGATCACACGAGTACCCAAGCATGCTTGAAACTCATTCAAATGCAAGTGCTTCTATCTGTTGTCTTGATTGTTTCCCACTCATTCCTTTTGGTTTGGGGAACATGTCAAAATCTCATGCCCAGAGAACTTCAAGTAGAGTTCGCGGAAATGCTCAGTGGACACCCCAGGTAGGGTAAGGATCAGCATTTCCACACTACTCAGAGAATATTTATTTTCAGGGATGGATTTTTAGCCCAATTCAAGTTGATGAAAAGTGGTTTCGTGAAAATCGCAGAAAATTTTTTTTCAGAAACTCCGGGGTGCCTTGAGGTCGCGATCCACCACGCGACAGTTGTTTTCCAAAACTGAGTCACTCAGATCACACGAGTACCCAAGCATGCTTGAAACTCATTCAAATGCAAGTGCCTCTATCTCTTTTCTTGATTGTTTCCCACTCATTCCTTTTGGTTTGGGGAACATGTCAAAATCCCATGCCCAGAGAACTTCAGGTAGAGTTCGGGGAAATGCTCAGTGGACAACCCAGGGAGGGTAAGGATCAGCATTTCCACACTACTCAGAGAATTTTTATTTTTAGGCATGGATTTTTAGCCCAATTCAAGTTGAAGAAAAGTGGTTTCGTGAAAATCGCAGAAAATTTTTTTTCAGAAACTCCGGGGTGCCTGGAGGTCGCGGTGCACCACGCGACAGTTGTATTCCAAAACTGAGTCACTCAGATCACACGAGTACCCAAGCATGCTTGAAACTCATTCAAATGCAAGTGCTTCTATCTGTTGTCTTGATTGTTTCCCACTCATTCCTTTTGGTTTGGGGAACATGTCAAAATCCCATGCCCAGAGAACTTCAGGTAGAGTTCGGGGAAATGCTCAGTGGACAACCCAGAGAGGGTAAGGATCAGCATTTCCACACTACTCAGAGAATTTTTATTTTCAGGGATGGATTTTTAGCCCAATTCAAGTTGAAGAAAAGTGGTTTCGTGAAAATCGCAGAAAATTTTTTTTCAGAATCT
This sequence comes from Atractosteus spatula, assembly GCF_055471065.1. NCBI lineage: Eukaryota > Metazoa > Chordata > Actinopteri > Semionotiformes > Lepisosteidae > Atractosteus > Atractosteus spatula. The sequence goes on from NW_028296651.1 coordinate 527,045, forward strand.
CCGGGGTGCCTGGAGGTTGCGGTGCACCACGCAACAGTTGTATTCCAAAACTGAGTCACTCAGATCACACGAGTACCCAAGCATACTTGAAACTCATTCAAATGCAAGTGCTTCTATCTGTTGTCTTGATTGTTTCCCACTCATTCCTTTTGGTTTGGGGAACATGTCAAAATCCCATGCCCAGAGAACTTCAGGTAGAGTTCGGTGAAATGCTCAGTGGACAACCCAGGCAGGGTAAGGATCAGCATTTACTCACTACTCAGAGAATATTTATTTTCAGGGATGGATTTTTAGCCCAATTCAAGTTGAAGAAAAGTGGTTTCGTGAAAATCGCAGAAAATTTTTTTTCAGAAACTCCGGGGTGCCTTGAGGTCGCGGTGCACCACGCGACAGTTGTATTCCAAAACTGAGTCACTCAGATCACACGAGTACCCAAGCATGCTTGAAACTCATTCAAATGCAAGTGCCTCTATCTGTTGTCTTGATTGTTTCCCACTCATTCCTATTGGTTTGGGGAACATGTCAAAATCCCATGCCCAGAGAACTTCAGGTAGAGCTCGCGGAAATGCTCAGTGGACAACCCAGGCAGGGTAAGGATCAGTATTTCCACACTACTCAGAGAATTTTTATTTTCAGTGATGGATTTTTAGCCCAATTCAAGTTGAAGAAAAGTGGTTTCGTGAAAATCGCAGAAAATTTTTTTTCAGAAACTCCGGGGTGCCTGGAGGTCGCGGTGCACCACGCGACAGTTGTATTCCAAAACTGAGTCACTCAGATCACACGAGTACCCAAGCATGCTTGAAACTCATTCAAATGCAAGTGCTTCTATCTGTTGTCTTGATTGTTTCCCACTCATTCCTTTTGGTTTGGGGAACATGTCAAAATCCCATGCCCAGAGAACTTCAGGTAGAGTTCGGGGAAATGCTCAGTGGACAACCCAGAGAGGGTAAGGATCAGCATTTCCACACTACTCAGAGAATTTTTATTTTCAGGGATGGATTTTTAGCCCAATTCAAGTTGAAGAAAAGTGGTTTCGTGAAAATCGCAGAAAATTTTTTTTCAGAATCTCCGGGGTGCCTGGAGGTTGCGGTGCACCACGCAACAGTTGTATTCCAAAACTGAGTCACTCAGATCACACGAGTACCCAAGCATACTTGAAACTCATTCAAATGCAAGTGCTTCTATCTGTTGTCTTGATTGTTTCCCACTCATTCCTTTTGGTTTGGGGAACATGTCAAAATCCCATGCCCAGAGAACTTCAGGTAGAGTTCGGTGAAATGCTCAGTGGACAACCCAGGCAGGGTAAGGATCAGCATTTACTCACTACTCAGAGAATATTTATTTTCAGGGATGGATTTTTAGCCCAATTCAAGTTGAAGAAAAGTGGTTTCGTGAAAATCGCAGAAAATTTTTTTTCAGAAACTCCGGGGTGCCTTGAGGTCGCGGTGCACCACGCGACAGTTGTATTCCAAAACTGAGTCACTCAGATCACACGAGTACCCAAGCATGCTTGAAACTCATTCAAATGCAAGTGCCTCTATCTGTTGTCTTGATTGTTTCCCACTCATTCCTATTGGTTTGGGGAACATGTCAAAATCCCATGCCCAGAGAACTTCAGGTAGAGCTCGCGGAAATGCTCAGTGGACAACCCAGGCAGGGTAAGGATCAGTATTTCCACACTACTCAGAGAATTTTTATTTTCAGTGATGGATTTTTAGCCCAATTCAAGTTGAAGAAAAGTGGTTTCGTGAAAATCGCAGAAAATTTTTTTTCAGAAACTCCGGGGTGCCTGGAGGTCGCGGTGCACCACGCGACAGTTGTATTCCAAAACTGAGTCACTCAGATCACACGAGTACCCAAGCATGCTTGAAACTCATTCAAATGCAAGTGCCTCTATCTCTTTTCTTGATTGTTTCCCACTCATTCCTTTTGGTTTGGGGAACATGTCAAAATCCCATGCCCAGAGAACTTCAGGTAGAGTTCGGGGAAATGCTCAGTGGACAACCCAGGGAGGGTAAGGATCAGCATTTCCACACTACTCAGAGAATTTTTATTTTTAGGCATGGATTTTTAGCCCAATTCAAGTTGAAGAAAAGTGGTTTCGTGAAAATCGCAGAAAATTTTTTTTCAGAAACTCCGGGGTGCCTGGAGGTCGCGGTGCACCACGCGACAGTTGTATTCCAAAACTGAGTCACTCAGATCACACGAGTACCCAAGCATGCTTGAAACTCATTCAAATGCAAGTGCTTCTATCTGTTGTCTTGATTGTTTCCCACTCATTCCTTTTGGTTTGGGGAACATGTCAAAATCCCATGCCCAGAGAACTTCAGGTAGAGTTCGGGGAAATGCTCAGTGGACAACCCAGAGAGGGTAAGGATCAGCATTTCCACACTACTCAGAGAATTTTTATTTTCAGGGATGGATTTTTAGCCCAATTCAAGTTGAAGAAAAGTGGTTTCGTGAAAATCGCAGAAAATTTTTTTTCAGAATCTCCGGGGTGCCTGGAGGTTGCTGTGCACCACGCAACAGTTGTATTCCAAAACTGAGTCACTCAGATCACACGAGTACCCAAGCATACTTGAAACTCATTCAAATGCAAGTGCTTCTATCTGTTGTCTTGATTGTTTCCCACTCATTCCTTTTGGTTTGGGGAACATGTCAAAATCCCATGCCCAGAGAACTTCAGGTAGAGTTCGGTGAAATGCTCAGTGGACAACCCAGGCAGGGTAAGGATCAGCATTTACTCACTACTCAGAGAATATTTATTTTCAGGGATGGATTTTTAGCCCAATTCAAGTTGAAGAAAAGTGGTTTCGTGAAAATCGCAGAAAATTTTTTTTCAGAAACTCCGGGGTGCCTGGAGGTCGCGGTGCACCACGCGACAGTTGTATGTGAAAACTGAGTCACTCAGATCACACGAGTACCCAAGCATGCTTGAAACTCATTCAAATGCAAGTGCCTCTATCTGTTGTCTTGATTGTTTCCCACTCATTCCTTTTGGTTTGGGGAACATGTCAAAATCCCATGCCCAGAGAACTTCAGGTAGAGTTCGGGGAAATGCTCAGTGGACAACCCAGGCAGGGTAAGGATAAGCATTTACACAGTACTCAGAGAATTTTTATTTTCAGGGATGGATTTTTAGCCTAATTCAAGTTGAAGAAAAGTGGTTTCGTGAAAATTGCAGAAAAATTTTTTTCAGAAACTCCGCGGTGCCTGGAGGTCGCGATGCACCACGCGACAGTTGTATTAAAAAACTGAGTCACTCAGATCACACGACTACCCAAGCATGCTTGGAACTCATTCAAATGCAAGTGCTTCTATCTGTTGTCTTGATTGTTTCCCACTCATTCCTTTTGGTTTGGGAAACATGTCAAAATCCCATGCCCAGAGAACTTCAGGTAGAGCTCGCGGAAATGCTCAGTGGACAACCCAGGCAGGGTAAGGTTCAGTATTTCCATACTACTCAGAGAATATTTATTTTCAGGGATGGATTTTTATTCCAATTCAAGTTGATGAAAAGTGGTTTCGTGAAAATCGCAGAAAATTTTTTTTCAGAAACTCCAGGGTGCCTTGAGGTCGCGGTGCACCACGCGACAGTTGTATTTGAAAGCTGTGTCACTCAGATCACACGAGTACCCAAGCATGCTTGAAACTCATTCAAATGCAAGTGCTTCTATCTGTTGTCTTGATTGTTTCCCACTCATTCCTTTTGGTTTGGGGAACATGTCAAAATCACATGCCCAGAGAACTTCCGGTAGAGCACGCGGAAATGCTCAGTGGACAACCCAGGCAGTGTAAGGATCTGTATTTCCACACTACTCAGAGAATTTTTATTTTCAGTGATGGATTTTTAGCCCAATTCAAGTTGAAGAAAAGTGGTTTCGTGAAAATCGCAGAAAATTTTTTTTCAGAAACTCCAGGGTGCCTGGAGGTCGCGGTGCACCACGCGACAGTTGTATTCCAAAACTGAGTCACTCAGATCACACGAGAACCCAAGCATGCTTGAAACTCATTCAAATGCAAGTGCCTCTATCTGTTGTCTTGATTGTTTCCCACTCATTCCTGTTGGTTTGGGGAACATGTCAAAATCCCATGCCCAGAGAACTTCAGGTAGAGTTCGGTGAAATGCTCAGTGGACAACCCAGGCAGGGTAAGGATCAGCATTTCCACACTACTCAGAGAATATTTTTTTTTTAGGGATGGATTTTTAGCCCAATTCAAGTTGATGAAAAGTGGTTTCGTGAAAATCGCAGAAAATTTTTTTTCAGAAACTCCGGGGTGCCTTGAAGTCGCGGTGCACCACGCGACAGTTGTATTCTAAAACTGAGTCACTCAGATCACACTAGTACCCAAGCATGCTAGAAACTCATTCAAATGCAAGTGCTTCTATCTGTTGTCTTGATTGTTTCCCACTCATTCCTTTTGGTTTGGGGAACATGTCAAAATCCCATGCCCAGAGAACTTCAGGTAGAGTTCGGGGAAATGCTCAGTGGACAACCCAGGCAGGGTAAGGATCAGCATTTACACACTACTCAGAGAATTTTTATTTTCAGGGATGGATTTTTAGCCCAAATCAAATTGAAGAAAAGTGGTTTCGTGAAAATCGCAGAAAATTTTTTTTCAGAAACTCCGGGGTGCCTGGAGGTCGCGGTGCACCACGCGACAGTTCTTTTCGAAAACTGAGTCACTCAGATCACACGAGTACCCAAGCATGCTTGAAACTCAATCAAATGCAAGTGCCTCTATCTGTTGTCTTGATTGTTTCCCACTCATTCCTTTTGGTTTGGGGAACATGTCAAAATCCCATGCCCAGAGAACTTCAGGTAGTGTTCGGGGAAATGCTCAGTGGACAACCCAGGCAGGGTAAGGATCAGCATTTACACACTACTCAGAGAATTTTTATTTTCAGGGATGGATTTTTAGCCCAATTCAAGTTGAAGAAAAGTGGTTTCGTGAAAATCGCAGAAAATTTTTTTTCAGAAACTCCGGGGTGCCTGGAGGTCGCGATGCACCACGCGACAGTTGTATTTGAAAGCTGTGTCATTCAGATCACACGAGTACCCAAGCATGCTTGAAACTCATTCAAATGCAAGTGCTTCTATCTGTTGTCTTGATTGTTTCCCACTCATTCCTTTCGGTTTGGGGAACATGTCAAAATCCCATGCCCAGAGAACTTCAAGTAGAGTTCGCGGAAATGCTCAGTGGACACCCCAGGTAGGGTAAGGATCAGCATTTCCACTCTACTCTGAGAATATTTATTTTCAGGGATGGATTTTTAGCCCAATTCAAGTTGATGAAAAGTGGTTTCGTGAAAATTGAAGAAAATTTTTTTTCAGAAACTCCGGGGTGCCTTGAGGTCGCGATGCACCACGCGACAGTTGTATTAAAAAACTGAGTCACTCAGATCACACGAGAACCCAAGCATGCTTGAAACTCATTCAAATGCAAGTGTCTCTATCTGTTGTCTTGATTGTTTCCCACTCATTCCTGTTGGTTTGGGGAACATGTCAAAATCCCATGCCCAGAGAACTTCAGGTAGAGTTCGGGGAAATGCTCAGTGGACAACCCAGGCAGGGTAAGGATCAGCATTTACACACTACTCAGAGAATATTTATTTTCAGGGATGGATTTTTAGCCCAATTCAGGTTGAAGAAAAGTGGTTTCGTGAAAATCGCAGAAAATTTTTTTTCAGAAACTCCGGGGTGCCTGGAGGTCGCGGTGCACCACGCGACAGTTGTATGTGAAAACTGAGTCACTCAGATCACACGAGTACCCAAGCATGCTTGAAACTCATTCAAATGCAAGTGCCTCTATCTGTTGTCTTGATTGTTTCCCACTCATTCCTTTTGGTTTGGGGAACATGTCAAAATCCCATGCCCAGAGAACTTCAGGTAGAGTTCGGGGAAATGCTCAGTGGACAACCCAGGCAGGGTAAGGATAAGCATTTACACAGTACTCAGAGAATTTTTATTTTCAGGGATGGATTTTTAGCCTAATTCAAGTTGAAGAAAAGTGGTTTCGTGAAAATTGCAGAAAAATTTTTTTCAGAAACTCCGCGGTGCCTGGAGGTCGCGATGCACCACGCGACAGTTGTATTAAAAAACTGAGTCACTCAGATCACACGACTACCCAAGCATGCTTGGAACTCATTCAAATGCAAGTGCTTCTATCTGTTGTCTTGATTGTTTCCCACTCATTCCTTTTGGTTTGGGGAACATGTCAAAATCCCATGCCCAGAGAACTTCAGGTAGAGCTCGCGGAAATGCTCAGTGGACAACCCAGGCAGGGTAAGGTTCAGTATTTCCATACTACTCAGAGAATATTTATTTTCAGGGATGGATTTTTATTCCAATTCAAGTTGATGAAAAGTGGTTTCGTGAAAATCGCAGAAAATTTTTTTTCAGAAACTCCAGGGTGCCTTGAGGTCGCGGTGCACCACGCGACAGTTGTATTTGAAAGCTGTGTCACTCAGATCACACGAGTACCCAAGCATGCTTGAAACTCATTCAAATGCAAGTGCTTCTATCTGTTGTCTTGATTGTTTCCCACTCATTCCTTTTGGTTTGGGGAACATGTCAAAATCACATGCCCAGAGAACTTCCGGTAGAGCACGCGGAAATGCTCAGTGGACAACCCAGGCAGTGTAAGGATCTGTATTTCCACACTACTCAGAGAATTTTTATTTTCAGTGATGGATTTTTAGCCCAATTCAAGTTGAAGAAAAGTGGTTTCGTGAAAATCGCAGAAAATTTTTTTTCAGAAACTCCAGGGTGCCTGGAGGTCGCGGTGCACCACGCGACAGTTGTATTCCAAAACTGAGTCACTCAGATCACACGAGAACCCAAGCATGCTTGAAACTCATTCAAATGCAAGTGCCTCTATCTGTTGTCTTGATTGTTTCCCACTCATTCCTGTTGGTTTGGGGAACATGTCAAAATCCCATGCCCAGAGAACTTCAGGTAGAGTTCGGTGAAATGCTCAGTGGACAACCCAGGCAGGGTAAGGATCAGCATTTCCACACTACTCAGAGAATATTTTTTTTTTAGGGATGGATTTTTAGCCCAATTCAAGTTGATGAAAAGTGGTTTCGTGAAAATCGCAGAAAATTTTTTTTCAGAAACTCCGGGGTGCCTTGAAGTCGCGGTGCACCACGCGACAGTTGTATTCTAAAACTGAGTCACTCAGATCACACTAGTACCCAAGCATGCTAGAAACTCATTCAAATGCAAGTGCTTCTATCTGTTGTCTTGATTGTTTCCCACTCATTCCTTTTGGTTTGGGGAACATGTCAAAATCCCATGCCCAGAGAACTTCAGGTAGAGTTCGGGGAAATGCTCAGTGGACAACCCAGGCAGGGTAAGGATCAGCATTTACACACTACTCAGAGAATTTTTATTTTCAGGGATGGATTTTTAGCCCAAATCAAATTGAAGAAAAGTGGTTTCGTGAAAATCGCAGAAAATTTTTTTTCAGAAACTCCGGGGTGCCTGGAGGTCGCGGTGCACCACGCGACAGTTCTTTTCGAAAACTGAGTCACTCAGATCACACGAGTACCCAAGCATGCTTGAAACTCAATCAAATGCAAGTGCCTCTATCTGTTGTCTTGATTGTTTCCCACTCATTCCTTTTGGTTTGGGGAACATGTCAAAATCCCATGCCCAGAGAACTTCAGGTAGTGTTCGGGGAAATGCTCAGTGGACAACCCAGGCAGGGTAAGGATCAGCATTTACACACTACTCAGAGAATTTTTATTTTCAGGGATGGATTTTTAGCCCAATTCAAGTTGAAGAAAAGTGGTTTCGTGAAAATCGCAGAAAATTTTTTTTCAGAAACTCCGGGGTGCCTGGAGGTCGCGATGCACCACGCGACAGTTGTATTTGAAAGCTGTGTCATTCAGATCACACGAGTACCCAAGCATGCTTGAAACTCATTCAAATGCAAGTGCTTCTATCTGTTGTCTTGATTGTTTCCCACTCATTCCTTTCGGTTTGGGGAACATGTCAAAATCCCATGCCCAGAGAACTTCAAGTAGAGTTCGCGGAAATGCTCAGTGGACACCCCAGGTAGGGTAAGGATCAGCATTTCCACTCTACTCTGAGAATATTTATTTTCAGGGATGGATTTTTAGCCCAATTCAAGTTGATGAAAAGTGGTTTCGTGAAAATTGAAGAAAATTTTTTTTCAGAAACTCCGGGGTGCCTTGAGGTCGCGATGCACCACGCGACAGTTGTATTAAAAAACTGAGTCACTCAGATCACACGAGAACCCAAGCATGCTTGAAACTCATTCAAATGCAAGTGTCTCTATCTGTTGTCTTGATTGTTTCCCACTCATTCCTGTTGGTTTGGGGAACATGTCAAAATCCCATGCCCAGAGAACTTCAGGTAGAGTTCGGGGAAATGCTCAGTGGACAACCCAGGCAGGGTAAGGATCAGCATTTACACACTACTCAGAGAATTTTTATTTTCAGGGATGGATTTTTAGCCCAATTCAAGTTGAAGAAAAGTGATTTCGTGAAAATCGCAGAAAATTTTTTTTCAGAAACTCCGGGGTGCCTGGAGGTCGCGGTGCACCACGCGACAGTTGTATTCGAAAACTGAGTCACTCAGATCACACGAGTACCCAAGCATGCTTGAAACTCATTCAAATGCAAGTGCTTCTATCTGTTGTCTTGATTGTTTCCCACTCATTCCTTTTGGTTTGGGGAACATGTCAAAATCCCATGCCCAGAGAACTTCAGGTAGAGTTCGCGGAAATGCTCAGTGGACAACCCAGGCAGGGTAAGGATCAGCATTTACACACTACTCAGAGAATATTTATTTTCAGGGATGGATTTTTAGCCCAATTCAGGTTGATGAAAAGTGGTTTCGTGAAAATCGCAGAAAATTTTTTTTCAGAAACTCCAGGGTGCCTGGAGGTCGCGGTGCACCACGCGACAGTTGTATTTGAAAACTGTGTCACTCAGATCACACGAGTACCCAAGCATGCTTGAAACTCATTCAAATACAAGTGCCTCTATCTGTTGTCTTGATTGTTTCCCACTCATTCCGTTTGGTTTGGGGAACATGTCAAAATCCCATGCCCAGAGAACTTCAGGAAGATTTCGGGGAAATGCTCAGTGGACAACCCAGGCAGGGTAAGGATCAGCATTTACACACTACTCAGAGAATATTTATTTTCAGGGATGGATTTTTAGCCCAATTCAAGTTGAAGAAAAGTGGTTTCGTGAAAATCGCAGAAAATTTTTTTTCAGAAACTCCGGGGTGCCTGGAGGTCGCGGTGCACCACGCGACAGTTGTATTCGAGAACTGAGTCACTCAGATCACACGAGTACCCAAAATGCTTGAAACTCATTCAAATGCAAGTGCTTTTATCTGTTGTCTTGATTGTTTCCCACTCATTCCTTTTGGTTTGGGGAACATGTCAAAATCCCATGCCCAGAGAACTTCAGGTAGAGCTCGCGGAAATGCTCAGTGGACAACCCAGGCAGGGTAAGGATCAGTATTTCGACACTACTCAGAGAATTTTTATTTTCAGTGATGGATTTTTAGCCCAATTCAAGTTGAAGAAAAGTGGTTTCGTGAAAATCGCAGAAAATTTTTTTTCAGAAACTCCGGGGTGCCTGGAGGTCGCGGTGCACCACGCGACAGTTGTATTCGAAAACTGAGTCACTCAGATCACACGAGTACCCAAGCATGCTAGAAACTCTTTCAAATGCAAGTGCTTCTATCTGTTGTCTTGATTGTTTCCCATTCATTCCTTTTGGTTTGAGGAACATGTCAAAATCCCATGCCCAGAGAACTTCAGGTAGAGCTCGCGGAAATGCTCAGTGGACAACCCAGGCAGGGTAAGGATAAGCATTTACACACTACTCAGAGAATTTTTATTTTCAGGGATGGATTTTTAGCCCAATTCAAGTTGAAGAAAAGTGGTTTCGTGAAAATCGCAGAAAATTTTTTTTCAGAAACTCCAGGGTGCCTGGAGGTCGCGGTGCACCACGCGACAGTTGTATTTGAAAACTGTGTCACTCAGATCACACGAGTACCCAAGCATGCTTGAAACTCATTCAAATGCAAGTGCCTCTATCTGTTGTCTTGATTGTTTCCCACTCATTCCGTTTGGTTTGGGGAACATGTCAAAATCCCATGCCAGAGAACTTCAGGAAGATTTCGGGGAAATGCTCAGTGGACAACCCAGGTAGGGTAAGGATCAGCATTTACACACTACTCAGAGAATTTTTATTTTCAGGGATGGATTTTTAGCCCAATTCAAGTTGAAGAAAAGTGGTTTCGTGAAAATCGCAGAAAATTTTATTTCAGAAACTCCGGGGTGCCTGGAGGTCGCGGTGCACCATGCGACAGTTGTATTCCAAAACTGAGTCACTCAGATCACACGAGTACCCAAGCATGCTTGAAACTCATTCAAATGCAAGTGCTTCTAACTGTTGTCTTGATTGTTTCCAACTCATTCCTCTTGGTTTGGGGAACATGTCAAAATCCCATGCCCAGAGAACTTCAGGTTGAGCTCGCGGAAATGCTCAGTGGACAACCCAGGCAGGGTAAGGATCAGCATTTACACACTACTCAGAGAATTTTTATTTTCAGGGATGGATTTTTAGCCCAATTCAAGTTGAAGAAAAGTGGTTTCGTGAAAATCGCAGAATTTTTTTTTTCAAAAACTCCGGGGTGCCTGGAGGTCGCGGTGCACCACGCGACAGTTGTATTTGAAAACTGTGTCACTCAGATCACACGAGTACCCAAGCATGCTTGAAACTCATTCAAATACAAGTGCCTCTATCTGTTGTCTTGATTGTTTCCCACTCATTCCGTTTGGTTTGGGGAACATGTCAAAATCCCATGCCCAAAGAAATTCAGGTAGAGTTCGGGGAAATGCTCAGTGGACAACCCAGGCAGGGTAAGGATCAGTATTTCGACACTACTCAGAGAATTTTTATTTTCAGGGATGGATTTTTAGCCCAATTCAAGTTGAAGAAAAGTGGTTTCGTGAAAATCGCAGAAAATTTTTTTTCAGAAACTCCGGGGTGCCTGGAGGTCGCGGTGCACCACGCGACAGTTGTATTCCAAAACTGAGTCACTCAGATCACACGAGTACCCAAGCATGCTTGAAACTCATTCAAATGCAAGTGCTTCTATCTGTTGTCTTGATTTTTTCCCACTCATTCCTTTTGGTTTGGGGAACATGTCAAAATCCCATGCCCAGAGAACTTCAGGTAGAGCTCGCGGAAATGCTCAGTGGACAACCCAGGCAGGGTAAGGATCAGTATTTCCACACTACTCAGAGAATTTTTATTTTCAGGGATGGATTTTTAGCCCAATTCAAGTTGAAGAAAAGTGGTTTCGTGAAAATCGCAGAAATTTTTTTTCAGAAACTCCGGGGTGCCTGGAGGTCGCGGTGCACCACGCGACAGTTGTATTTGAAAACTGTGTCACTCAGATCACACGAGTACCCAAGCATGCTTGAAACTCATTCAAATGCAAGTGCCTCTATCTGTTATCTTGATTGTTTCCCACTCATTCCGTTTGGTTTGGGGAACATGTCAAAATCCCATGCCAGAGAACTTCAGGAAGATTTCGGGGAAATGCTCAGTGGACAACCCAGGCAGGGTAAGGATCAGCATTTACACACTACTCAGAGAATTTTTATTTTCAGGGATGGATTTTTAGCCCAATTCAAGTTGAAGAAAAGTGGTTTCGTGAAAATCGCAGAAAATTTTATTTCAGAAACTCCGGGGTGCCTGGAGGTCGCGGTGCACCATGCGACAGTTGTATTCCAAAACTGAGTCACTCAGATCACACGAGTACCCAAGCATGCTTGAAACTCATTCAAATGCAAGTGCTTCTAACTGTTGTCTTGATTGTTTCCAACTCATTCCTCTTGGTTTGGGGAACATGTCAAAATCCCATGCCCAAAGAAATTCAGGTAGAGTTCGGGGAAATGCTCAGTGGACAACCCAGGCAAGGTAAGGATCAGCATTTACACACTACTCAGAGAATTTTTATTTTCAGGGATGGATTTTTAGCCCAATTCAAGTTGAAGAAAAGTGGTTTCGTGAAAATCGCAGAAATTTTTTTTTCAAAAACTCCGGGGTGCCTGGAGGTCGCGGTGCACCACGCGACAGTTTTATTCCAAAACTGAGTCACTCAGATCACATGAGTAGCCAAGCATGCTTGAAACTCATTCAAATGCAAGTGCTTCTATCTGTTGTCTTGATTGTTTCCCACTCATTCCTGTTGGTTTGGGGAACATGTCAAAATCCCATGCCCAGAGAACTTCAGGTAGAGTTCGCGGAAATGCTCAGTGGACAACCCAGGCAGGGTAAGGATCAGCATTTACACACTACTCAGAGAATATTTATTTTCAGGGATGGATTTTTAGCCCAATTCAAGTTGATGAAAAGTGGTTTCGTGAAAATCGCAGAAAATTTTTTTTCAGAAATTCCAGGGTGCCTGGAGGTCGCGGTGCACCACGCGACAGTTGTATTTGAAAACTGTGTCACTCAGATCACACGAGTACCCAAGCATGCTTGAAACTCATTCAAATACAAGTGCCTCTACAGATGCAGCCATTCAAAGTGTGCGTCACAGACACGTACCGCAGGTGACGTCGCTCAGTATGACGCAAGATGACGCGCGGCACCGCAGTAAGTGATTGGTTGACCGACAGGGGCACTCGTGGTCCGTTGGTCTGTCGTAGAAAGACTTACAGTAAAAACGTCTTTGCTGTGCCCGTTGTAGATATTGAATTTACCAATGAAGGGAAATCTTAGTAGCTGAGCATAAAAAGAATAGGAGCATACTGTAACGCGTGTGAAGGCCATAAACGATATTAATTTTGGAACATAAACATACAGTATATAGCTGGTCTTGGTACTTTAAAGAAAAAAATACACACCAGTATTCCATTTCTCCCTAAACATTTTAAGCTTTGAAGTCTTTAACTAATGTGATACCGGAGTCAACAAGCATACTTTTAGAATTTGATTAAAAGGGAATATAATATGGAATCGCGTATCTAAGGAATTTAATAATGGTATTCGTGTGCTGCGACAGGGCTGTGTAGGGCTGTTTCGCCTGCCTGGTCATGCGAGCTGTGTTGTAGCCGACTGGTCTAGGTGCGTGCCTAGCAACTGGTAGGTTGTGTGTTCAAATCCAGCTGGTACCGGACTTTTCTTTTAACAAACATTTCTTCGAAAAAATAGAATAGCGATATTATGGACAATCAATTGACTTTTATATTTCAAAATATCGCAACATGATCGATATTTGCGATATTTTGAACATATCTTCCCTTCTGACAGCGGTTCCTCCTTCTATTGTGTGTGTGTGTGCAACAGAGTAATTTTTTATAGAGAAATGGAGGCTGGACAGTATGCGTTACAATATAAACATTTATATTGATTTAAATCGTGTTCTGATTTAAATCGCAAACGCGTGTTTAATTATGTGTTTTTTAATCATAATCAGGCTAATGCATTCCTACATTTTCTGTATGAACCAGCTTAGAGGTTCATACAGAAAGACAGCTTGTGTTTAAATTGAGTGTAAGGTAATTTATGCTTCTAAAGTCATGGTCAGCATTTATTATCGTACTGTGCTGTAAACTTTTTCTGTGCCTAGTCACATTATTTTATAGCGTTTTTATTGCGTTATTAAATCTGGTGGCGCTGTGTGTTACAGTAGTTTCGTGACTCCCATGTCACATGGTCTGTGATTGAATCCCATAGAACTATGACTTATTTTTTTAACAAACATTTCTTTGAAAAAATGAAACGTTTCCCTTGGTCAGAGATTAAATAAAACCTCACTCGCACCAAACAAATTTATATTTCTAAATATCACAAAATATGTTCATTGTCTTCCAATCGAGTCGAGTTGACATTGGAAGCCTGCCACACCCGGACTCTTAAACCAACGCATTAGCACGTCAAAGCCCATCGAGGGTATTGAGCCAGTATTGGCTTTAGTATTCCCCCCCTCTCCCCTCAATTCAATTCAATTCAAGGTGTTTTATTTGCATGACAGATGGGTACAAGCAGTGTTGGGTATGTATATTGTAACGCTTACGGCAGACAGGCACTGTGTAAGAGCCGGCGCACCAGAGCAGCGCACCGAGGGAGCGTCTGCATTTCTAACTTAGTTTTTAAAATTAGTCAAGCAATATGAAGCATCCCCTTTTACTTTGTGCCTGAGCATAAAAAGAATAGGAGCATACTGCAACGCGTGTGAAGTCCATAAACGATATTAATTTTGGAACTTAAACATACAGTATATGGCTGGTATCGGTACTTTAAAGAAAACATACACACCAGTATTCCATTTCTCCCTAAACATTTTAAGCATCGAAGTCTTTAACTACCGCGATACCGGAGTCAACAAGCATACTTTTAGAATTTGATTAAAAGGGAATATAATATGGAATCGCGTATCTCAAGAAATTAATAACGATATAATTATATTCATGTTGCAAAAGAACTGCAACGGACATAAAAACTCCCTTGCTTTTAATAGAGCGCTCCATAATTTCTAACTACGAAAATGCCAAGTGAAAGGATTTGTAAACATATTTTGTTAAAGCAAGTCAGTTTTTTCCGCAACACATAAAAGACATTTTTCCAAGAAAGTTTAGCCTTTGTCACTAATGAAACCACTAAATAAAGACATAAATATAGAAATCTTAAGATTTGTTTTATTTAATGTTGGTAGCAGGATGAACTGTCAGAGTGTATATTTTGTCGCAGAGTTGCTGCAAGATGTTAACAGTGAAAAAGGTATTTAGAAATTAGTTATTTCAAGATGAAAATTTTCAGAATAATTGCAAATCTAGCAGGATAGAGAAAGCACAGAAAACTGGCAGTTAGATTGATCAGATTAGTATGAAAAGTCATTTAGCAAAGGGAATTAGAAGAGTGACAAACTAGTATACTTTAGATCTTTTTTTTCTGAACCAGGGACAATCTGATCATGTTTCCCTATAACAATAATAAAAAACTTTATTTGATATATCACCATTAAAGGTGGCATCTCAAAGCAATACAGTAGATGTAAAAACAGATAAAAGGACCACAGATTACAAAGTAAATGCATATAAGAAAGACAAGCAGGTAGAGGTGCTACCAAAATTAGAAAATGAAGCAGATACAGACACTAAGTCTTCTGAAAAGAAAGGTTCTGAGGTTAGATTTAAAGTGGCCCTGGTGTGTGTGTGTTTGTGTCTGTCCTGTGATGGACTGGCGCTATGTCCAGGGTGTATTCTGCCTTGTGTCCGTCGCTTCATTCATGTGCATCCAACACACAGTTCAACGCTAGCAACTACACAAAATCTAAAATATGAGCTCTACTTGCCACTTACAGTACCAACAGTACCAGCTAACTTTAGTAGTGACATTTTCATGGATCTTTTTAACAATAAAATTTACAACATCAGACTTCAGACACAATTAAACAGGCCTCAAAAAAGTCTGGTACAAACATTTTCAGCATGGAATAAACTGTTACTTTAATGGTATAAACCTTAAATGGATTCATATTCTCAATAAGATTTGGTGCTCAGTAACATGACTTAGAAAATGACAGAAGACATGCGTATCATGCTTATCCTTCTATTTTTCATAATCGTAAACTCCTTAAGGCAGTTACATTTTCTCTGTTCTGACCTGGAGTTACAGAGAAATTTAAATTCTAATAAGAGATTTGTAATGAGGAAAGTCATACCAATCACTCATACAGTACCAGGATTTGCAATTACAATACAAATACTTTCTTTCTGTATGTGTTTATTTTGCAGTTTGAGTCTATGGCATTCCTTTGGGGGTCTATACTCCAAGGCATGACTTTTTTATGTATAAACATCAGTATTTACTGCTATTAATTACTGTACGATTTATAGTTGAAATCTGAGCCTAGATATAAAGTTAGATATAAAGTTAAAATCTTGACAAAGCAATGTAGGAAATACAGAGAAAATAAATTCTTTCTGACATCTAAAATCAGTTTCGATCAAGGTCTCTAAAACGAACAAGAAAAAGAAGATTTTCGGAGGGCAATTACGCTGTGTTTATATAGAATAAGTGATTTATGAGCAATCTAATTTCTTGTTCGTTTAAAACAGTGAAATGTCAGCTGTAAAAGATCGCACCAGAAACAGCACTCACTCTGCCTGTCATAGACGTTCAGGAAAGGCTGAATGAAGTCATGTCAAGTACAATAATTCGGAGAACAATAATACCAGTTGTAGGACAGTATATAAGGAGGATAAGGATTTTGAAGTTGACTCGAAATCTGATAGGTAACCAGTGCAAGGACTTGAAAACAGGTGTAATGCATCCCTGATAGGATTCTTGCTGTCATATTCTGAACATATTGAAGATTGCTCAGTGTGGATTTAATTTCCCCAGTGAACAGGATGTGCATTTATTAATTCTAGAAAAAAAGCCTTTCTTGATTTCTCTAGTTCTTAGTTTCTCTAGTTCCCTTTAAAATAAACTATTATTCCACAATGCAGAGTATTACATGGCCAGTATTTACACATGATATTTGTGATTTAAAGAAATTAACACAAGCAGCTTTTGGAGATTTAAGTGTTGGCTGAGTTATTGCAGGATAAAAGACTAGAGATGTTGGCAAGAAGAAGATAGTTTGGGGAAAGCTGAGGAATACACTTATAACAAGAACACTTCCTAATGGGGTTAGGCATACTTTTGATGAAGATGATGAAGTTAACAGACTATATGTTTACATAGATACTGAAATAAGGATTGTATTTTAGATTATGTGTAGTTGCTGGCATTGAACTGTGTGTTGGATGCACATGAATTGAAGGAATGGGCAAACATAGCTGATGCGGATCCACAGAGCCAGCATATTAAGATGTTTATAATTAGAGGCAATTTGTTTAAATAACTAGGTATGGATACTGATGTGCAAGAGAGGTGGAAAGGCTGTTTCCTTAAGCCAGCAGTAAAAAATATTTTATTCTCAGTGAGATGCTGCCATTTCATAGTGGGTTTCTAACACTGTGTATAGTTCCATCCACACAGTGCCTTTACTTCCATTTCTAATCTCTTTATCCAGTACAGAGGATTTGGAGCCTATCCCAGTAAGCAACGGACACAAGGCAGAATACACCCTGGACATAGCGCCAGTCCATCACAGGACAGACAGACACAAACACACACAGACCAGGGCCAGGTTTCCCATAAACTAATTAACTTACCAGTATGTTTTGGAGTGCGAGAGGGAGTCATATCACACATATGGAGAAAAACCATGTAACCCAGAGAGAACATGTAAACCCCACACACACAGGATGGCAGGAATTGAACCTAGGACCCCAGTGCTGCAAGATAGCAATGCTAACCACTTTGCCACCATTATAAATGGATGGATATCTTAGTTATCTTTCTAGTTCACAGGTTTGCATGCATAATTTAATTTTGAAAGCCACTGAGACATCAGGTACTACTGTTGTATTTATGAAAAAGAAACAAAACAAAAAACATACTAACAACTGTGCCATCCTACGCCTTAGCTAATACATTTTATTATTCATAAACAGTTAACATTGTTAGCAAAATATTTTGAATTATATTTAACCCTATTTTTTCTTTAGTTTTGTATTTAACTTATTATATGATAGTCAGACTTAATGTATATTTGAACAATGAAAATATATTTTTACAAGATTTTACATTAAGCACTTAAAATTAATATGGTTAATAATAGTAAACTGTAACATGCTGTAACAAGATCGGTTAAACAGCGAAGAAAATGCTTTCAGAGAAAATGTTTCAGGTGTGAAGAACATAGATCTCCAATGCAATTTCAACCAAACCTGTTCCCACACACCCTGCCCCCACTACCATTAGAATATACACAAAGCACTCAAATCTTTCGAGCTAATGATCAGGTGACCCGAGAGAGAGCGAGAGAAACACCAAGGGGTATCACCAAGGGTATTAATAATACGATCTATAGTTGAAATCTGAGCCTAAATAAAAAGAAAAAGCAAGTGATTAGGTTTATGAGCAATCTAATTACTTATTCGTTTAAAACGCTATATAAAATAAAGTTTATTATTAATTTGCTGCACAGAGCGGTGAATATTGTTATGCATAAGACAAAGATAACGATCCTGATCAGTTTAGAAATCTGTGTACGCTGTAAGGTTTTTACTTCTTAAACTTTTAAAGTACACGTTTTGAATAGAAAGAAATCCTCTTCCTGTTACAGTATGTATAGCAAACTAGCACGTCTTTTTTCTCCAATCAGAGGGGTGTCAGATGGTGTCAGCCAATCACCATTCTGCGTTGGGTAGCAACGGGTGACTGTTCTCAGGCGGAAGATGTAAACAGCTTAATGTTCGTGTTAAATAATTTTTTAAAATTCAATTAAACGGGCACAATTAAGACATTAAATATACATATACATACTGTATACAGTACAGTTTGCATACGGTAATATGTTACGCGATTAAAAAATAAATAAATAAAACTGGAAGGTTCAGCACCAGCTGGATTCGAGCACACACCCTGCCCGTTGGCAGGCACGCACCTAGACCAGTCGGCTACAGTCAGCTCGCATGAGCAGGCAGGCGAAACAGCCCTACACAGCCCTGCCGCAGTACATGGATATAATCATACCGTTATTAAATTCTTGAGATACGCGATTCCATATTATATTCCCTTTTAATCAAATTCTAAAAGTATGCTTGTTGACTCCGGTATCACGTTAGTTAAAGACTTCGAAGCTTACAATGTTTAGGGAGAAATGGAATACCGGTGTGTATTTTTCCTTGTGATATTTTAAGCTCTAGTTGAATGATAGGTGTCGCATTTTAAATCATTTTCGTAGTTAGAAATTATGAAACGCCCTGTTAAAAGCAAGGAAGTTTTTATGCCCGTTGAAGTAAAACAAAATGCCTGACAAAGTATGGCTTGGACAGATTCCAAGTGCTTGTACAAATGTGCTAAAGAAATTATACTTTGAGTATACAGCTTGTCCAAAGTCATCCATTATTAATACTATTAGTAATATCTCCGGTAAAGGCTTTGATGCATAAATATTTCTGATAAAGGTAGGTTGTGTACTTTTGTCCAACTGAGCAATCTTGCTTTCATAAAATATACCAACATTTTAATGACTGAAGATTAACATGCTGTAATACACTGTTCAAAATTAAAGGCTCAAATGCTGTACATGAGAGGTTAAGCTCCCCCTGGCGGTTTTACAAGGTGACGCCGGATAGTTTCCGGCAGAGCGTCAAATGACGCGCGATTAACACGTCACACTGCGTGACACTGCGAGATGCCGCGCCACGCCCACCGGGGTATGCCGCAAAATAACGCACGCATTTTGAATGGCTGCATCTGTATCTGTTGTCTTGATTGTTTCCCACTCATTCCGTTTGGTTTGGGGAACATGTCAAAATCCCATGCCCAAAGAAATTCAGGTAGAGTTCGGGGAAATGCTCAGTGGACAACCCAGGCAGGGTAAGGATCAGTATTTCGACACTACTCAGAGAATTTTTATTTTCAGGGATGGATTTTTAGCCCAATTCAAGTTGAAGAAAAGTGGTTTCGTGAAAATCGCAGAAAATTTTTTTTCAGAAACTCCGGGGTGCCTGGAGGTCGCGGTGCACCACGCGACAGTTGTATTCCAAAACTGAGTCACTCAGATCACACGAGTACCCAAGCATGCTTGAAACTCATTCAAATGCAAGTGCTTCTATCTGTTGTCTTGATTTTTTCCCACTCATTCCTTTTGGTTTGGGGAACATGTCAAAATCCCATGCCCAGAGAACTTCAGGTAGAGCTCGCGGAAATGCTCAGTGGACAACCCAGGCAGGGTAAGGATCAGTATTTCCACACTACTCAGAGAATTTTTATTTTCAGGGATGGATTTTTAGCCCAATTCAAGTTGAAGAAAAGTGGTTTCGTGAAAATCGCAGAAATTTTTTTTCAAAAACTCCGGGTTACCTGGAGGTCGCGGTGCACCACGCGACAGTTGTATTCGAAAACTGAGTCACTCAGATCACATGAGTAGCCAAGCATGCTTGAAACTCATTCAAATGCAAGTGCTTCTATCTGTTGTCTTGATTGTTTCCCACTCATTCCTTTTAGTTTGGGTAACGTCAAAATCCCATGCCCAGAGAACTTCAAGTAGAGTTCGCGGAAATGCTCAGTGGACACCCCAGGTAGGGTAAGGATCAGCATTTACACACTACTCAGAGAATATTTATTTTCAGGGATGGATTTTTAGCCCAATTCAAGTTGATGAAAAGTGGTTTCGTGAAAATCGCAGAAAATTTTTTTTCAGAAACTCCGGGGTGCCTGGAGGTCGCGGTGCACCACGCGACAGTTGTATTTGAAAACTGTGTCACTCAGATCACACGAGTACCCAAGCATGCTTGAAACTCATTCAAATGCAAGTGCTTCTATCTGTTGTCTTGATTGTTTCCCACTCATTCCTTTTAGTTTGGGTAACATGTCAAAATCCCATGCCCAGAGAACTTCAAGTAGAGTTCGCGGAAATGCTCAGTGGACACCCCAGGTAGGGTAAGGATCAGCATTAACACACTACTCAGAGAATTTTTATTTTCAGGGATGGATTTTTAGCCCAATTCAAGTTGAAGAAAAATGGTTTCGTGAAAATCGCAGAAAATTTTTTTTCAGAAATTCCGGGATGCCTGGAGGTCGCGGGGCACCACGCGACAGTTGTATTTGAAAACTGTGTCACTCAGATCACACGAGTACCCAAGCATGCTTGAAACTCATTCAAATGCAAGTGCCTCTATCTGTTGTCTTGATTGTTTCCCACTCATTCCGTTTGGTTTGGGGAACATGTCAAAATCCCATGCCCAGAGAACTTTAGGAAGATTTCGGGGAAATGCTCAGTGGACAACCCAGGCAGGGTAAGGATCAGCATTTACACACTACTGAGAGAATTTTTATTTTCAGGGATGGATTTTTAGCCCAATTCAAGTTGAAGAAAAGTGGTTTCGTGAAAATCGCAGAAAATTTTTTTTCAGAAACTCCGGGGTGCCTAGAGGTCGCGGTGCACCACGCGACAGTTGTATTCGAAAACTGAGTCACTCAGATCACACGAGTACCCAAGCATGCTAGAAACTCTTTCAAATGCAAGTGCTTCTATCTGTTGTCTTGATTGTTTCCCACTCATTCCTTTTGGTTTGGGGAACATGTCAAAATCCCATGCCCAGAGAACTTCAGGTAGAGTTCGGGGAAATGCTCAGTGGACAACCCAGGCAGGGTAAGGATCAGCATTTACACACTACTCAGAGAATTTTTATTTTCAGGGATGGATTTTTAGCCCAATTCAAGTTGATGAAAAGTGGTTTCGTGAAAATCGCTGAAAATTTTTTTTCAGAAACTCCGGGGTGCCTGGAGGTCGCGGTGCACCACGCGACAGTTCTATTCGAAAACTGAGTCACTCAGATCACACGAGTACCCAAGCATGCTTGAAACTCATTCAAATGCAAGTGCTTCTATCTGTTGTCTTGATTGTTTCCCACTCATTCCTTTTGGTTTGGGGAACATGTCAAAATCCCATGCCCAGAGAACTTCAAGTAGAGTTCGCGGAAATGCTCAGTGGACACCCCAGGTAGGGTAAGGATCAGCATTTACACACTACTCAGAGAATATTTATTTTCAGGGATGGATTTTTAGCCCAATTCAAGTTGATGAAAAGTGGTTTCATGAAAATCGCAGAAAATTTTTTTTCAGAAACTCCAGGGTGCCTGGAGGTCGCGGTGCACCACGCGACAGTTGTATTTGAAAACTGTGTCACTCAGATCACACGAGTACCCAAGCATGCTTGAAACTCATTCGAATGCAAGTGCCTCTATCTGTTGTCTTGATTGTTTCCCACTCATTCCGTTTGGTTTCGGGAACATGTCAAAATCCCATGCCCAGAGAACTTTAGGAAGATTTCGGGGAAATGCTCAGTGGACAACCCAGGCAGGGTAAGGATCAGCATTTACACACTACTGAGAGAATATTTATTTTCAGGGATGGATTTTTAGCCCAATTCAAGTTGAAGAAAAGTGGTTTCGTGAAAATCGCAGAAAATTTTTTTTTCAGAAACTCCGGGGTGCCTGGAGGTCTCGGTGCACCACGCGACAGTTGTATTCGAGAACTGAGTCACTCAGATCACACGAGTACCCAAAATGCTTGAAACTCATTCAAATGCAAGTGCCTCTATCTGTTGTCTTGATTGTTTCCCACTCATTCCTGTTGGTTTGAGGAACATGTCAAAATCCCATGCCCAGAGAACTTCAGGTAGAGCTCGCGGAAATGCTCAGTGGACAACCCAGGCAGGGTAAGGATCAGCATTTACACACTACTCAGAGAATTTTTATTTTCAGGGATGGATTTTTAGCCCAATTCAAGTTGAAGAAACGTGGTTTCGTGAAAATCGCAGAAATTTTTTTTTCAAAAACTCCGGGGTGCCTGGAGGTCGCGGTGCACCACGCGACAGTTGTATTCCAAAACTGAGTCACTCAGATCACATGAGTAGCCAAGCATGCTTGAAACTCTTTCAAATGCAAGTGCTTCTATCTGTTGTCTTGATTGTTTCCCACTCATTCCTTTTGGTTTCGGGAACATGTCAAAATCCCATGCCCAGAGAACTTCAGGTAGACCTCGCGGAAATGCTCAGTGGACAACCCAGGCAGGGTAAGGATCAGTATTTCGACACTACTCAGAGAATTTTTATTTTCAGTGATGGATTTTTAGCCCAAATCAAGTTGATGAAAAGTGGTTTCGTGAAAATCGCAGAAAATTTTTTTTCAGAAACTCCGGGGTGCCTTGAAGTCGCGGTGCACCACGCGACAGTTGTATTCTAAAACTGAGTCACTCAGATCACACGAGTACCCAAGCATGCTTGAAATCATTCAAATGCAAGTGCCTCTATCTGTTGTCTTGATTGTTTCCCACTCATTCCTGTTGGTTTGGGGAACATGTCAAAATCTCATGCCCAGAGAACTTCAGGTGGAGCTCGCGGAAATGCTCAGTGGACAACCCAGGCAGGGTAAGGATCAGCATTTACACACTACTCAGAGAATTTTTATTTTCAGGGATGGATTTTTAACCCAATTCAAGTTGAAGAAAAGTGGTTTCGTGAAAATCGCAGAAAATTTTTTTTCAGGAATCCGGGGTGCCTGGAGGTCGCGGTGCACCACGCGACAGTTGTATTCGAGAACTGAGTCACTCAGATCACACGAGTACCCAAAATGCTTGAAACTCATTCAAATGCAAGTGCTTCTATCTGTTGTCTTGATTGTTTCCCACTCATTCCTTTTGGTTTGGGGAACATGTCAAAATCCCATGCCCAGAGAACTTCAGGTAGAGTTCGGGGAAATGCTCAGTGGACAACCCAGGCAGGGTAAGGATCAGCATTTGGACACTACTCAGAGAATTTTTATTTTCAGGGATGGATTTTTAGCCCAATTCAAGTTGAAGAAAAGTGGTTTCGTGAAAATCGCAGAAATTTTTTTTCAAAAACTCCGGGGTATCTGGAGGTCGCGGTGCACCACGCGACAGTTGTATTCCAAAACTGAGTCACTCAGATCACATGAGTAGCCAAGCATGCTTGAAACTCATTCAAATGTAAGTGCTTCTATCTGTTGTCTTGATTGTTTCCCACTCATTCCTTTTGGTTTGGGGAACATGTCAAAATCCCATGCCCAGAGAACTTCAGGTAGAGCTCGCGGAAATGCTCAGTGGACAACCCAGGCAGGGTAAGGATCAGTATTTCCACACTACTCAGAGTATTTTTATTTTCAGTGATGGATTTTTAGCCCAATTCAAGTTGAAGAAAAGTGGTTTCGTGAAAATCGCAGAAAATTTTTTTTCAGAAACTCCGGGGTGCCTGGAGGTCGCGGTGCACCACTCGACAGTTGTATTCGAAAACTGAGTCACTCAGATCACACGAGTACCCAAGCATGCTAGAAACTCTTTCAAATGCAAGTGCTTCTATCTGTTGTCTTGATTGTTTCCCATTCATTCCTTTTGGTTTGGGGAACATGTCAAAATCCCATGCCCAGTGAACTTCAGGTAGAGCTCGCGGAAATGCTCAGTGGACAACCCAGGCAGGGTAAGGATCAGCATTTACACACTACTCAGAGAATTTTTATTTTCAGGGATAGATTTTTAGCCCAATTCAAGTTGAAGAAAAATGGTTTCGTGAAAATCGCAGAAAATTTTTTTTCAGAAACTCCGGGGTGCCTGGAGGTCGCGGTGCACCACGCGACAGTTCTATTCGAAAACTGAGTCACTCAGATCACACGAGTACCCAAGCATGCTTGAAACTCATTCAAATGCAAGTGCTTCTATCTGTTGTCTTGATTGTTTCCCACTCATTCCTTTTGGTTTGGGGAACATGTCAAAATCCCATGCCCAGAGAACTTCAAGTAGAGTTCGCGGAAATGCTCAGTGGACACCCCAGGTAGGGTAAGGATCAGCATTTACACACTACTCAGAGAATATTTATTTTCAGGGATGGATTTTTAGCCCAATTCAAGTTGATGAAAAGTGGTTTCATGAAAATCGCAGAAAATTTTTTTTCAGAAACTCCAGGGTGCCTGGAGGTCGCGGTGCACCACGCGACAGTTGTATTTGAAAACTGTGTCACTCAGATCACACGAGTACCCAAGCATGCTTGAAACTCATTCAAATGCATGTGCCTCTATCTGTTGTCTTGATTGTTTCCCACTCATTCCGTTTGGTTTGGGGAACATGTCAAAATCCCATGCCCAGAGAACTTTAGGAAGATTTCGGGGAAATGCTCAGTGGACAATCCAGGCAGGGTAAGGATCAGCATTTACACACTACTGAGAGAATTTTTATTTTCAGGGATGGATTTTTAGCCCAATTCAAGTTGAAGAAAAGTGGTTTCGTGAAAATCGCAGAAAATTTTTTTTCAGAAACTCCGGGGTGCCTAGAGGTCGCGGTGCACCACGCGACAGTTGTATTCGAAAACTGAGTCACTCAGATCACACGAGTACCCAAGCATGCTAGAAACTCTTTCAAATGCAAGTGCTTCTATCTGTTGTCTTGATTGTTTCCCACTCATTCCTTTTGGTTTGGGGAACATGTCAAAATCCCATGCCCAGAGAACTTCAAGTAGAGTTCGCGGAAATGCTCAGTGGACACCCCAGGTAGGGTAAGGATCAGCATTTACACACTACTCAGAGAATATTTATTTTCAGGGATGGATTTTTAGCCCAATTCAAGTTGATGAAAAGTGGTTTCGTGAAAATCGCTGAAAATTTTTTTTCAGAAACTCCGGGGTGCCTGGAGGTCGCGGTGCACCACGCGACAGTTCTATTCGAAAACTGAGTCACTCAGATCACACGAGTACCCAAGCATGCTTGAAACTCATTCAAATGCAAGTGCTTCTATCTGTTGTCTTGATTGTTTCCCACTCATTCCTTTTGGTTTGGGGAACATGTCAAAATCCCATGCCCAGAGAACTTCAAGTAGAGTTCGCGGAAATGCTCAGTGGACACCCCAGGTAGGGTAAGGATCAGCATTTACACACTACTCAGAGAATATTTATTTTCAGGGATGGATTTTTAGCCCAATTCAAGTTGATGAAAAGTGGTTTCATGAAAATCGCAGAAAATTTTTTTTCAGAAACTCCAGGGTGCCTGGAGGTCGCGGTGCACCACGCGACAGTTGTATTTGAAAACTGTGTCACTCAGATCACACGAGTACCCAAGCATGCTTGAAACTCATCCGAATGCAAGTGCCTCTATCTGTTGTCTTGATTGTTTCCCACTCATTCCGTTTGGTTTGGGGAACATGTCAAAATCCCATGCCCAGAGAACTTTAGGAAGATTTCGGGGAAATGCTCAGTGGACAACCCAGGCAGGGTAAGGATCAGCATTTACACACTACTGAGAGAATATTTATTTTCAGGGATGGATTTTTAGCCCAATTCAAGTTGAAGAAAAGTGGTTTCGTGAAAATCGCAGAAAATTTTTTTTTCAGAAACTCCGGGGTGCCTGGAGGTCTCGGTGCACCACGCGACAGTTGTATTCGAGAACTGAGTCACTCAGATCACACGAGTACCCAAAATGCTTGAAACTCATTCAAATGCAAGTGCCTCTATCTGTTGTCTTGATTGTTTCCCACTCATTCCTGTTGGTTTGGGGAACATGTCAAAATCCCATGCCCAGAGAACTTCAGGTAGAGCTCGTGGAAATGCTCAGTGGACAACCCAGGCAGGGTAAGGATCAGCATTTACACACTACTCAGAGAATTTTTATTTTCAGGGATGGATTTTTAGCCCAATTCAAGTTGAAGAAACGTGGTTTCGTGAAAATCGCAGAAATTTTTTTTTCAAAAACTCCGGGGTGCCTGGAGGTCGCGGTGCACCACGCGACAGTTGTATTCCAAAACTGAGTCACTCAGATCACATGAGTAGCCAAGCATGCTTGAAACTCTTTCAAATGCAAGTGCTTCTATCTGTTGTCTTGATTGTTTCCCACTCATTCCTTTTGGTTTGGGGAACATGTCAAAATCCCATGCCCAGAGAACTTCAGGTAGAGCTCGCGGAAATGCTCAGTGGACAACCCAGGCAGGGTAAGGATCAGTATTTCGACACTACTCAGAGAATTTTTATTTTCAGTGATGGATTTTTAGCCCAAATCAAGTTGATGAAAAGTGGTTTCGTGAAAATCGCAGAAAATTTTTTTTCAGAAACTCCGGGGTGCCTTGAAGTCGCGGTGCACCACGCGACAGTTGTATTCTAAAACTGAGTCACTCAGATCACACGAGTACCCAAGCATGCTTGAAATCATTCAAATGCAAGTGCCTCTATCTGTTGTCTTGATTGTTTCCCACTCATTCCTGTTGGTTTGGGGAACATGTCAAAATCTCATGCCCAGAGAACTTCAGGTAGAGCTCGCGGAAATGCTCAGTGGACAACCCAGGCAGGGTAAGGATCAGCATTTACACACTACTCAGAGAATTTTTATTTTCAGGGATGGATTTTTAACCCAATTCAAGTTGAAGAAAAGTGGTTTCGTGAAAATCGCAGAAAATTTTTTTTCAGGAACTCCGGGGTGCCTGGAGGTCGCGGTGCACCACGCGACAGTTGTATTCGAGAACTGAGTCACTCAGATCACACGAGTACCCAAAATGCTTGAAACTCATTCAAATGCAAGTGCTTCTATCTGTTGTCTTGATTGTTTCCCACTCATTCCTTTTGGTTTGGGGAACATGTCAAAATCCCATGCCCAGAGAACTTCAGGTAGAGTTCGGGGAAATGCTCAGTGGACAACCCAGGCAGGGTAAGGATCAGCATTTGGACACTACTCAGAGAATTTTTATTTTCAGGGATGGATTTTTAGCCCAATTCAAGTTGAAGAAAAGTGGTTTCGTGAAAATCGCAGAAATTTTTTTTCAAAAACTCCGGGGTATCTGGAGGTCGCGGTGCACCACGCGACAGTTGTATTCCAAAACTGAGTCACTCAGATCACATGAGTAGCCAAGCATGCTTGAAACTCATTCAAATGTAAGTGCTTCTATCTGTTGTCTTGATTGTTTCCCACTCATTCCTTTTGGTTTGGGGAACATGTCAAAATCCCATGCCCAGAGAACTTCAGGTAGAGCTCGCGGAAATGCTCAGTGGACAACCCAGGCAGGGTAAGGATCAGTATTTCCACACTACTCAGAGTATTTTTATTTTCAGTGATGGATTTTTAGCCCAATTCAAGTTGAAGAAAAGTGGTTTCGTGAAAATCGCAGAAAATTTTTTTTCAGAAACTCCGGGGTGCCTGGAGGTCGCGGTGCACCACGCGACAGTTGTATTCGAAAACTGAGTCACTCAGATCACACGAGTACCCAAGCATGCTAGAAACTCTTTCAAATGCAAGTGCTTCTATCTGTTGTCTTGATTGTTTCCCATTCATTCCTTTTGGTTTGGGGAACATGTCAAAATCCCATGCCCAGAGAACTTCAGGTAGAGCTCGCGGAAATGCTCAGTGGACAACCCAGGCAGGGTAAGGATCAGCATTTACACACTACTCAGAGAATTTTTATTTTCAGGGATAGATTTTTAGCCCAATTCAAGTTGAAGAAAAATGGTTTCGTGAAAATCGCAGAAAATTTTTTTTCAGAAACTCCGGGGTGCCTGGAGGTCGCGGTGCACCACGCGACAGTTCTATTCGAAAACTGAGTCACTCAGATCACACGAGTACCCAAGCATGCTTGAAACTCATTCAAATGCAAGTGCTTCTATCTGTTGTCTTGATTGTTTCCCACTCATTCCTTTTGGTTTGGGGAACATGTCAAAATCCCATGCCCAGATAACTTCAAGTAGAGTTCGCGGAAATGCTCAGTGGACACCCCAGGTAGGGTAAGGATCAGCATTTACACACTACTCAGAGAATATTTATTTTCAGGGATGGGTTTTTAGCCCAATTCAAGTTGATGAAAAGTGGTTTCATGAAAATCGCAGAAAATTTTTTTTCAGAAACTCCAGGGTGCCTGGAGGTCGCGGTGCACCACGCGACAGTTGTATTTGAAAACTGTGTCACTCAGATCACACGAGTACCCAAGCATGCTTGAAACTCATTCAAATGCATGTGCCTCTATCTGTTGTCTTGATTGTTTCCCACTCATTCCGTTTGGTTTGGGGAACATGTCAAAATCCCATGCCCAGAGAACTTTAGGAAGATTTCGGGGAAATGCTCAGTGGACAACCCAGGCAGGGTAAGGATCAGCATTTACACACTACTGAGAGAATTTTTATTTTCAGGGATGGATTTTTAGCCCAATTCAAGTTGAAGAAAAGTGGTTTCGTGGAAATCGCAGAAAATTTTTTTTCAGAAACTCCGGGGTGCCTGGAGGTCGCGGTGCACCACGCGACAGTTGTATTCGAAAACTGAGTCACTCAGATCACACGAGTACCCAAGCATGCTAGAAACTCTTTCAAATGCAAGTGCTTCTATCTGTTGTCTTGATTGTTTCCCATTCATTCCTTTTGGTTTGGGGAACATGTCAAAATCCCATACCCAGAGAACTTCAAGTAGAGTTCGCGGAAATGCTCAGTGGACACCCCACGTAGGGTAAGGATCAGCATTTACACACTACTCAGAGAATATTTATTTTCAGGGATGGATTTTTAGCCCAATTCAAGTTGATGAAAAGTGGTTTCGTGAAAATCGCAGAAATTTTTTTTTCAGAAACTCCAGGGTGCCTGGAGGTCGGGGTGCACCACTCGACAGTTGTATTCCAAAACTGAGTCACTCAGATCACACGAGTACCCAAGCATGCTTGAAACTCATTCAAATGCAAGTGCTTCTATCTGTTGTCTTGATTTTTTCCCACTCATTCCTGTTGGTTTGGGGAACATGTCAAAATCCCATGCCCAGAGAACTTCAGGTAGAGTTCGGTGAAATGCTCAGTGCACAACCCAGGCAGGGTAAGGATCAGCATTTCCACACTACTCAGAGAATATTTTTTTTTAGGGATGGATTTTTAGCCTAATTCAAGTTGATGAAAAGTGGTTTCGTGAAAATCGCAGAAAATTTTTTTTCAGAAACTCTGGGGTGCCTTGAAGTCGCGGTGCACCACGCGACAGTTGTATTCTAAAACTGAGTCACTCAGATCACACGAGTACCCAAGCATGCTAGAAACTCATTCAAATGCAAGTGCTTCTATCTGTTGTCTTGATTGTTTCCCACTCATTCCTTTTGGTTTGGGGAACAATTCAAAATCCCATGCCCAGAGAACTTCAGGTAGAGTTCGGGGAAATGCTCAGTGGACAACCCAGGCAGGGTAAGGATCAGCATTTACACACTACTCAGAGAATTTTTATTTTCAGTGATGGATTTTTAGCCCAATTAAGTTGATGAAAAGTGGTTTCGTGAAAATCGCAATAATGTTTTTTCAGAAACTCCGGGGTGCCTGGAGGTCGCGGTGCACCACGCGACAGTTCTATTCGAAAACTGAGTCACTCAGATCACACGAGTACCCAAGCATGCTAGAAACTCTTTCAAATGCAAGTGCTTCTATCTGTTGTCTTGATTGTTTCCCATTCATTCCTTTTGGTTTGGGGAACATGTCAAAATCCCATGCCCAGAGAACTTCAAGTAGAGTTCGCGGAAATGCTCAGTGGACACCCCACGTAGGGTAAGGATCAGCATTTACACACTACTCAGAGAATATTTATTTTCAGGGATGGATTTTTAGCCCAATTCAAGTTGATGAAAAGTGGTTTCGTGAAAATCGCAGAAAATTTTTTTTCAGAAACTCCAGGGTGCCTGGAGGTCGCGGTGCACCACTCGACAGTTGTATTCCAAAACTGAGTCACTCAGATCACACGAGTACCCAAGCATGCTTGAAACTCATTCAAATGCAAGTGCTTCTATCTGTTGTCTTGATTTTTTCCCACTCATTCCTGTTGGTTTGGGGAACATGTCAAAATCCCATGCCCAGAGAACTTCAGGTAGAGTTCGGTGAAATGCTCAGTGCACAACCCAGGCAGGGTAAGGATCAGGATTTCCACACTACTCAGAGAATATTTTTTTTTAGGGATGGATTTTTAGCCCAATTCAAGTTGATGAAAAGTGGTTTCGTGAAAATCGCAGAAAATTTTTTTTCAGAAACTCTGGGGTGCCTTGAAGTCGCGGTGCACCACGCGACAGTTGTATTCTAAAACTGAGTCACTCAGATCACACGAGTACCCAAGCATGCTAGAAACTCATTCAAATGCAAGTGCTTCTATCTGTTGTCTTGACTGTTTCCCACTCATTCCTTTTGGTTTGGGGAACATGTCAAAATCCCATGCCCAGAGAACTTCAGGTAGAGTTCGGGGAAATGCTCAGTGGACAACCCAGGCAGGGTAAGGATCAGTATTTACACACTACTCAGAGAATTTTTATTTTCAGTGATGGATTTTTAGCCCAATTCAAGTTGATGAAAAGTGGTTTCGTGAAAATCGCAGAAAATTTTTTTTCAGAAACTCCGGGGTGTCTGGAGGTCGCGGTGCACCACGCGACAGTTCTATTCGAAAACTGAGTCACTCAGATCACACGAGTACCCAAGCATGCTTGAAACTCATTCAAATGCAAGTGCTTCTATCTGTTGTCTTGATTGTTTCCCACTCATTCCTTTTGGTTTGGGGAACATTTCAAAATCCCATGCCCAGAGAACTTCAGGTAGAGTTCGCGGAAATGCTCAGTGGACAACCCAGGCAGGGTAAGGATCAGCATTTAAACACTACTGAGAGAATTTTTATTTTCAGGGATGGATTTTTAGCCCAATTCAAGTTGAAGAAAAGTGGTTTCGTGAAAATCGCAGAAAATTTTTTTTCAGAAACTCCGGGGTGCCTGGAGGTCGCGATGCACCACTCGACAGTTGTATTTGAAAACTGTGTCACTCAGATCACACGAGTACCCAAGCATGCTTGAAACTCATTCAAATGCATGTGCCTCTATCTGTTGTCTTGATTGTTTCCCACTCATTCCGTTTGGTTTGGGGAACATGTCAAAATCCCATGCCCAGAGAACTTTAGGAAGATTTCCGGGAAATGCTCAGTGGACAACCCAGGCAGGGTAAGGATCAGCATTTACACACTACTGAGAGAATTTTTATTTTCAGGGATGGATTTTTAGCCCAATTCAAGTTGAAGAAAAGTGGTTTCGTGGAAATCGCAGAAAATTTTTTTTCAGAAACTCCGGGGTGCCTGGAGGTCGCGGTGCACCACGCGACAGTTGTATTCGAAAACTGAGTCACTCAGATCACACGAGTACCCAAGCATGCTAGAAACTCTTTCAAATGCAAGTGCTTCTATCTGTTGTCTTGATTGTTTCCCATTCATTCCTTTTGGTTTGGGGAACATGTCAAAATCCCATACCCAGAGAACTTCAAGTAGAGTTCGCGGAAATGCTCAGTGGACACCCCACGTAGGGTAAGGATCAGCATTTACACACTACTCAGA
Organism: Atractosteus spatula; assembly: GCF_055471065.1. NCBI lineage: Eukaryota > Metazoa > Chordata > Actinopteri > Semionotiformes > Lepisosteidae > Atractosteus > Atractosteus spatula. The sequence continues at coordinate 559,030 of NW_028296651.1, forward strand.
GAATATTTATTTTCAGGGATGGATTTTTAGCCCAATTCAAGTTGATGAAAAGTGGTTTCGTGAAAATCGCAGAAATTTTTTTTACAGAAACTCCAGGGTGCCTGGAGGTCGGGGTGCACCACTCGACAGTTGTATTCCAAAACTGAGTCACTCAGATCACACGAGTACCCAAGCATGCTTGAAACTCATTCAAATGCAAGTGCTTCTATCTGTTGTCTTGATTTTTTCCCACTCATTCCTGTTGGTTTGGGGAACATGTCAAAATCCCATGCCCAGAGAACTTCAGGTAGAGTTCGGTGAAATGCTCAGTGCACAACCCAGGCAGGGTAAGGATCAGCATTTCCACACTACTCAGAGAATATTTTTTTTTAGGGATGGATTTTTAGCCTAATTCAAGTTGATGAAAAGTGGTTTCGTGAAAATCGCAGAAAATTTTTTTTCAGAAACTCTGGGGTGCCTTGAAGTCGCGGTGCACCACGCGACAGTTGTATTCTAAAACTGAGTCACTCAGATCACACGAGTACCCAAGCATGCTAGAAACTCATTCAAATGCAAGTGCTTCTATCTGTTGTCTTGATTGTTTCCCACTCATTCCTTTTGGTTTGGGGAACATGTCAAAATCCCATGCCCAGAGAACTTCAGGTAGAGTTCGGGGAAATGCTCAGTGGACAACCCAGGCAGGGTAAGGATCAGCATTTACACACTACTCAGAGAATTTTTATTTTCAGTGATGGATTTTTAGCCCAATTAAGTTGATGAAAAGTGGTTTCGTGAAAATCGCAATAATGTTTTTTCAGAAACTCCGGGGTGCCTGGAGGTCGCGGTGCACCACGCGACAGTTCTATTCGAAAACTGAGTCACTCAGATCACACGAGTACCCAAGCATGCTAGAAACTCTTTCAAATGCAAGTGCTTCTATCTGTTGTCTTGATTGTTTCCCATTCATTCCTTTTGGTTTGGGGAACATGTCAAAATCCCATGCCCAGAAAACTTCAAGTAGAGTTCGCGGAAATGCTCAGTGGACACCCCACGTAGGGTAAGGATCAGCATTTACACACTACTCAGAGAATATTTATTTTCAGGGACGGATTTTTAGCCCAATTCAAGTTGATGAAAAGTGGTTTCGTGAAAATCGCAGAAAATTTTTTTTCAGAAACTCCAGGGTGCCTGGAGGTCGCGGTGCACCACTCGACAGTTGTATTCCAAAACTGAGTCACTCAGATCACACGAGTACCCAAGCATGCTTGAAACTCATTCAAATGCAAGTGCTTCTATCTGTTGTCTTGATTTTTTCCCACTCATTCCTGTTGGTTTGGGGAACATGTCAAAATCCCATGCCCAGAGAACTTCAGGTAGAGTTCGGTGAAATGCTCAGTGCACAACCCAGGCAGGGTAAGGATCAGCATTTCCACACTACTCAGAGAATATTTTTTTTTAGGGATGGATTTTTAGCCCAATTCAAGTTGATGAAAAGTGGTTTCGTGAAAATCGCAGAAAATTTTTTTTCAGAAACTCTGGGGTGCCTTGAAGTCGCGGTGCACCACGCGACAGTTGTATTCTAAAACTGAGTCACTCAGATCACACGAGTACCCAAGCATGCTAGAAACTCATTCAAATGCAAGTGCTTCTATCTGTTGTCTTGACTGTTTCCCACTCATTCCTTTTGGTTTGGGGAACATGTCAAAATCCCATGCCCAGAGAACTTCAGGTAGAGTTCGGGGAAATGCTCAGTGGACAACCCAGGCAGGGTAAGGATCAGTATTTACACACTACTCAGAGAATTTTTATTTTCAGTGATGGATTTTTAGCCCAATTCAAGTTGATGAAAAGTGGTTTCGTGAAAATCGCAGAAAATTTTTTTTCAGAAACTCTGGGGTGTCTGGAGGTCGCGGTGCACCACGCGACAGTTCTATTCGAAAACTGAGTCACTCAGATCACACGAGTACCCAAGCATGCTTGAAACTCATTCAAATGCAAGTGCTTCTATCTGTTGTCTTGATTGTTTCCCACTCATTCCTTTTGGTTTGGGGAACATTTCAAAATCCCATGCCCAGAGAACTTCAGGTAGAGTTCGCGGAAATGCTCAGTGGACAACCCAGGCAGGGTAAGGATCAGCATTTAAACACTACTGAGAGAATTTTTATTTTCAGGGATGGATTTTTAGCCCAATTCAAGTTGAAGAAAAGTGGTTTCGTGAAAATCGCAGAAAATTTTTTTTCAGAAACTCCGGGGTGCCTGGAGGTCGCGATGCACCACTCGACAGTTGTATTCCAAAACTGAGACACTCAGATCACACGAGTACCCAAGCATGCTTGAAACTCATTCAAATGCAAGTGCTTCTATCTGTTGTCTTGATTTTTTCCCACTCATTCCTGTTGGTTTGGGGAACATGTCAAAATCCCATGCCCAGAGAACTTCAGGTAGAGTTCGGTGAAATGCTCAGTGCACAACCCAGGCAGGGTAAGGATCAGCATTTCCACACTACTCAGAGAATATTTTTTTTTAGGGATGGATTTTTAGCCCAATTCAAGTTGATGAAAAGTGGTTTCGTGAAAATCGCAGAAAATATTTTTTCAGAAACTCTGGGGTGCCTTGAAGTCGCGGTGCACCACGCGACAGTTGTATTCTAAAACTGAGTCACTCAGATCACACGAGTACCCAAGCATGCTAGAAACTCATTCAAATGCAAGTGCTTCTATCTGTTGTCTTGACTGTTTCCCACTCATTCCTTTTGGTTTGGGGAACATGTCAAAATCCCATGCCCAGAGAACTTCAGGTAGAGTTCGGGGAAATGCTCAGTGGACAACCCAGGCAGGGTAAGGATCAGTATTTACACACTACTCAGAGAATTTTTATTTTCAGTGATGGATTTTTAGCCCAATTCAAGTTGATGAAAAGTGGTTTCGTGAAAATCGCAGAAAATTTTTTTTCAGAAACTCCGGGGTGTCTGGAGGTCGCGGTGCACCACGCGACAGTTCTATTCGAAAACTGAGTCACTCAGATCACACGAGTACCCAAGCATGCTTGAAACTCATTCAAATGCAAGTGCTTCTATCTGTTGTCTTGATTGTTTCCCACTCATTCCTTTTGGTTTGGGGAACATTTCAAAATCCCATGCCCAGAGAACTTCAGGTAGAGTTCGCGGAAATGCTCAGTGGACAACCCAGGCAGGGTAAGGATCAGCATTTAAACACTACTGAGAGAATTTTTATTTTCAGGGATGGATTTTTAGCCCAATTCAAGTTGAAGAAAAGTGGTTTCGTGAAAATCGCAGAAAATTTTTTTTCAGAAACTCCGGGGTGCCTGGAGGTCGCGGTGCACCACGCGACAGTTGTATTCGAAAACTGAGTCACTCAGATCACACGAGTACCCAAGCATGCTAGAAACTCTTTCAAATGCAAGTGCTTCTATCTGTTGTCTTGATTGTTTCCCATTCATTCCTTTTGGTTTGGGGAACATGTCAAAATCCCATGCCCAGAGAACTTCAAGTAGAGTTCGCGGAAATGCTCAGTGGACACCCCACGTAGGGTAAGGATCAGCATTTACACAATACTCAGAGAATATTTATTTTCAGGGATGGATTTTTAGCCCAATTCAAGTTGATGAAAAGTGGTTTCGTGAAAATCGCAGAAAATTTTTTTTCAGAAACTCCAGGGTGCCTGGAGGTCGCGATGCACCACTCGACAGTTGTATTCCAAAACTGAGACACTCAGATCACACGAGTACCCAAGCATGCTTGAAACTCATTCAAATGCAAGTGCTTCTATCTGTTGTCTTGATTTTTTCCCACTCATTCCTGTTGGTTTGGGGAACATGTCAAAATCCCATGCCCAGAGAACTTCAGGTAGAGTTCGGTGAAATGCTCAGTGCACAACCCAGGCAGGGTAAGGATCAGCATTTCCACACTACTCAGAGAATATTTTTTTTTAGGGATGGATTTTTAGCCCAATTCAAGTTGATGAAAAGTGGTTTCGTGAAAATCGCAGAAAATATTTTTTCAGAAACTCTGGGGTGCCTTGAAGTCGCGGTGCACCACGCGACAGTTGTATTCTAAAACTGAGTCACTCAGATCACACGAGTACCCAAGCATGCTAGAAACTCATTCAAATGCAAGTGCTTCTATCTGTTGTCTTGATTGTTTCCCACTCATTCCTTTTGGTTTGGGGAACATGTCAAAATCCCATGCCCAGAGAACTTCAGGTAGAGTTCGGGGAAATGCTCAGTGGACAACCCAGGCAGGGTAAGGATCAGTATTTACACACTACTCAGAGAATTTTTATTTTCAGTGATGGATTTTTAGCCCAATTCAAGTTGATGAAAAGTGGTTTCGTGAAAATCGCAGAAAATTTTTTTTCAGAAACTCCGGGGTGCCTGGAGGTCGCGGTGCACCACGCGACAGTTCTATTCGAAAACTGAGTCACTCAGATCATACGAGTACCCAAGCATGCTTGAAACTCATTCAAATGCAAGTGCTTCTATCTGTTGTCTTGATTGTTTCCCACTCATTCCTTTTGGTTTGGGGAACATTTCAAAATCCCATGCCCAGAGAACTTCAGGTAGAGTTCGCGGAAATGCTCAGTGGACAACCCAGGCAGGGTAAGGATCAGCATTTACACACTACTCAGAGAATTTTTATTTTCAGGGATGGATTTTTAGCCCAATTCAAGTTGAAGAAAAGTGGTTTCGTGAAAATCGCAGAAAATTTTTTTTTCAGAAACTCCGGGGTGCCTGGAGGTCGCGGTGCACCACGCGACAGTTGTATTCGAGAACTGAGTCACTCAGATCACACGAGTACCCAAAATGCTTGAAACTCATTCAAATGCAAGTGCTTCTATCTGTTGTCTTGATTGTTTCCCACTCATTCCTTTTGGTTTGGGGAACATGTCAAAATCCCATGCCCAGAGAACTTCAGGTAGAGCTCGCGGAAATGCTCAGTGGACAACCCAGGCAGGGTAAGGATCAGCATTTACACACTACCCAGAGAATTTTTATTTTCAGGGATGGATTTTTAGCCCAATTCAAGTTGAAGAAAAGTGGTTTCGTGAAAATCGCAGAAATTTTTTTTCAAAAACTCCGGGGTGCCTGGAGGTCGCGGTGCACCACGCGACAGTTGTATTCCAAAACTGAGTCACTCAGATCACATGAGTAGCCAAGCATGCTTGATACTCATTCAAATGCAAGTGCTTCTATCTGTTGTCTTGATTGTTTCCCACTCATTCCTTTTGGTTTGGGGAACATGTCAAAATCCCATGCCCAGAGAACTTCAGGTAGAGCTCGCGGAAATGCTCAGTGGACAACCAAGGCAGGGTAAGGATCAGTATTTCGACACTACTCAGAGAATTTTTATTTTCAGTAATGGATTTTTAGCCCAATTCAAGTTGATGAAAAGTGGTTTCGTGAAAATCGCAGAAAATTTTTTTTCAGAAAGTCCGGGGTGCCTTGAAGTCGCGGTGCACCACGCGACAGTTGTATTCTAAAACTGAGTCACTCAGATCACACGAGTACCCAAGCATGCTTGAAACTCATTCAAATGCAAGTGCCTCTATCTGTTGTCTTGATTGTTTCCCACTCATTCCTGTTGGTTTGGGGAACATGTCAAAATCCCATGCCCAGAGAACTTCAGGTAGAGCTCGCGGAAATGCTCAGTGGACAACCCAGGCAGGGTAAGGATCAGCATTTACACACTACTCAGAGAATTTTTATTTTCAGGGATGGATTTTTAACCCAATTCAAGTTGAAGAAAAGTGGTTTCGTGAAAATCGCAGAAAATTTTTTTTCAGAAACTCAGGAGTGCCTGGAGGTCGCGGTGCACCATGCGACAGTTGTATTCCAAAACTGAGTCACTCAGATCACACGAGTACCCAAGCATGCTTGAAACTCATTCAAATGCAAGTGCTTCTAACTGTTGTCTTGATTGTTTCCCACTCATTCCTTTTGGTTTGGGGAACATGTCAAAATCCCATGCGCAAAGAACTTCAGGTAGAGTTCGGGGAAATGCTCAGTGGACAACCCAGGCAGGGTAAGGATCAGCATTTGAACACTACTCAGAGAATTTTTATTTTCAGGGATGGATTTTTAGCCCAATTCAAGTTGAAGAAAAGTGGTTTCGTGAAAATCGCAGAAATTTTTTTTCAAAAACTCCGGGGTACCTGGAGGTCGCGGTGCACCACGCGACAGTTGTATTCCAAAACTGAGTCACTCAGATCACATGAGTAGCCAAGCATGCTTGAAACTCATTCAAATGCAAGTGCTTCTATCTGTTGTCTTGATTGTTTCCCACTCATTCCTTTTGGTTTGGGAAACATGTCAAAATCCCATGCCCAGAGAACTTCAGGTAGAGCTCGCGGAAATGCTCAGTGGACAACCCAGGCAGGGTAAGGATCAGTATTTCCACACTACTCAGAGAATATTTATTTTCAGTGATGGATTTTTAGCCCAATTCAAGTTGAAGAAAAGTGGTTTCGTGAAAATCGCAGAAAATTTTTTTTCAGAAACTCCGAGGTGCCTGGAGGTCGCGGTGCACCACGCGACAGTTGTATTCGAAAACTGTGTCACTCAGATCACACGAGTACCCAAGCATGCTAGAAACTCTTTCAAATGCAAGTGCTTCTATGTGTTGTCTTGATTGTTTCCCATTCATTCCTTTTGGTTTGGGGAACATGTCAAAATCCCATGCCCAGAGAACTTCAGGTAGAGCTCGCGGAAATGTTCAGTGGACAACCCAGGCAGGGTAAGGATCAGTATTTACACACTACTCAGAGAATTTTTATTTTCAGTGATGGATTTTTAGCCCAATTCAAGTTGATGAAAAGTGGTTTCGTGAAAATCGCAGAAAATTTTTTTTCAGAAACTCCGGGGTGCCTGGAGGTCGCGGTGCACCACGCGACAGTTCTATTCGAAAACTGAGTCACTCAGATCACACGAGTACCCAAGCATGCTTGAAACTCATTCAAATGCAAGTGCTTCTATCTGTTGTCTTGATTGTTTCCCACTCATTCCTTTTGGTTTGGGGAACATTTCAAAATCCCGTGCCCAGAGAACTTCAGGTAGAGTTCGCGGAAATGCTCAGTGGACAACCCAGGCAGGGTAAGGATCAGCATTTAAACACTACTGAGAGAATTTTTATTTTCAGGGATGGATTTTTAGCCCAATTCAAGTTGAAGAAAAGTGGTTTCGTGAAAATCGCAGAAAATTTTTTTTCAGAAACTCCGGGGTGCCTGGAGGTCGCGGTGCACCACGCGACAGTTGTATTCGAAAACTGAGTCACTCAGATCACACGAGTACCCAAGCATGCTAGAAACTCTTTCAAATGCAAGTGCTTCTATCTGTTGTCTTGATTGATTCCCATTCATTCCTTTTGGTTTGGGGAACATGTCAAAATCCCATGTCCAGAGAACGTCAAGTAGAGTTCGCGGAAATGCTCAGTGGACACCCCACGTAGGGTAAGGATCAGCATTTACACACTACTCAGAGAATATTTATTTTCAGGGATGGATTTTTAGCCCAATTCAAGTTGATGAAAAGTGGTTTCGTGAAAATCGCAGAAAATTTTTTTTCAGAAACTCCAGGGTGCCTGGAGGTCGCGATGCACCACTCGACAGTTGTATTCCAAAACTGAGTCACTCAGATCACATGAGTACCCAAGCATGCTTGAAACTCATTCAAATGCAAGTGCTTCTATCTGTTGTCTTGATTTTTTCCCACTCATTCCTGTTGGTTTGGGGAACATGTCAAAATCCCATGCCCAGAGAACTTCAGGTAGAGTTCGGTGAAATGCTCAGTGCACATCCCAGGCAGGGTAAGGATCAGCATTTCCACACTACTCAGAGAATATTTTTTTTTAGGGATGGATTTTTAGCCCAATTCAAGTTGATGAAAAATGGTTTCGTGAAAATCGCAGAAAATATTTTTTCAGAAACTCTGGGGTGCCTTGAAGTCGCGGTGCACCACGCGACAGTTGTATTCGAAAACTGAGTCACTCAGATCACACGAGTACCCAAGCATGCTAGAAACTCATTCAAATGCAAGTGCTTCTATCTGTTGTCTTGATTGTTTCCCACTCATTCCTTTTGGTTTGGGGAACATGTCAAAATCCCATGCCCAGAGAACTTCAGGTAGAGTTCGGGGAAATGCTCAGTGGACAACCCAGGCAGGGTAAGGATCAGCATTTACACACTACTCAGAGAATTTTTATTTTCAGGGATGGATTTTTAGCCCAATTCAAGTTGAAGAAAAGTGGTTTCGTGAAAATCGCAGAAAATTCTTTTTCAGAAACTCCGAGGTGCCTGGAGGTCGCGGTGCACCACGCGACAGTTGTATTCCAACACTGAGTCACTCAGATCACACGAGTACCCAAGCATGCTTGAAACTCATTCAAATGCAAGTGCCTCTATCTGTTGTCTTGATTGTTTCCCACTCATTCCTGTTGGTTTGGGGAACATGTCAAAATCCCATGCCCAGAGAACTTCAGGTAGAGCTCGCGGAAATGCTCAGTGGACAACCCAGGCAGGGTAAGGATCAGTATTTCCACACTACTCAGAGAATTTTTATTTTCAGTGATGGAGTTTTAGACCATTTCAAGTTGAAGAAAATTGGTTTCGTGAAAATCGCAGAAAATTTTTTTTCAGAAACTCCGGTGTGCCTGGAGGTCGCTGTGCACAACGCGACAGTTGTATTCGAAAACTGAGTCACTCAGATCACACGAGTACCCAAGCATGCTTGAAACTCATTCAAATGCAAGTGCTTCTATCTTTTGTCTTGATTGTTTCCCACTCATTCCTTTTGGTTTGGGGAACATGTCAAAATCCCTTGCCCAGAGAACTTCAAGTAGAGTTTGGGGAAATGCTCAGTGGACAACCCAGGCAAGGTAAGGATCAGCATTTACACACTACTCAGAGAATTTTTATTTTCAGGGATGGATTTTTAGCCCAATTCAAGTTGAAGAAAAGTGGTTTCGTGAAAATCGCAGAAAATTTTTTTTCAGAAACTCAGGAGTGCCTGGAGGTCGCGGTGCACCATGCGACAGTTGTATTCCAAAACTGAGTCACTCAGATCACACGAGTACCCAAGCATGCTTGAAACTCATTCAAATGCAAGTGCTTCTAACTGTTGTCTTGATTGTTTCCCACTCATTCCTTTTGGTTTGGGGAACATGTCAAAATCCCATGCGCAAAGAACTTCAGGTAGAGTTCGGGGAAATGCTCAGTGGACAACCCAGGCAAGGTAAGAATCAGCATTTACACACTACTCAGAGAATTTTTATTTTCAGGGATGGATTTTTAGCCCAATTCAAGTTGAAGAAAAGTGGTTTCGTGAAAATCGCAGAAAATTTTTTTTCAGGAACTCCGGGGTGCCTGGAGGTCGCGGTGCACCACGCGACAGTTGTATTCGAGAACTGAGTCACTCAGATCACACGAGTACCCAAGCATGCTTGAAACTCATTCAAATGCAAGTGCTTCTATCTGTTGTCTTGATTGTTTCCCACTCATTCCTTTTGGTTTGGGGAACATGTCAAAATCCCATGCCCAGAGAACTTCAGGTAGAGTTCGGGGAAATGCTCAGTGGACAACCCAGGCAGGGTAAGGATCAGCATTTGGACACTACTCAGAGAATTTTTATTTTCAGGGATGGATTTTTAGCCCAATTCAAGTTGAAGAAAAGTGGTTTCGTGAAAATCGCAGAAATTTTTTTTCAAAAACTCCGGGGTACCTGGAGGTCGCGGTGCACCGCGCAACAGTTGTATTCCAAAACTGAGTCACTCAGATCACATGAGTAGCCAAGCATGCTTGAAACTCATTCAAATGCAAGTGCTTCTATCTGTTGTCTTTATTGTTTCCCACTCATTCCTTTTGGTTTGGGAAACATGTCAAAATCCCATGCCCAGAGAACTTCAGGTAGAGCTCGCGGAAATGCTCAGTGGACAACCCAGGCAGGGTAAGGATCAGTATTTCCACACTACTCAGAGAATATTTATTTTCAGTGATGGATTTTTAGCCCAATTCAAGTTGAAGAAAAGTGGTTTCGTGAAAATCGTAGAAAATTTTTTTTCAGAAACTCCGGGGTGCCTGGAGGTCGCGGTGCACCACGCGACAGTTGTATTCGAAAACTGTGTCACTCAGATCACACGAGTACCCAAGCATGCTAGAAACTCTTTCAAATGCAAGTGCTTCTATGTGTTGTCTTGATTGTTTTCCATTCATTCCTTTTGGTTTGGGGAACATGTCAAAATCCCATGCCCAGAGAACTTCAGGTAGAGCTCGCGGAAATGCTCAGTGGACAACCCAGGCAGGGTAAGGATCAGCATTTACACACTACTCAGAGAATTTTTATTTTCAGGGATGGATTTTTAGCCCAATTCAAGTTGAAGAAAAGTGGTTTCGTGAAAATCACAGAAAATTTTTTTTTCAGAAACTCCGGGGTGCCTGGAGGTCGCGGTGCACAACGCTACAGTTGTATTCGAGAACTGAGTCACTCAGATCACACGAGTACCCAAAATGCTTGAAACTCATTCAAATGCAAGTGCTTCTATCTGTTGTCTTGATTGTTTCCCACTCATTCCTTTTGGTTTGGGGAACATGTCAAAATCCCATGCCCAGAGAACGTCAGGTAGAGCTCGCGGAAATGCTCAGTGGACAACCCAGGCAGGGTAAGGATCAGCATTTACACACTACCCAGAGAATTTTTATTTTCAGGGATGGATTTTTAGCCCAATTCAAGTTGAAGAAAAGTGGTTTCGTGAAAATCGCAGAAATTTTTTTTCAAAAACTCCGGGGTGCCTGGAGGTCGCGGTGCACCACGCGACAGTTGTATTCCAAAACTGAGTCACTCAGATCACATGAGTAGCCAAGCATGCTTGAAACTCATTCAAATGCAATTGCTTCTATCTGTTGTCTTGATTGTTTCCCACTCATTCCTTTTGGTTTGGGGAACATGTCAAAATCCCATGCCCAGAGAACTTCACGTAGAGCTCGCGGAAATGCTCAGTGGACAACCAAGGCAGGGTAAGGATCAGTATTTCGACACTACTCAGAGAATTTTTATTTTCAGTAATGGATTTTTAGCCCAATTCAAGTTGATGAAAAGTGGTTTCGTGAAAATCGCAGAAAATTTTTTTTCAGAAACTCAGGAGTGCCTGGAGGTCGCGGTGCACCATGCGACAGTTGTATTCCAAAACTGAGTCACTCAGATCACACGAGTACCCAAGCATGCTTGAAACTCATTCAAATGCAAGTGCTTCTAACTGTTGTCTTGATTGTTTCCCACTCATTCCTTTTGGTTTGGGGAACATGTCAAAATCCCATGCGCAAAGAACTTCAGGTAGAGTTCGGGGAAATGCTCAGTGGACAACCCAGGCAAGGTAAGAATCAGCATTTACACACTACTCAGAGAATTTTTATTTTCAGGGATGGATTTTTAGCCCAATTCAAGTTGAAGAAAAGTGGTTTCGTGAAAATCGCAGAAAATTTATTTTCAGAAACTCAGGAGTGCCTGGAGGTCGCGGTGCACCATGCGACAGTTGTATTCCAAAACTGAGTCACTCAGATCACACGAGTACCCAAGCATGCTTGAAACTCATTCAAATGCAAGTGCTTCTAACTGTTGTCTTGATTGTTTCCCACTCATTCCTTTTGGTTTGGGGAACATGTCAAAATCCCATGCGCAAAGAACTTCAGGTAGAGTTCGGGGAAATGCTCAGTGGACAACCCAGGCAAGGTAAGAATCAGCATTTACACACTACTCAGAGAATTTTTATTTTCAGGGATGGATTTTTAGCCCAATTCAACTTGAAGAAAAGTGGTTTCGTGAAAATCGCAGAAAATTTTTTTTCAGGAACTCCGGGGTGCCTGGAGGTCGCGGTGCACCACGCGACAGTTGTATTCGAAAACTGAGTCACTCAGATCACACGAGTACCCAAAATGCTTGAAACTCATTCAAATGCAAGTGCTTCTATCTGTTGTCTTCATTGTTTCCCACTCATTCCTTTTGGTTTGGGGAACATGTCAAAATCCCATGCCCAGAGAACTTCAGGTAGAGTTCGGGGAAATGCTCAGTGGATAACCCAGGCAGGGTAAGGATCAGCATTTGGACACTACTCAGAGAATTTTTATTTTCATGGATGGATTTTTAGCCCAATTCAAGTTGAAGAAAAGTGGTTTCGTGAAAATCGCAGAAATTTTTTTTCAAAAACTCCGGGGTACCTGGAGGTCGCGGTGCACCACGCGACAGTTGTATTCCAAAACTGAGTCACTCAGATCACATGAGTAGCCAAGCATGCTTGAAACTCATTCAAATGCAAGTGCTTCTATCTGTTGTCTTGATTGTTTCCCACTCATTCCTTTTGGTTTGGGAAACATGTCAAAATCCCATGCCCAGAGAACTTCAGGTAGAGCTCGCGGAAATGCTCAGTGGACAACCCAGGCAGGGTAAGGATCAGTATTTCCACACTACTCAGAGAATATTTATTTTCAGTGATGGATTTTTAGCCCAATTCAAGTTGAAGAAAAGTGGTTTCGTGAAAATCGCAGAAAATTTTTTTTCAGAAACTCCGGGGTGCCTGGAGGTCGCGGTGCACCACGCGACAGTTGTATTCGAAAACTGTGTCACTCAGATCACACGAGTACCCAAGCATGCTTGAAACTCATTCAAATGCAAGTGCCTCTATCTGTTGTCTTGATTGTTTCCCACTCATTCCGTTTGGTTTGGGGAACATGTCAAAATCCCATGCCCAGAGAACTTCAGGAAGATTTCGGGGAAATGCTCAGTGGACAACCCAGGCAGGGTAAGGATCAGCATTTACACACTACTGAGAGAATTTTTATTTTCAGGGATGGATTTTTAGCCCAATTCAAGTTGAAGAAAAGTGGTTTCGTGAAAATCGCAGAAAATTTTTTTTCAGAAACTCCGGGGTGCCTGGAGGTCGCGGTGCACCATGCGACAGTTGTATTCCAAAACTGAGTCACTCAGATCACACGAGTACCCAAGCATGCTTGAAACTCATTCAAATGCAAGTGCTTCTAACTGTTGTCTTGATTGTTTCCCACTCATTCCTTTTGGTTTGGGGAACATGTCAAAATCCCATGCCCAAAGAAATTCAGGTAGAGTTCGGGGAAATGCTCAGTGGACAACCCAGGCAAGGTAAGGATCAGCATTTACACACTACTCAGAGAATTTTTATTTTCAGGGATGGATTTTTAGCCCAATTCAAGTTGAAGAAAAGTGGTTTCGTGAAAATCGCAGAAAATTTTTTTTTCAGAAACTCCGGGGTGCCTGGAGGTCGCGGTGCACCACGCGACAGTTGTATTCGAGAACTGAGTCACTCAGATCACACGAGTACCCAAAATGCTTGAAACTCATTCAAATGCAAGTGCTTCTATCTGTTGTCTTGATTGTTTCCCACTCATTCCTTTTGGTTTGGGGAACATGTCAAAATCCCATGCCCAGAGAACTTCAGGTAGAGCTCGCGGAAATGCTCAGTGGACAACCCAGGCAGGGTAAGGATCAGCATTTACACACTACCCAGAGAATTTTTATTTTCAGGGATGGATTTTTAGCCCAATTCAAGTTGAAGAAAAGTGGTTTCGTGAAAATCGCAGAAATTTTTTTTCAAAAACTCCGGGGTGCCTTGAAGTCGCGGTGCACCACGCGACAGTTGTATTCTAAAACTGAGTCACTCAGATCACACGAGTACCCAAGCATGCTTGAAACTCATTCAAATGCAAGTGCCTCTATCTGTTGTCTTGATTGTTTCCCACTCATTCCTGTTGGTTTGGGGAACATGTCAAAATCCCATGCCCAGAGAACTTCAGGTAGAGCTCGCGGAAATGCTCAGTGGACAACCCAGACAGGGTAAGGATCAGCATTTACACACTACTCAGAGAATTTTTATTTTCAGGGATGGATTTTTAACCCAATTCAAGTGGAAGAAAAGTGGTTTCGTGAAAATCGCAGAAAATTTTTTTTCAGAAACTCAGGAGTGCCTGGAGGTCGCGGTGCACCATGCGACAGTTGTATTCCAAAACTGAGTCACTCAGATCACATGAGTACCCAAGCATGCTTGAAACTCATTCAAATGCAAGTGCTTCTAACTGTTGTCTTGATTGTTTCCCACTCATTCCTTTTGGTTTGGGGAACATGTCAAAATCCCATGCGCAAAGAACTTCAGGTAGAGTTCGGGGAAATGCTCAGTGGACAACCCAGGCAGGGTAAGGATCAGCATTTGGACACTACTCAGAGAATTTTTATTTTCAGGGATGGATTTTTAGCCCAATTCAAGTTGAAGAAAAGTGGTTTCGTGAAAATCGCAGAAATTTTTTTTCAAAAACTCCGGGGTACCTGGAGGTAGCGGTGCACCACGCGACAGTTGTATTCCAAAACTGAGTCACTCAGATCACATGAGTAGCCAAGCATGCTTGAAACTCATTCAAAGCAAGTGCTTCTATCTGTTGTCTTGATTGTTTCCCACTCATTCCTTTTGGTTTGGGAAACATGTCAAAATCCCATGCCCAGAGAACTTCAGGTAGAGCTCGCGGAAATGCTCAGTGGACAACCCAGGCAGGGTAAGGATCAGTATTTCCACACTACTCAGAGAATATTTATTTTCAGTGATGGATTTTTAGCCCAATTCAAGTTGAAGAAAAGTGGTTTCGTGAAAATCGCAGAAAATTTTTTTTCAGAAACTCCGGGGTGCCTGGAGGTCGCGGTGCACCACGCGACAGTTGTATTCGAAAACTGTGTCACTCAGATCACACGAGTACCCAAGCATGCTAGAAACTCTTTCAAATGCAAGTGCTTCTATGTGTTGTCTTGATTGTTTCCCATTCATTCCTTTTGGTTTGGGGAACATGTCAAAATCCCATGCCCAGAGAACTTCAGGTAGAGCTCGCGGAAATGCTCAGTGGACAACCCAGGCAGGGTAAGGATCAGCATTTACACACTACTCAGAGAATATTTATTTTCAGGGATGGATTTTTAGCCCAATTCAAGTTGATGAAAAGTGGTTTCATGAAAATCGCAGAAAATTTTTTTTCAGAAACTCCAGGGTGCCTGGAGGTCGCGGTGCACCACGCGACAGTTGTATTTGAAAACTGTGTCACTCAGATCACACGAGTACCCAAGCATGCTTGAAACTCATTCAAATGCAAGTGCCTCTATCTGTTGTCTTGATTGTTTCCCACTCATTCCGTTTGGTTTGGGGAACATGTCAAAATCCCATGCCCAGAGAACTTCAGGAAGATTTCGGGGAAATGCTCAGTGGACAACCCAGGCAGGGTAAGGATCAGCATTTACACACTACTGAGAGAATTTTTATTTTCAGGGATGGATTTTTAGCCCAATTCAAGTTGAAGAAAAGTGGTTTCGTGAAAATCGCAGAAAATTTTTTTTCAGAAACTCCGGGGTGCCTGGAGGTCGCGGTGCACCATGCGACAGTTGTTTTCCAAAACTGAGTCACTCAGATCACACGAGTACCCAAGCATGCTTGAAACTCATTCAAATGCAAGTGCTTCTAACTGTTGTCTTGATTGTTTCCCACTCATTCCTTTTGGTTTGGGGAACATGTCAAAATCCCATGCCCAGAGAACTTCAGGTAGAGTTCGGGGAAATGCTCAGTGGACAACCCAGGCAGGGTAAGGATTAGTATTTCGACACTACTCAGAGAATTTTTATTTTCAGGGATGGATTTTTAGCCCAATTCAAGTTGAAGAAAGGTGATTTCGTGAAAATCGCAGAAAATTTTTTTTCAGAAACTCCGGGGTGCCTGGAGGTCGCGGTGCACCACGCGAGAGTTGTATTCGAAAACTGAGTCACTCAGATCACACGAGTACCCAAGCATGCTAGAAACTCTTTCAAATGCAAGTGCTTCTATCTGTTGTCTTGATTGTTTCCCATTCATTCCTTTTGGTTTGGGGAACATGTCAAAATCCCATGCCCAGAGAACTTCAGGTAGAGTTCGCGGAAATGCTCAGTGGACACCCCACGTAGGGTAAGGATCAGCATTTACACACTACTCAGAGAATATTTATTTTCAGGGATGGATTTTTAGCCCAATTCAAGTTGATGAAAAGTGGTTTCGTGAAAATCGCAGAAAATTTTTTTTCAGAAACTCCAGGGTGCCTGGAGGTCGCGGTGCACCACTCGACAGTTGTATTCCAAAACTGAGTCACTCAGATCACACGAGTACCCAAGCATGCTTGAAACTCATTCAAATGCAAGTGCTTCTATCTGTTGTCTTGATTTTTTCCCACTCATTCCTGTTGGTTTGGGGAACATGTCAAAATCCCATGCCCAGAGAACTTCAGGTAGAGTTCGGTGAAATGCTCAGTGCACAACCCAGGCAGGGTAAGGATTAGCATTTCCACACTACTCAGAGAATATTTTTTTTTAGGGATGGATTTTTAGCCCAATTCAAGTTGATGAAAAGTGGTTTCGTGAAAATCGCAGAAAATTTTTTTTCAGAAACTCCGGGGTGCCTGGAGGTCGCGGTGCACCGCGCGACAGTTCTATTCGAAAACTGAGTCACTCAGATCACACGAGTACCCAAGCATGCTTGAAACTCATTCAAATGCAAGTGCTTCTATCTGTTGTCTTGATTGTTTCCCACTCATTCCTTTTGGTTTGGGGAACATTTCAAAATCCCATGCCCAGAGAACTTCAGGTAGAGTTCGCGGAAATGCTCAGTGGACAACCCAGGCAGGGTAAGGATCAGCATTTACACACTACTCAGAGAATTTTTATTTTCAGGGATGGATTTTTAGCCCAATTCAAGTTGAAGAAAAGTGGTTTCGTGAAAATCGCAGAAAATTCTTTTTCAGAAACTCCGGGGTGCCTGGAGGTCGCTGTGCACCACGCGACAGTTGTATTCCAAAACTGAGTCACTCAGATCACACTAGTACCCAAGCATGCTTGAAACTCATTCAAATGCAAGTGCCTCTATCTGTTGTCTTGATTGTTTCCCACTCATTCCTGTTGGTTTGGGGAACATGTCAAAATCCCATGCCCAGAGAACTTCAGGTAGAGCTCGCGGAAATGCTCAGTGGACAACCCAGGCAGGGTAAGGATCAGTATTTCCACACTACTCAGAGAATTTTTATTTTCAGTGTTGGATTTTTAGACCATTTCAAGTTGAAGAAAAGTGGTTTCGTGAAAATCGCAGAAAATTTTTTTTCAGAAACTCCGGTGTGCCTGGAGGTCGCGGTGCACAACGCGACAGTTGTATTCGAAAACTGAGTCACTCAGATCACACGAGTACCCAAGCATGCTTGAAACTCATTTAAATGCAAGTGCTTCTATCTTTTGTCTTGATTGTTTCCCACTCATTCCTTTTGGTTTGGGGAACATGTCAAAATCCCTTGCCCAGAGAACTTCAGGTAGAGTTTGGGGAAATGCTCAGTGGACAACCCAGGCAGGGTAAGGATCAGCATTTACACACTACTCAGAGAATTTTTATTTTCAGGGATGGATTTTTAGCCCAATTCAAGTTGAAGAAAAGTGGTTTCGTGAAAATCGCAGAAAATTTTATTTCAGAAACTCCGGGGTGCCTGGAGGTCGCGGTGCACCATGCGACAGTTGTATTCCAAAACTGAGTCACTCAGATCACACGAGTACCCAAGCATGCTTGAAACTCATTCAAATGCAAGTGCTTCTATCTGTTGTCTTGATTGTTTCCCACTCATTCCTTTTGGTTTGGGGAACATGTCAAAATCCCATGCCCAAAGAAATTCAGGTAGAGTTCGGGGAAATGCTCAGTGGACAACCCAGGCAAGGTAAGGATCAGCATTTACACACTACTCAGAGAATTTTTATTTTCAGGGATGGATTTTTAGCCCAATTCAAGTTGAAGAAAAGTGGTTTCGTGAAAATCGCAGAAAATTTTTTTTTCAGAAACTCCGGGGTGCCTGGAGGTCGCGGTGCACCACGCGACAGTTGTATTCGAGAACTGAGTCACTCAGATCACACGAGTACCCAAAATGCTTGAAAC
Organism: Atractosteus spatula; assembly: GCF_055471065.1. Taxonomy (NCBI): domain Eukaryota; kingdom Metazoa; phylum Chordata; class Actinopteri; order Semionotiformes; family Lepisosteidae; genus Atractosteus; species Atractosteus spatula. The sequence continues at coordinate 577,004 of NW_028296651.1, forward strand.
TCATTCAAATGCAAGTGCTTCTATCTGTTGTCTTGATTGTTTCCCACTCATTCCTTTTGGTTTGGGGAACATGTCAAAATCCCATGCCCAGAGAACTTCAGGTAGAGCTCGCGGAAATGCTCAGTGGACAACCCAGGCAGGGTAAGGATCAGCATTTACACACTACTCAGAGAATTTTTATTTTCAGGGATGGATTTTTAGCCCAATTGAAGTTGAAGAAAAGTGGTTTCGTGAAAATCGCAGAAATTTTTTTTCAAAAACTCCGGGGTGCCTGGAGGTCGCGGTGCACCACGCGACAGTTGTATTCCAAAACTGAGTCACTCAGATCACATGAGTAGCCAAGCATGCTTGAAACTCATTCAAATGCAAGTGCTTCTATCTGTTGTCTTGATTGTTTCCCACTCATTCCTTTTGGTTTGGGGAACATGTCAAAATCCCATGCCCAGAGAACTTCAGGTAGAGCTCGCGGAAATGCTCAGTGGACAACCAAGGCAGGGTAAGGATCAGTATTTCGACACTACTAAGAGAATTTTTATTTTCAGTGATGGATTTTTAGCCCAATTCAAGTTGATGAAAAGTGGTTTCGTGAAAATCGCAGAAAATTTTTTTTCAGAAAGTCCGGGGTGCCTTGAAGTCGCGGTGCACCACGCGACAGTTGTATTCTAAAACTGAGTCACTCAGATCACACGAGTACCCAAGCATGCTTGAAACTCATTCAAATGCAAGTGCTTCTATCTGTTGTCTTGATTGTTTCACACTCATTCCTTTTAGTTTGGGTAACATGTCAAAATCCCATACCCAGAGAACTTCAAGTAGAGTTCGCGGAAATGCTCAGTGGACACCCCAGGTAGGGTAAGGATCAGCATTTCCACACTGCTCAGAGAATATTTATTTTCAGGGATGGATTTTTAGCCCAATTCAAGTTGATGAAAAGTGGTTTCGTGAAAATCGCAGAAAATTTTTTTTCAGAAACTCCGGGGTGCCTGGAGGTCGCGGTGCACCACGCGACAGTTGTATTCGAAAACTGAGTCACTCAGATCACACGAGTAGCCAAGCATGCTTGAAACTCATTCAAATGCAAGTGCTTCTATCTTTTGTCTTGATTGTTTCCCATTCATTCCTTTTGGTTTGGGGAACATGTCAAAATCCCATGCCCAGAGAACTTCAGGTAGAGTTCGGGGAAATGCTCAGTGGACAACCCAGGCAGGGTAAGGATCAGTATTTCCACACTACTCAGAGAATTTTTATTTTCAGGGATGGATTTTTAGACCAATTCAAGTCGAAGAAAAGTGGTTTCGTGAAAATCGCAGAAAATTTTTTTTCAGAAACTCCGGGGTGCCTGGAGGTCGCGGTGCACCACGCGACAGTTGTATTCGAAAACTGAGTCACTCAGATCACACGAGTACCCAAGCATGCTTGAAACTCATTCAAATGCAAGTGCTTCTATCTGTTGTCTTGATTGTTTCCCACTCATTCCTTTTGGTTTGGGGAACATGTCAAAATCCCATGCCCAGAGAACTTCAGGTAGAGTTCGGGGAAAGGCTCAGTGGACAACCCAGGCAGGGTAAGGATCAGCATTTACACACTACTCAGAGAATTTTTATTTTCAGGGATGGATTTTTAGCCCAATTCAAGTTGAAGAAAAGTGGTTTCATGAAAATCGCAGAAAATTTTTTTTCAGAAACTCCGGGGTGCCTGGATGTCGCGGTGCACCACGCGACAGTTGTATTGGAAAACTGAGTCACTCAGAACACACGAGTACCCAAGCATGCTTGAAACTCATTCAAATGCAAGTGCTTCTATCTGTTGTCTTGATTGTTTCCCACTCATTCCTTTTGGTTTGGGGAACATATCAAAATCCCATGCCCAGAGAATTTCAGGTAGAGTTCGGGGAAATGCTCAGTGGACAACCCAGGCAGGGTAAGGATCAGCATTTACACACTACTCAGAGAATTTTTATTTTCAGGGATGGATTTTTAGCCCAATTCAAGTTGAAGAAAAGTGGTTTCGTGAAAATCGCAGAAAATTTTTTTTCAGAAACTCCGGAGTGCCTGGAGGTCGCGGTGCACCACGCGACAGTTGTATTCCAAAATTGAGTCACTCAGATCACACGAGTACCCATGCATGCTTTAAACTCATTCAGATGCAAGTGCTTCTATCTGCTGTCTTGATTGTTTCCCACTCATTCCTTTTGGTTTGGGGAACATGTCAAAATCCCATGCCCAGAGAACTTCAGGTAGAGCTCGCGGAAATGCTCAGTGGACAACCCAGGCAGGGTAAGGATCAGTATTTCCACACTACTCAGAGAATTTTTATTTTCAGTGATGGATTTTTAGCCCAATTCAAGTTGAAGAAAAGTGGTTTCGTGAAAATCGCAGAAAATTTTTTTTCAGAAACTCCGGGGTGCCTGAAGGTCGCGGTGCACCACGCGACAGTTGTATTCCAAAACTGAATCAATCAGATCACACGAGTACCCAAGCATGCTTGAAACTCATTCAAATGCAAGTGCTTCTATCTGTTGTCTTGATTGTTTCCCACTCATTCCTTTTGGTTTGGGGAACATGTCAAAATCCCATGCCCAGAGAACTTCAGGTAGAGTTCGGGGAAATGCTCAGTGGACAACCCAGGCAGGGTAAGGATCAGCATTTACACACTACTCAGAGAATTTTTATTTTCAGGGATGGATTTTTAGACCAATTCAAGTTGAAGAAAAGTGGTTTCGTGAAAATCGCAGAAAATTTTTTTTCAAAAACTCCGGGGTGCCTGGAGGTCGCGGTGCACCACGCGACAGTTGTATTCGAAAACTGAGTCATTCAGATCACACGAGTACCCAAGCATGCTTGAAACTCATTCAAATGCAAGTGCTTCTATCTGTTGTCTTGATTGTTTCCCACTCATTCCTTTTGGTTTGGGGAACATGTCAAAATCCCATGCCCAGAGAACTTCAGGTAGAGCTCGCGGAAATGCTCAGTGGGCAACCCAGGCAGGGTAAGGATCAGTATTTCCATACTACTCAGAGAATTTTTATTTTCAGTGATGGATTTTTAGCCCAATTCAAGTTGAAGAAAAGTGGTTTCGTGAAAATCGCAGAAAATTTTTTTTCAGAAACTCCGGGCTGCCTGGAGGTCGCGGTGCACCACGCGACAGTTGTATTCGAGAACTGAGTCACTCAGATCACACGAGTACCCAAGCATGCTTAAAAATCATTCAAAAGCAAGTGCTTCTATCTGTTGTCTTGATTGTTTCCCACTCATTCCTTTTGGTTTGGGGAACATGTCAAAATCCCATGCCCAGAGAACTTCAGGTAGAGTTCGCGGAAATGCTCAGTGGACAACCCAGGCAGGGTAAGGATCAGCATTTACACAGTACTCAGAGAATTTTTATTTTCAGGGATGGAGTTTTAGCCCAATTCAAGTTGAAGAAAAGTGGTTTCGTGAAAATCGCAGAAAATTTTTTTTCAGAAACTCCGGGGTGCCTGGAGGTCGCGGTGCACCACGCGACAGTTGTATTCGAAAACTGAGTCACTCAGATCACACGAGTACCCAAGCATGCTTGAAACTCATTCAAATGCAAGTGCTTCTATCTGTTGTCTTGATTGTTTCCCACTCATTCCTTTTGGTTTGGGGAACATGTCAAAATCCCATGCCCAGAGAACTTCAGGTAGAGTTCGGGGAAATGCTCAGTGGACAACCCAGGCAGGGTAAGGATCAGCATTTACACACTACTCAGAGAATTTTTATTTTCAGGGATGGATTTTTAGCCCAATTCAAGTTGAAGAAAAGTGGTTTCGTGAAAATCGCAGAAAATTTTTTTTCAAAAACTCCGGGGTGCCTGGAGGTCGCGGTGCACCACGCGACAGTTGTATTCGAAAACTGAGTCATTCAGATCACACGAGTACCCAAGCATGCTTGAAACTCATTCAAATGCAAGTGCTTCTATCTGTTGTCTTGATTGTTTCCCACTCATTCCTTTTGGTTTGGGGAACATGTCAAAATCCCATGCCCAGAGAACTTCAGGTAGAGTTCGGGGAAATGCTCAGTGGACAACCCAGGCAGGGTAAGGATCAGCATTTACACACTACTCAGAGAATTTTTATTTTCAGGGATGGATTTTTAGCCCAATTCAAGTTGAAGAAAAGTGGTTTCGTGAAAATCGCAGAAAATTTTTTTTCAAAAACTCCGGGGTGCCTGGAGGTCGCGGTGCACCACGCGACAGTTGTATTCGAAAACTGAGTCATTCAGATCACACGAGTACCCAAGCATGCTTGAAACTCATTCAAATGCAAGTGCTTCTATCTGTTGTCTTGATTGTTTCCCACTCATTCCTTTTGGTTTGGGGAACATGTCAAAATCCCATGCCCAGAGAACTTCAGGTAGAGCTCGCGGAAATGCTCAGTGGACAACCCAGGCAGGGTAAGGATCAGTATTTCCATACTACTCAGAGAATTTTTATTTTCAGTGATGGATTTTTAGCCCAATTCAAGTTGAAGAAAAGTGGTTTCGTGAAAATCGCAGAAAATTTTTTTTCAGAAACTCCGGGCTGCCTGGAGGTCGCGGTGCACCACGCGACAGTTGTATTCGAGAACTGAGTCACTCAGATCATACGAGTACCCAAGCATGCTTAAAAATCATTCAAAAGCAAGTGCTTCTATCTGTTGTCTTGATTGTTTCCCACTCATTCCTTTTGGTTTGGGGAACATGTCAAAATCCCATACCCAGAGAACTTCAGGTAGAGTTCGGGGAAATGCTCAGTGGAAAACCCAGGCAGGGTAAGGATCAGCATTTACACAACTACTCAGAGAATTTTTAGTTTCAGGGATGGATTTTTAGCCCAATACAAGTTGAAGAAAAGTGGTTTCGTGAAAATCGCAGAAAATTTTTTTTCAGAAACTCGAGGGTGCCTGGAGGCCGCGGTGCACCACGCGACAGTTGTATTCGAAAACTGAGTCACTCAGATCACACGAGTACCCAAGCATTCTTGAAACTTATTCAAATGCAAGTGCTTCTATCTGCTGTCTTGATTGTTTCCCACTCATTCCTTTTGGTTTGGGGAACATGTCAAAATCCCATGCCCAGAGAACTTCAGGTAGAGTTCGGGGAAATGCTCAGTGGACAACCCAGGCAGGGTAAGGATCAGTATTTCCACACTACTCAGAGAATTTTTATTTTCAGGGATGGATTTTTAGACCAATTCAAGTCGAAGAAAAGTGGTTTCGTGAAAATCGCAGAAAATTTTTTTTCAAAAACTCCGGGGTGCCTGGATGTCGCGGTGCACCACGCGACAGTTGTATTCGAAAACTGAGTCACTCAGATCACACGAGTACCCAAGCATGCTTGAAACTCATTCAAATGCAAGTGCTTCTATCTGTTGTCTTGATTGTTTCCCACTCATTCCTTTTGGTTTGGGGAACATGTCAAAATCCCATGCCCAGAGAACTTCAGGTAGAGCTCGCGGAAATGCTCAGTGGACAACCCAGGCAGGGTAAGGATCAGTATTTCCATACTACTCAGAGAATTTTTATTTTCAGTGATGGATTTTTAGCCCAATTCAAGTTGAAGAAAAGTGGTTTCGTGAAAATCGCAGAAAATTTTTTTTCAGAAACTCCGGGCTGCCTGGAGGTCGCGGTGCACCACGCGACAGTTGTATTCGAGAACTGAGTCACTCAGATCATACGAGTACCCAAGCATGCTTAAAAATCATTCAAAAGCAAGTGCTTCTATCTGTTGTCTTGATTGTTTCCCACTCATTCCTTTTGGTTTGGGGAACATGTCAAAATCCCATACCCAGAGAACTTCAGGTAGAGTTCGGGGAAATGCTCAGTGGAAAACCCAGGCAGGGTAAGGATCAGCATTTACACACTACTCAGAGAATTTTTATTTTCAGGGATGGATTTTTAGCCCAATACAAGTTGAAGAAAAGTGGTTTCGTGAAAATCGCAGAAAATTTTTTTTCAGAAACTCGAGGGTGCCTGGAGGCCGCGGTGCACCACGCGACAGTTGTATTCGAAAACTGAGTCACTCAGATCACACGAGTACCCAAGCATTCTTGAAACTTATTCAAATGCAAGTGCTTCTATCTGCTGTCTTGATTGTTTCCCACTCATTCCTTTTGGTTTGGGGAACATGTCAAAATCCCATGCCCAGAGAACTTCAGGTAGAGTTCGGGGAAATGCTCAGTGGACAACCCAGGCAGGGTAAGGATCAGTATTTCCACACTACTCAGAGAATTTTTATTTTCAGGGATGGATTTTTAGACCAATTCAAGTCGAAGAAAAGTGGTTTCGTGAAAATCGCAGAAAATTTTTTTTCAGAAACTCCGGGGTGCCTGGATGTCGCGGTGCACCACGCGACAGTTGTATTCGAAAACTGAGTCACTCAGATAACACGAGTACCCAAGCATGCTTGAAACTCATTCAAATGCAAGTGCTTCTATCTGTTGTCTTGATTGTTTCCCACTCATTACTTTTGGTTTGGGGAACATGTCAAAATCCCATGCCCAGAGAACTTCAGGTAGAGTTCGGGGAAATGCTCAGTAGACAACCCAGCCAGGGTAAGGATCAGCATTTACACACTACTCAGAGAATTTTTATTTTCAGGGATGGATTTTTAGCCCAATTCAAGTTGAAGAAAAGTGGTTTCGTGAAAATCGCAGAAAATTTTTTTTCAGAAACTCCGGGGTGCCTGGAGGTTGCGGTGCACCACGTTACAGTTGTATTCCAAAACTGAGTCACTCAGATCACACGAGTACCCAAGCATGCTTGAAACTCATTCAAATGCAAGTGCTTCTATCTGTTGTCTTGATTGTTTCCCACTCATTCCTTTTGGTTTGGGGAACATGTCAAAATCCCATGCCCAGAGAACTTCAGGTAGAGTTCGCGGAAATGCTCAGTGGACAACCCAGGCAGGGTAAGGATCAGCATTTACACACTACTCAGAGAATTTTTATTTTCAGGGATGGATTTTTAGCCCAATTCAAGTTGAAGAAAAGTGGTTTCGTGAAAATCGCAGAAAATTTTTTTTCAGAAACTCCGGAGTGCCTGGAGGTCGCGGTGCACCACGCGACAGTTGTATTCCAAAATTGAGTCACTCAGATCACACGAGTACCCATGCATGCTTTAAACTCATTCAGATGCAAGTGCTTCTATCTGCTGTCTTGATTGTTTCCCACTCATTCCTTTTGGTTTGGGGAACATGTCAAAATCCCATGCCCAGAGAACTTCAGGTAGAGCTCGCGGAAATGCTCAGTGGACAACCCAGGCAGGGTAAGGATCAGTATTTCCACACTACTCAGAGAATTTTTATTTTCAGTGATGGATTTTTAGCCCAATTCAAGTTGAAGAAAAGTGGTTTCGTGAAAATCGCAGAAAATTTTTTTTCAGAAACTCCGGGGTGCCTGAAGGTCGCGGTGCACCACGCGACAGTTGTATTCCAAAACTGAATCAATCAGATCACACGAGTACCCAAGCATGCTTGAAACTCATTCAAATGCAAGTGCTTCTATCTGTTGTCTTGATTGTTTCCCACTCATTCCTTTTGGTTTGGGGAACATGTCAAAATCCCATGCCCAGAGAACTTCAGGTAGAGCTCGCGGAAATGCTCAGTGGACAACCCAGGCAGGGTAAGGATCAGTATTTCCATACTACTCAGAGAATTTTTATTTTCAGTGATGGATTTTTAGCCCAATTCAAGTTGAAGAAAAGTGGTTTCGTGAAAATCGCAGAAAATTTTTTTTCAGAAACTCCGGGCTGCCTGGAGGTCGCGGTGCACCACGCGACAGTTGTATTCGAGAACTGAGTCACTCAGATCATAAGAGTACCCAAGCATGCTTAAAAATCATTCAAAAGCAAGTGCTTCTATCTGTTGTCTTGATTGTTTCCCACTCATTCCTTTTGGTTTGGGGAACATGTCAAAATCCCATACCCAGAGAACTTCAGGTAGAGTTCGGGGAAATGCTCAGTGGAAAACCCAGGCAGGGTAAGGATCAGCATTTAAACACTACTCAGAGAATTTTTATTTTCAGGGATGGATTTTTAGCCCAATACAAGTTGAAGAAAAGTGGTTTCGTGAAAATCGCAGAAAATTTTTTTTCAGAAACTCGAGGGTGCCTGGAGGCCGCGGTGCACCACGCGACAGTTGTATTCGAAAACTGAGTCACTCAGATCACACGAGTACCCAAGCATTCTTGAAACTTATTCAAATGCAAGTGCTTCTATCTGCTGTCTTGATTGTTTCCCACTCATTCCTTTTGGTTTGGGGAACATGTCAAAATCCCATGCCCAGAGAACTTCAGGTAGAGTTCGGGGAAATGCTCACTGGACAACCCAGGCAGGGTAAGGATCAGTATTTCCACACTACTCAGAGAATTTTTATTTTCAGGGATGGATTTTTAGACCAATTCAAGTCGAAGAAAAGTGGTTTCGTGAAAATCGCAGAAAATTTTTTTTCAGAAACTCCGGGGTGCCTGGATGTCGCGCTGCACCACGCGACAGTTGTATTCGAAAACTGAGTCACTCAGATAACACGAGTACCCAAGCATGCTTGAAACTCATTCAAATCCAAGTGCTTCAATCTGTTGTCTTGATTGTTTCCCACTCATTACTTTTGGTTTGGGGAACATGTCAAAATCCCATGCCCAGAGAACTTCAGGTAGAGTTCGGGGACATGCTCAGTGGACAACCCAGGCAGGGTAAGGATCAGCATTTACACACTACTCAGAGAATTTTTATTTTCAGGGATGGATTTTTATCCCAATTCAAGTTGAAGAAAAGTGGTTTCGTGAAAATCGCAGAAAATTTTTTTTCAGAAACTCCGGGGTGCCTGGAGGTCGCGGTGCACCACGCGACAGTTGTATTGGAAAACTGAGTCACTCAGATCACACGAGTACCCAAGCATGCTTGAAACTCATTCAAATGCAAGTGCTTCTATCTGTTGTCTTGATTGTTTCCCACTCATTCCTTTTGGTTTGGAGAACATGTCAAAATCCCATGCCCAGAGAACTTCAGGTAGAGTTCGGGGAAATGCTCAGTAGACAACCCAGCCAGGGTAAGGATCAGCATTTACACACTACTCAGAGAATTTTTATTTTCAGGGATGGATTTTTAGCCCAATTCAAGTTGAAGAAAAGTGGTTTCGTGAAAATCGCAGAAAATTTTTTTTCAGAAACTCCGGGGTGCCTGGAGGTTGCGGTGCACCACATTACAGTTGTATTCCAAAACTGAGTCACTCAGATCACACGAGTACCCAAGCATGCTTGAAACTCATTCAAATGCAAGTGCTTCTATCTGATGTCTTGATTGTTTCCCACTCATTCCTTTTGGTTTGGGGAACATGTCAAAATCCCATGCCCAGAGAACTTCAGGTAGAGTTCGCGGAAATGCTCAGTGGACAACCCAGGCAGGGTCAGGATCAGCATTTACACAGTACTCAGAGAATTTTTATTTTCAGGGATGGAGTTTTAGCCCAATTCAAGTTGAAGAAAAGTGGTTTCGTGAAAATCGCAGAAAATTTTTTTTCAGAAACTCCGGGGTGCCTGGAGGTCGCGGTGCACCACGCGACAGTTGTATTCGAAAACTGAGTCACTCAGATCACACGAGTACCCAAGCATGCTTGAAACTCATTCAAATGCAAGTGCTTCTATCTGTTGTCTTGATTGTTTCCCACTCATTCCTTTTGGTTTGGGGAACATGTCAAAATCCCATGCCCAGAGAACTTCAGGTAGAGTTCGGGGAAATGCTCAGTGGACAACCCAGGCAGGGTAAGGATCAGCATTTACACACTACTCAGAGAATTTTTATTTTCAGGGATGGATTTTTAGCCCAATTCAAGTTGAAGAAAAGTGGTTTCGTGAAAATCGCAGAAAATTTTTTTTCAAAAACTCCGGGGTGCCTGGAGGTCGCGGTGCACCACGCGACAGTTGTATTCGAAAACTGAGTCATTCAGATCACACGAGTACCCAAGCATGCTTGAAACTCATTTAAATGCAAGTGCTTCTATCTGTTGTCTTGATTGTTTCCCACTCATTCCTTTTGGTTTGGGGAACATGTCAAAATCCCATGCCCAGAGAACTTCAGGTAGAGTTCGGGGAAATGCTCAGTGGACAACCCAGGCAGGGTAAGGATCAGCATTTACACACTACTCAGAGAATTTTTATTTTCAGTGATGGATTTTTAGCCCAATTCAAGTTGAAGAAAAGTGGTTTCGTGAAAATCGCAGAAAATTTTTTTTCAGAAACTCCGGGCTGCCTGGAGGTCGCGGTGCACCACGCGACAGTTGTATTCGAGAACTGAGTCACTCAGATCATACGAGTACCCAAGCATGCTTAAAAATCATTCAAAAGCAAGTGCTTCTATCTGTTGTCTTGATTGTTTCCCACTCATTCCTTTTGGTTTGGGGAACATGTCAAAATCCCATACCCAGAGAACTTCAGGTAGAGTTCGGGGAAATGCTCAGTGGAAAACCCAGGCAGGGTAAGGATCAGCATTTACACACTACTCAGAGAATTTTTAGTTTCAGGGATGGATTTTTAGCCCAATACAAGTTGAAGAAAAGTGGTTTCGTGAAAATCGCAGAAAATTTTTTTTCAGAAACTCGAGGGTGCCTGGAGGCCGCGGTGCACCACGCGACAGTTGTATTCGAAAACTGAGTCACTCAGATCACACGAGTACCCAAGCATTCTTGAAACTTATTCAAATGCAAGTGCTTCTATCTGCTGTCTTGATTATTTCCCACTCATTCCTTTTGGTTTGGGGAACATGTCAAAATCCCATGCCCAGAGAACTTCAGGTAGAGTTCGGGGAAATGCTCAGTGGACAACCCAGGCAGGGTAAGGATCAGTATTTCCACACTACTCAGAGAATTTTTATTTTCAGGGATGGATTTTTAGACCAATTCAAGTAGAAGAAAAGTGGTTTCGTGAAAATCGCAGAAAATTTTTTTTCAGAAACTCCGGGGTACCTGGATGTCGCGGTGCACCACGCGACAGTTGTATTCGAAAACTGAGTCACTCAGATAACACGAGTACCCAAGCATGCTTGAAACTCATTCAAATGCAAGTGCTTCTATCTGTTGTCTTGATTGTTTCCCACTCATTCCTGTTGGTTTGGGGAACATGTCAAAATCCCATGCCCAGAGAACTTCAGGTAGAGCTCGCGGAAATGCTCAGTGGACAACCCAGGCAGGGTAAGGATCAGCATTTACACACTACTCAGAGAATTTTTATTTTCAGGGATGGATTTTTATCCCAATTCAAGTTGAAGAAAAGTGGTTTCGTGAAAATCGCAGAAAATTTTTTTTCAGAAACTCCAGGGTGCCTGGAGGTCGCGGTGCACCACGCGACAGTTGTATTGGAAAACTGAGTCACTCAGATCACACGAGTACCCAAGCATGCTTGAAACTCATTCAAATGCAAGTGCTTCTATCTGTTGTCTTGATTGTTTCCCACTCATTCCTTTTGGTTTGGGGAACATGTCAAAATCCCATGCCCAGAGAACTTCAGGTAGAGCTCGCGGAAATGCTCAGTGGACAACCCAGGCAGGGTAAGGATCAGTATTTCCACACTACTCAGAGAATTTTTATTTTCAGTGATGGATTTTTAGCCCAATTCAAGTTGAAGAAAAGTGGTTTCGTGAAAATCGCAGAAAATTTTTTTTCAGAAACTCCGGGCTGCCTGGAGGTCGCGGTGCACCACGCGACAGTTGTATTCGAGAACTGAGTCACTCAGATCATACGAGTACCCAAGCATGCTTAAAAATCATTCAAAAGCAAGTGCTTCTATCTGTTGTCTTGATTGTTTCCCACTCATTCCTTTTGGTTTGGGGAACATGTCAAAATCCCATACCCAGAGAACTTCAGGTAGAGTTCGGGGAAATGCTCAGTGGAAAACCCAGGCAGGGTAAGGATCAGCATTTACACACTACTCAGAGAATTTTTATTTTCAGGGATGGATTTTTAGCCCAATACAAGTTGAAGAAAAGTGGTTTCGTGAAAATCGCAGAAAATTTTTTTTCAGAAACTCGAGGGTGCCTGGAGGCCGCGGTGCACCACGCGACAGTTGTATTCGAAAACTGAGTCACTCAGATCACACGAGTACCCAAGCATTCTTGAAACTTATTCAAATGCAAGTGCTTCTATCTGCTGTCTTGATTGTTTCCCACTCATTCCTTTTGGTTTGGGGAACATGTCAAAATCCCATGCCCAGAGAACTTCAGGTAGAGTTCGGGGAAATGCTCAGTGGACAACCCAGGCAGGGTAAGGATCAGTATTTCCACACTACTCAGAGAATTTTTATTTTCAGGGATGGATTTTTAGACCAATTCAAGTCGAAGAAAAGTGGTTTCGTGAAAATCGCAGAAAATTTTTTTTCAGAAACTCCGGGGTGCCTGGAGGTCGCGGTGCACCACGCGACAGTTGTATTGGAAAACTGAGTCACTCAGATCACACGAGTACCCAAGCATGCTTGAAACTCATTCAAATGCAAGTGCTTCTATCTGTTGTCTTGATTGTTTCCCACTCATTCCTTTTGGTTTGGAGAACATGTCAAAATCCCATGCCCAGAGAACTTCAGGTAGAGTTCGGGGAAATGCTCAGTAGACAACCCAGCCAGGGTAAGGATCAGCATTTACACACTACTCAGAGAATTTTTATTTTCATGGATGGATTTTTAGCCCAATTCAAGTTGAAGAAAAGTGGTTTCGTGAAAATCACAGAAAATTTTTTTTCAGAAACTCCGGGGTGCCTGGAGGTTGCGGTGCACCACATTACAGTTGTATTCCAAAACTGAGTCACTCAGATCACACGAGTACCCAAGCATGCTTGAAACTCATTCAAATGCAAGTGCTTCTATCTGTTGTCTTGATTGTTTCCCACTCATTCCTTTTGGTTTGGGGAACATGTCAAAATCCCATGCCCAGAGAACTTCAGGTAGAGTTCGCGGAAATGCTCAGTGGACAACCCAGGCAGGGTAAGGATCAGCATTTACACAGTACTCAGAGAATTTTTATTTTCAGGGATGGAGTTTTAGCCCAATTCAAGTTGAAGAAAAGTGGTTTCGTGAAAATCGCAGAAAATTTTTTTTCAGAAACTCCGGGGTGCCTGGAGGTCGCGGTGCACCACGCGACAGTTGTATTCGAAAACTGAGTCACTCAGATCACACGAGTACCCAAGCATGCTTGAAACTCATTCAAATGCAAGTGCTTCTATCTGTTGTCTTGATTGTTTCCCACTCATTCCTTTTGGTTTGGGGAACATGTCAAAATCCCATGCCCAGAGAACTTCAGGTAGAGTTCGGGGAAATGCTCAGTGGACAACCCAGGCAGGGTAAGGATCAGCATTTACACACTACTCAGAGAATTTTTATTTTCAGGGATGGATTTTTAGCCCAATTCAAGTTGAAGAAAAGTGGTTTCGTGAAAATCGCAGAAAATTTTTTTTCAAAAACTCCGGGGTGCCTGGAGGTCGCGGTGCACCACGCGACAGTTGTATTCGAAAACTGAGTCATTCAGATCACACGAGTACCCAAGCATGCTTGAAACTCATTCAAATGCAAGTGCTTCTATCTGTTGTCTTGATTGTTTCCCACTCATTCCTTTTGGTTTGGGGAACATGTCAAAATCCCATGCCCAGAGAACTTCAGGTAGAGTTCGGGGAAATGCTCAGTGGACAACCCAGGCAGGGTAAGGATCAGCATTTACACACTACTCAGAGAATTTTTATTTTCAGGGATGGATTTTTAGCCCAATTCAAGTTGAAGAAAAGTGGTTTCGTGAAAATCGCAGAAAATTTTTTTTCAAAAACTCCGGGGTGCCTGGAGGTCGCGGTGCACCACGCGACAGTTGTATTCGAAAACTGAGTCATTCAGATCACACGAGTACCCAAGCATGCTTGAAACTCATTCAAATGCAAGTGCTTCTATCTGTTGTCTTGATTGTTTCCCACTCATTCCTTTTGGTTTGGGGAACATGTCAAAATCCCATGCCCAGAGAACTTCAGGTAGAGCTCGCGGAAATGCTCAGTGGACAACCCAGGCAGGGTAAGGATCAGTATTTCCATACTACTCAGAGAATTTTTATTTTCAGTGATGGATTTTTAGCCCAATTCAAGTTGAAGAAAAGTGGTTTCGTGAAAATCGCAGAAAATTTTTTTTCAGAAACTCCGGGCTGCCTGGAGGTCGCGGTGCACCACGCGACAGTTGTATTCGAGAACTGAGTCACTCAGATCATACGAGTACCCAAGCATGCTTAAAAATCATTCAAAAGCAAGTGCTTCTATCTGTTGTCTTGATTGTTTCCCACTCATTCCTTTTGGTTTGGGGAACATGTCAAAATCCCATACCCAGAGAACTTCAGGTAGAGTTCGGGGAAATGCTCAGTGGAAAACCCAGGCAGGGTAAGGATCAGCATTTACACACTACTCAGAGAATTTTTAGTTTCAGGGATGGATTTTTAGCCCAATACAAGTTGAAGAAAAGTGGTTTCGTGAAAATCGCAGAAAATTTTTTTTCAGAAACTCGAGGGTGCCTGGAGGCCGCGGTGCACCACGCGACAGTTGTATTCGAAAACTGAGTCACTCAGATCACACGAGTACCCAAGCATTCTTGAAACTTATTCAAATGCAAGTGCTTCTATCTGCTGTCTTGATTGTTTCCCACTCATTCCTTTTGGTTTGGGGAACATGTCAAAATCCCATGCCCAGAGAACTTCAGGTAGAGTTCGGGGAAATGCTCAGTGGACAACCCAGGCAGGGTAAGGATCAGTATTTCCACACTACTCAGAGAATTTTTATTTTCAGGGATGGATTTTTAGACCAATTCAAGTAGAAGAAAAGTGGTTTCGTGAAAATCGCAGAAAATTTTTTTTCAGAAACTCCGGGGTACCTGGATGTCGCGGTGCACCACGCGACAGTTGTATTCGAAAACTGAGTCACTCAGATAACACGAGTACCCAAGCATGCTTGAAACTCATTCAAATGCAAGTGCTTCTATCTGTTGTCTTGATTGTTTCCCACTCATTCCTGTTGGTTTGGGGAACATGTCAAAATCCCATGCCCAGAGAACTTCAGGTAGAGCTCGCGGAAATGCTCAGTGGACAACCCAGGCAGGGTAAGGATCAGCATTTACACACTACTCAGAGAATTTTTATTTTCAGGGATGGATTTTTATCCCAATTCAAGTTGAAGAAAAGTGGTTTCGTGAAAATCGCAGAAAATTTTTTTTCAGAAACTCCAGGGTGCCTGGAGGTCGCGGTGCACCACGCGACAGTTGTATTGGAAAACTGAGTCACTCAGATCACACGAGTACCCAAGCATGCTTGAAACTCATTCAAATGCAAGTGCTTCTATCTGTTGTCTTGATTGTTTCCCACTCATTCCTTTTGGTTTGGGGAACATGTCAAAATCCCATGCCCAGAGAACTTCAGGTAGAGCTCGCGGAAATGCTCAGTGGACAACCCAGGCAGGGTAAGGATCAGTATTTCCACACTACTCAGAGAATTTTTATTTTCAGTGATGGATTTTTAGCCCAATTCAAGTTGAAGAAAAGTGGTTTCGTGAAAATCGCAGAAAATTTTTTTTCAGAAACTCCGGGCTGCCTGGAGGTCGCGGTGCACCACGCGACAGTTGTATTCGAGAACTGAGTCACTCAGATCATACGAGTACCCAAGCATGCTTAAAAATCATTCAAAAGCAAGTGCTTCTATCTGTTGTCTTGATTGTTTCCCACTCATTCCTTTTGGTTTGGGGAACATGTCAAAATCCCATGCCCAGAGAACTTCAGGTAGAGTTCGGGGAAATGCTCAGTGGAAAACCCAGGCAGGGTAAGGATCAGCATTTACACACTACTCAGAGAATTTTTATTTTCAGGGATGGATTTTTAGCCCAATACAAGTTGAAGAAAAGTGGTTTCGTGAAAATCGCAGAAAATTTTTTTTCAGAAACTCGAGGGTGCCTGGAGGCCGCGGTGCACCACGCGACAGTTGTATTCGAAAACTGAGTCACTCAGATCACACGAGTACCCAAGCATTCTTGAAACTTATTCAAATGCAAGTGCTTCTATCTGCTGTCTTGATTGTTTCCCACTCATTCCTTTTGGTTTGGGGAACATGTCAAAATCCCATGCCCAGAGAACTTCAGGTAGAGTTCGGGGAAATGCTCAGTGGACAACCCAGGCAGGGTAAGGATCAGTATTTCCACACTACTCAGAGAATTTTTATTTTCAGGGATGGATTTTTAGACCAATTCAAGTCGAAGAAAAGTGGTTTCGTGAAAATCGCAGAAAATTTTTTTTCAGAAACTCCGGGGTGCCTGGATGTCGCGGTGCACCACGCGACAGTTGTATTCGAAAACTGAGTCACTCAGATAACACGAGTACCCAAGCATGCTTGAAACTCATTCAAATGCAAGTGCTTCTATCTGTTGTCTTGATTGTTTCCCACTCATTACTTTTGGTTTGGGGAACATGTCAAAATCCCATGCCCAGAGAACTTCAGGTAGAGTTCGGGGAAATGCTCAGTGGAAAACCCAGGCAGGGTAAGGATCAGCATTTACACACTACTCAGAGAATTTTTATTTTCAGGGATGGATTTTTAGCCCAATACAAGTTGAAGAAAAGTGGTTTCGTGAAAATCGCAGAAAATTTTTTTTCAGAAACTCGAGGGTGCCTGGAGGCCGCGGTGCACCACGCGACAGTTGTATTCGAAAACTGAGTCACTCAGATCACACGAGTACCCAAGCATTCTTGAAACTTATTCAAATGCAAGTGCTTCTATCTGCTGTCTTGATTGTTTCCCACTCATTCCTTTTGGTTTGGGGAACATGTCAAAATCCCATGCCCAGAGAACTTCAGGTAGAGTTCGGGGAAATGCTCAGTGGACAACCCAGGCAGGGTAAGGATCAGTATTTCCACACTACTCAGAGAATTTTTATTTTCAGGGATGGATTTTTAGACCAATTCAAGTCGAAGAAAAGTGGTTTCGTGAAAATCGCAGAAATTTTTTTTTCAGAAACTCCGGGGTGCCTGGATGTCGCGGTGCACCACGCGACAGTTGTATTCGAAAACTGAGTCACTCAGATAACACGAGTACCCAAGCATGCTTGAAACTCATTCAAATGCAAGTGCTTCTATCTGTTGTCTTGATTGTTTCCCACTCATTACTTTTGGTTTGGGGAACATGTCAAAATCCCATGCCCAGAGAACTTCAGGTAGAGTTCGGGGACATGCTCAGTGGACAACCCAGGCAGGGTAAGGATCAGCATTTACACACTACTCAGAGAATTTTTATTTTCAGGGATGGATTTTTATCCCAATTCAAGTTGAAGAAAAGTGGTTTCGTGAAAATCGCAGAAAATTTTTTTTCAGAAACTCCGGGGTGCCTGGAGGTCGCGGTGCACCACGCGACAGTTGTATTGGAAAACTGAGTCACTCAGATCACACGAGTACCCAAGCATGCTTGAAACTCATTCAAATGCAAGTGCTTCTATCTGTTGTCTTGATTGTTTCCCACTCATTCCTTTTGGTTTGGAGAACATGTCAAAATCCCATGCCCAGAGAACTTCAGGTAGAGTTCGGGGAAATGCTCAGTAGACAACCCAGCCAGGGTAAGGATCAGCATTTACACACTACTCAGAGAATTTTTATTTTCAGGGATGGATTTTTAGCCCAATTCAAGTTGAAGAAAAGTGGTTTCGTGAAAATCGCAGAAAATTTTTTTTCAGAAACTCCGGGGTGCCTGGAGGTTGCGGTGCACCACATTACAGTTGTATTCCAAAACTGAGTCACTCAGATCACACGAGTACCCAAGCATGCTTGAAACTCATTCAAATGCAAGTGCTTCTATCTGTTGTCTTGATTGTTTCCCACTCATTCCTTTTGGTTTGGGGAACATGTCAAAATCCCATGCCCAGAGAACTTCAGGTAGAGTTCGCGGAAATGCTCAGTGGACAACCCAGGCAGGGTAAGGATCAGCATTTACACAGTACTCAGAGAATTTTTATTTTCAGGGATGGAGTTTTAGCCCAATTCAAGTTGAAGAAAAGTGGTTTCGTGAAAATCGCAGAAAATTTTTTTTCAGAAACTCCGGGGTGCCTGGAGGTCGCGGTGCACCACGCGACAGTTGTATTCGAAAACTGAGTCACTCAGATCACACGAGTACCCAAGCATGCTTGAAACTCATTCAAATGCAAGTGCTTCTATCTGTTGTCTTGATTGTTTCCCACTCATTCCTTTTGGTTTGGGGAACATGTCAAAATCCCATGCCCAGAGAACTTCAGGTAGAGTTCGGGGAAATGCTCAGTGGACAACCCAGGCAGGGTAAGGATCAGCATTTACACACTACTCAGAGAATTTTTATTTTCAGGGATGGATTTTTAGCCCAATTCAAGTTGAAGAAAAGTGGTTTCGTGAAAATCGCAGAAAATTTTTTTTCAAAAACTCCGGGGTGCCTGGAGGTCGCGGTGCACCACGCGACAGTTGTATTCGAAAACTGAGTCATTCAGATCACACGAGTACCCAAGCATGCTTGAAACTCATTCAAATGCAAGTGCTTCTATCTGTTGTCTTGATTGTTTCCCACTCATTCCTTTTGGTTTGGGGAACATGTCAAAATCCCATGCCCAGAGAACTTCAGGTAGAGCTCGCGGAAATGCTCAGTGGACAACCCAGGCAGGGTAAGGATCAGCATTTACACACTACTCAGAGAATTTTTATTTTCAGTGATGGATTTTTAGCCCAATTCAAGTTGAAGAAAAGTGGTTTCGTGAAAATCGCAGAAAATTTTTTTTCAGAAACTCCGGGCTGCCTGGAGGTCGCGGTGCACCACGCGACAGTTGTATTCGAGAACTGAGTCACTCAGATCATACGAGTACCCAAGCATGCTTAAAAATCATTCAAAAGCAAGTGCTTCTATCTGTTGTCTTGATTGTTTCCCACTCATTCCTTTTGGTTTGGGGAACATGTCAAAATCCCATACCCAGAGAACTTCAGGTAGAGTTCGGGGAAATGCTCAGTGGAAAACCCAGGCAGGGTAAGGATCAGCATTTACACACTACTCAGAGAATTTTTAGTTTCAGGGATGGATTTTTAGCCCAATACAAGTTGAAGAAAAGTGGTTTCGTGAAAATCGCAGAAAATTTTTTTTCAGAAACTCGAGGGTGCCTGGAGGCCGCGGTGCACCACGCGACAGTTGTATTCGAAAACTGAGTCACTCAGATCACACGAGTACCCAAGCATTCTTGAAACTTATTCAAATGCAAGTGCTTCTATCTGCTGTCTTGATTGTTTCCCACTCATTCCTTTTGGTTTGGGGAACATGTCAATATCCCATGCCCAGAGAACTTCAGGTAGAGTTCGGGGAAATGCTCAGTGGACAACCCAGGCAGGGTAAGGATCAGTATTTCCACACTACTCAGAGAATTTTTATTTTCAGGGATGGATTTTTAGACCAATTCAAGTAGAAGAAAAGTGGTTTCGTGAAAATCGCAGAAAATTTTTTTTCAGAAACTCCGGGGTACCTGGATGTCGCGGTGCACCACGCGACAGTTGTATTCGAAAACTGAGTCACTCAGATAACACGAGTACCCAAGCATGCTTGAAACTCATTCAAATGCAAGTGCTTCTATCTGTTGTCTTGATTGTTTCCCACTCATTCCTGTTGGTTTGGGGAACATGTCAAAATCCCATGCCCAGAGAACTTCAGGTAGAGCTCGCGGAAATGCTCAGTGGACAACCCAGGCAGGGTAAGGATCAGCATTTACACACTACTCAGAGAATTTTTATTTTCAGGGATGGATTTTTATCCCAATTCAAGTTGAAGAAAAGTGGTTTCGTGAAAATCGCAGAAAATTTTTTTTCAGAAACTCCAGGGTGCCTGGAGGTCGCGGTGCACCACGCGACAGTTGTATTGGAAAACTGAGTCACTCAGATCACACGAGTACCCAAGCATGCTTGAAACTCATTCAAATGCAAGTGCTTCTATCTGTTGTCTTGATTGTTTCCCACTCATTCCTTTTGGTTTGGGGAACATGTCAAAATCCCTTGCCCAGAGAACTTCAGGTAGAGCTCGCGGAAATGCTCAGTGGACAACCCAGGCAGGGTAAGGATCAGTATTTCCACACTACTCAGAGAATTTTTATTTTCAGTGATGGATTTTTAGCCCAATTCAAGTTGAAGAAAAGTGGTTTCGTGAAAATCGCAGAAAATTTTTTTTCAGAAACTCCGGGCTGCCTGGAGGTCGCGGTGCACCACGCGACAGTTGTATTCGAGAACTGAGTCACTCAGATCATACGAGTACCCAAGCATGCTTAAAAATCATTCAAAAGCAAGTGCTTCTATCTGTTGTCTTGATTGTTTCCCACTCATTCCTTTTGGTTTGGGGAACATGTCAAAATCCCATACCCAGAGAACTTCAGGTAGAGTTCGGGGAAATGCTCAGTGGAAAACCCAGGCAGGGTAAGGATCAGCATTTACACACTACTCAGAGAATTTTTATTTTCAGGGATGGATTTTTAGACCAATACAAGTTGAAGAAAAGTGGTTTCGTGAAAATCGCAGAAAATTTTTTTTCAGAAACTCGAGGGTGCCTGGAGGCCGCGGTGCACCACGCGACAGTTGTATTCGAAAACTGAGTCACTCAGATCACACGAGTACCCAAGCATTCTTGAAACTTATTCAAATGCAAGTGCTTCTATCTGCTGTCTTGATTGTTTCCCACTCATTCCTTTTGGTTTGGGGAACATGTCAAAATCCCATGCCCAGAGAACTTCAGGTAGAGTTCGGGGAAATGCTCAGTGGACAACCCAGGCAGGGTAAGGATCAGTATTTCCACACTACTCAGAGAATTTTTATTTTCAGGGATGGATTTTTAGACCAATTCAAGTCGAAGAAAAGTGGTTTCGTGAAAATCGCAGAAATTTTTTTTTCAGAAACTCCGGGGTGCCTGGATGTCGCGGTGCACCACGCGACAGTTGTATTCGAAAACTGAGTCACTCAGATAACACGAGTACCCAAGCATGCTTGAAACTCATTCAAATGCAAGTGCTTCTATCTGTTGTCTTGATTGTTTCCCACTCATTACTTTTGCTTTGGGGAACATGTCAAAATCCCATGCCCAGAGAACTTCAGGTAGAGTTCGGGGACATGCTCAGTGGACAACCCAGGCAGGGTAAGGATCAGCATTTACACACTACTCAGAGAATTTTTATTTTCAGGGATGGATTTTTATCCCAATTCAAGTTGAAGAAAAGTGGTTTCGTGAAAATCGCAGAAAATTTTTTTTCAGAAACTCCGGGGTGCCTGGAGGTCGCGGTGCACCACGCGACAGTTGTATTGGAAAACTGAGTCACTCAGATCACACGAGTACCCAAGCATGCTTGAAACTCATTCAAATGCAAGTGCTTCTATCTGTTGTCTTGATTGTTTCCCACTCATTCCTTTTGGTTTGGAGAACATGTCAAAATCCCATGCCCAGAGAACTTCAGGTAGAGTTCGGGGAAATGCTCAGTAGACAACCCAGCCAGGGTAAGGATCAGCATTTACACACTACTCAGAGAATTTTTATTTTCAGGGATGGATTTTTAGCCCAATTCAAGTTGAAGAAAAGTGGTTTCGTGAAAATCGCAGAAAATTTTTTTTCAGAAACTCCGGGGTGCCTGGAGGTTGCGGTGCACCACATTACAGTTGTATTCCAAAACTGAGTCACTCAGATCACACGAGTACCCAAGCATGCTTGAAACTCATTCAAATGCAAGTGCTTCTATCTGTTGTCTTGATTGTTTCCCACTCATTCCTTTTGGTTTGGGGAACATGTCAAAATCCCATGCCCAGAGAACTTCAGGTAGAGTTCGCGGAAATGCTCAGTGGACAACCCAGGCAGGGTAAGGATCAGCATTTACACAGTACTCAGAGAATTTTTATTTTCAGGGATGGAGTTTTAGCCCAATTCAAGTTGAAGAAAAGTGGTTTCGTGAAAATCGCAGAAAATTTTTTTTCAAAAACTCCGGGGTGCCTGGAGGTCGCGGTGCACCACGCGACAGTTGTATTCGAAAACTGAGTCATTCAGATCACACGAGTACCCAAGCATGCTTGAAACTCATTCAAATGCAAGTGCTTCTATCTGTTGTCTTGATTGTTTCCCACTCATTCCTTTTGGTTTGGGGAACATGTCAAAATCCCATGCCCAGAGAACTTCAGGTAGAGTTCGGGGAAATGCTCAGTGGACAACCCAGGCAGGGTAAGGATCAGTATTTCCACACTACTCAGAGAATTTTTATTTTCAGGGATGGATTTTTAGACCAATTCAAGTAGAAGAAAAGTGGTTTCGTGAAAATCGCAGAAAATTTTTTTTCAAAAACTCCGGGGTGCCTGGAGGTCGCGGTGCACCACGCGACAGTTGTATTCGAAAACTGAGTCATTCAGATCACACGAGTACCCAAGCATGCTTGAAACTCATTCAAATGCAAGTGCTTCTATCTGCTGTCTTGATTGTTTCCCACTCATTCCTTTTGGTTTGGGGAACATGTCAAAATCCCATGCCCAGAGAACTTCAGGTAGAGTTCGGGGAAATGCTCAGTGGACAACCCAGGCAGGGTAAGGATCAGTATTTCCACACTACTCAGAGAATTTTTATTTTCAGGGATGGATTTTTAGACCAATTCAAGTAGAAGAAAAGTGGTTTCGTGAAAATCGCAGAAAATTTTTTTTCAGAAACTCCGGGGTACCTGGATGTCGCGGTGCACCACGCGACAGTTGTATTCGAAAACTGAGTCTCTCAGATAACACGAGTACCCAAGCATGCTTGAAACTCATTCAAATGCAAGTGCTTCTATCTGTTGTCTTGATTGTTTCCCACTCATTCCTGTTGGTTTGGGGAACATGTCAAAATCCCATGCCCAGAGAACTTCAGGTAGAGCTCGCGGAAATGCTCAGTGGACAACCCAGGCAGGGTAAGGATCAGCATTTACACACTACTCAGAGAATTTTTATTTTCAGGGATGGATTTTTATCCCAATTCAAGTTGAAGAAAAGTGGTTTCGTGAAAATCGCAGAAAATTTTTTTTCAGAAACTCCAGGGTGCCTGGAGGTCGCGGTGCACCACGCGACAGTTGTATTGGAAAACTGAGTCACTCAGATCACACGAGTACCCAAGCATGCTTGAAACTCATTCAAATGCAAGTGCTTCTATCTGTTGTCTTGATTGTTTCCCACTCATTCCTTTTGGTTTGGGGAACATGTCAAAATCCCATGCCCAGAGAACTTCAGGTAGAGCTCGCGGAAATGCTCAGTGGACAACCCAGGCAGGGTAAGGATCAGTATTTCCACACTACTCAGAGAATTTTTATTTTCAGTGATGGATTTTTAGCCCAATTCAAGTTGAAGAAAAGTGGTTTCGTGAAAATCGCAGAAAATTTTTTTTCAGAAACTCCGGGCTGCCTGGAGGTCGCGGTGCACCACGCGACAGTTGTATTCGAGAACTGAGTCACTCAGATCATACGAGTACCCAAGCATGCTTAAAAATCATTCAAAAGCAAGTGCTTCTATCTGTTGTCTTGATTGTTTCCCACTCATTCCTTTTGGTTTGGGGAACATGTCAAAATCCCATACCCAGAGAACTTCAGGTAGAGTTCGGGGAAATGCTCAGTGGAAAACCCAGGCAGGGTAAGGATCAGCATTTACACACTACTCAGAGAATTTTTATTTTCAGGGATGGATTTTTAGCCCAATACAAGTTGAAGAAAAGTGGTTTCGTGAAAATCGCAGAAAATTTTTTTTCAGAAACTCCGGGGTTCCTGGAGGCCGCGGTGCACCACGCGACAGTTGTATTCGAAAACTGAGTCACTCAGATCACACGAGTACCCAAGCATTCTTGAAACTTATTCAAATGCAAGTGCTTCTATCTGCTGTCTTGATTGTTTCCCACTCATTCCTTTTGGTTTGGGGAACATGTCAAAATCCCATGCCCAGAGAACTTCAGGTAGAGTTCGGGGAAATGCTCAGTGGACAACCCAGGCAGGGTAAGGATCAGCATTTCCACACTACTCAGAGAATTTTTATTTTCAGGGATGGATTTTTAGACCAATTCAAGTCGAAGAAAAGTGGTTTCGTGAAAATCGCAGAAAATTTTTTTTCAGAAACTCCGGGGTGCCTGGATGTCGCGGTGCACCACGCGACAGTTGTATTCGAAAACTGAGTCACTCAGATAACACGAGTACCCAAGCATGCTTGAAACTCATTCAAATGCAAGTGCTTCTATCTGTTGTCTTGATTGTTTCCCACTCATTACTTTTGGTTTGGGGAACATGTCAAAATCCCATGCCCAGAGAACTTCAGGTAGAGTTCGGGGACATGCTCAGTGGACAACCCAGGCAGGGTAAGGATCAGCATTTACACACTACTCAGAGAATTTTTATTTTCAGGGATGGATTTTTATCCCAATTCAAGTTGAAGAAAAGTGGTTTCGTGAAAATCGCAGAAAATTTTTTTTCAGAAACTCCGGGGTGCCTGGAGGTCGCGGTGCACCACGCGACAGTTGTATTGGAAAACTGAGTCACTCAGATCACACGAGTACCCAAGCATGCTTGAAACTCATTCAAATGCAAGTGCTTCTATCTGTTGTCTTGATTGTTTCCCACTCATTCCTTTTGGTTTGGAGAACATGTCAAAATCCCATGCCCAGAGAACTTCAGGTAGAGTTCGGGGAAATGCTCAGTAGACAACCCAGCCAGGGTAAGGATCAGCATTTACACACTACTCAGAGAATTTTTATTTTCAGGGATGGATTTTTAGCCCAATTCAAGTTGAAGAAAAGTGGTTTCGTGAAAATCGCAGAAAATTTTTTTTCAGAAACTCCGGGGTGCCTGGAGGTTGCGGTGCACCACGTTACAGTTGTATTCCAAAACTGAGTCACTCAGATCACACGAGTACCCAAGCATGCTTGAAACTCATTCAAATGCAAGTGCTTCTATCTGTTGTCTTGATTGTTTCCCACTCATTCCTTTTGGTTTGGGGAACATGTCAAAATCCCATGCCCAGAGAACTTCAGGTAGAGTTCGCGGAAATGCTCAGTGGACAACCCAGGCAGGGTAAGGATCAGCATTTACACAGTACTCAGAGAATTTTTATTTTCAGGGATGGATTTTTAGCCCAATTCAAGTTGAAGAAAAGTGGTTTCGTGAAAATCGCAGAAAATTTTTTTTCAGAAACTCCGGGGTGCCTGGAGGTCGTGGTGCACCACGCGACAGTTGTATTCGAAAACTGAGTCACTCAGATCACACGAGTACCCAAGCATGCTTGAAACTCATTCAAATGCAAGTGCTTCTATCTGTTGTCTTGATTGTTTCCCACTCATTCCTTTTGGTTTGGGGAACATGTCAAAATCCCATGCCCAGAGAACTTCAGGTAGAGTTCGCGGAAATGCTCAGTGGACAACCCAGGCAGGGTAAGGATCAGCATTTACACACTACTCAGAGAATTTTTATTTTCAGGGATGGATTTTTAGCCCAATTCAAGTTGAAGAAAAGTGGTTTCGTGAAAATCGCAGAAAATTTTTTTTCAAAAACTCCGGGGTGCCTGGAGGTCGCGGTGCACCACGCGACAGTTGTATTCGAAAACTGAGTCATTCAGATCACACGAGTACCCAAGCATGCTTGAAACTCATTCAAATGCAAGTGCTTCTATCTGTTGTCTTGATTGTTTCCCACTCATTCCTTTTGGTTTGGGGAACATGTCAAAATCCCATGCCCAGAGAACTTCAGGTAGAGTTCGGGGAAATGCTCAGTGGACAACCCAGGCAGGGTAAGGATCAGCATTTACACACTACTCAGAGAATTTTTATTTTCAGGGATGGATTTTTAGCCCAATTCAAGTTGAAGAAAAGTGGTTTCGTGAAATTCGCAGAAAATTTTTTTTCAAAAACTCCGGGGTGCCTGGAGGTCGCGGTGCACCACGCGACAGTTGTATTCGAAAACTGAGTCATTCAGATCACACGAGTACCCAAGCATTCTTGAAACTTATTCAAATGCAAGTGCTTCTATCTGCTGTCTTGATTGTTTCCCACTCATTCCTTTTGGTTTGGGGAACATGTCAAAATCCCATGCCCAGAGAACTTCAGGTAGAGTTCGGGGAAATGCTCAGTGGACAACCCAGGCAGGGTAAGGATCAGTATTTCCACACTACTCAGAGAATTTTTATTTTCAGGGATGGATTTTTAGACCAATTCAAGTCGAAGAAAAGTGGTTTCGTGAAAATCGCAGAAAAATTTTTTTCAGAAACTCCGGGGTACCTGGATGTCGCGGTGCACCACGCGACAGTTGTATTCGAAAACTGAGTCACTCAGATAACACGAGTACCCAAGCATGCTTGAAACTCATTCAAATGCAAGTGCTTCTATCTGTTGTCTTGATTGTTTCCCACTCATTCCTGTTGGTTTGGGGAACATGTCAAAATCCCATGCCCAGAGAACTTCAGGTAGAGCTCGCGGAAATGCTCAGTGGACAACCCAGGCAGAGTAAGGATCAGCATTTACACACTACTCAGAGAATTTTTATTTTCAGGGATGGATTTTTATCCCAATTCAAGTTGAAGAAAAGTGGTTTCGTGAAAATCGCAGAAAATTTTTTTTCAGAAACTCCGGGGTGCCTGGAGGTCGCGGTGCACCACGCGACAGTTGTATTGGAAAACTGAGTCACTCAGATCACACGAGTACCCAAGCATGCTTGAAACTCATTCAAATGCAAGTGCTTCTATCTGTTGTCTTGATTGTTTCCCACTCATTACTTTTGGTTTGGGGAACATGTCAAAATCCCATGCCCAGAGAACTTCAGGTAGAGTTCGGGGACATGCTCAGTGGACAACCCAGGCAGGGTAAGGATCAGCATTTACACACTACTCAGAGAATTTTTATTTTCAGGGATGGATTTTTATCCCAATTCAAGTTGAAGAAAAGTGGTTTCGTGAAAATCGCAGAAAATTTTTTTTCAGAAACTCCGGGGTGCCTGGAGGTTGCGGTGCACCACGCGACAGTTGTATTGGAAAACTGAGTCACTCAGATCACACGAGTACCCAAGCATGCTTGAAACTCATTCAAATGCAAGTGCTTCTATCTGTTGTCTTGATTGTTTCCCACTCATTCCTTTTGGTTTGGAGAACATGTCAAAATCCCATGCCCAGAGAACTTCAGGTAGAGTTCGGGGAAATGCTCAGTAGACAACCCAGCCAGGGTAAGGATCAGCATTTACACACTACTCAGAGAATTTTTATTTTCAGGGATGGATTTTTAGCCCAATTCAAGTTGAAGAAAAGTGGTTTCGTGAAAATCGCAGAAAATTTTTTTTCAGAAACTCCGGGGTGCCTGGAGGTTGCGGTGCACCACGTTACAGTTGTATTCCAAAACTGAGTCACTCAGATCACACGAGTACCCAAGCATGCTTGAAACTCATTCAAATGCAAGTGCTTCTATCTGTTGTCTTGATTGTTTCCCACTCATTCCTTTTGGTTTGGGGAACATGTCAAAATCCCATGCCCAGAGAACTTCAGGTAGAGTTCGCGGAAATGCTCAGTGGACAACCCAGGCAGGGTAAGGATCAGCATTTACACAGTACTCAGAGAATTTTTATTTTCAGGGATGGATTTTTAGCCCAATTCAAGTTGAAGAAAAGTGGTTTCGTGAAAATCGCAGAAAATTTTTTTTCAGAAACTCCGGGGTGCCTGGAGGTCGTGGTGCACCACGCGACAGTTGTATTCGAAAACTGAGTCACTCAGATCACACGAGTACCCAAGCATGCTTGAAACTCATTCAAATGCAAGTGCTTCTATCTGTTGTCTTGATTGTTTCCCACTCATTCCTTTTGGTTTGGGGAACATGTCAAAATCCCATGCCCAGAGAACTTCAGGTAGAGTTCGCGGAAATGCTCAGTGGACAACCCAGGCAGGGTAAGGATCAGCATTTACACACTACTCAGAGAATTTTTATTTTCAGGGATGGATTTTTAGCCCAATTCAAGTTGAAGAAAAGTGGTTT